>NW_024039186.1:0-565367 GCF_016077235.1 Cyprinodon tularosa
CTAATGCTATCAGTCATACAAACTAATCCTGTGGTAGAGCAGCTGACATACATGCATTTTTTTTTCAAAATCACAGAAGTTATTGAAAGGTTTTAAAACTGAAACGTAGTGGATACTAAGTGCGAGGATCTCACCTGTAGATGAAGACGGTGATGGTGACGATGATGACAAAGACGAAGCAGATCACTATGGCAACCATCTGATGCATTGTAACGGTACCTGTGTGGGCGAGCCAGAGAGGCAGCCAGGATCAGCACGGAAAAAAAATAAACTCTTTGCTTCAACCGTATTGAAAATAGAGATCTCTGATGCTTCATCAGGAAGTTTAAAGGGTTTTGTTATTTTGCCTATAATCTGCAGCTATGTCTCAGTTTTCTTGCTCATGGCAGTACAGCCCCTCAGATTACATGTCCTTAATGTCTTTAATGTACTAGCACTCGTTGCTTGGCTTGCAAAAGTATTCAGAATCTTTAAGCTTTTACTTTAATTTTGCTGTATTAAAACCAGAAACTTCAAAGGATCTTATTGTGATAAAAAATTATAGACTAATGCCTGACCTGCAGGGATAGGGAATTTGTTTAGTTTATTAGAATATGAAGGAGTTAAATATAAAGTACTCCTTGAAGAAAAACTGGTAGACGCAAGAGGAGGTTTGGGACTGGAATGGGGGTTCATCATAACAGGCAGTTACAGCGAAGGTATCTAAAATTAAAGCTGAACTCTGTAAGTTTTTAAAAATCACTTTTTTGTCATATTGGCTAAAACTGTCCCTATGCCAAGACAGCAGTACATGTGATATGTAACCGGTGAAAAAAAACTGCTTCAACTGGTCCCGCATACTGCTTGTATTTCAATCTGGAAAGAATCATTCGGGACGAATCAAAACAACCAATCACAGCTAGAGGAGCGTCTGATGGAGTGTCAATCACTTCAGTCGAAGTCTGCTCTCTTCTCAATGTTACAGACTGCAGCTTTAAGGCATACAGGTGTTAGAATGGCCTAGTCAAAGTCCAGATAAAATTCATCATCTGTGGCAAGGCTCTTTATAGAGACTCGCCACGATCAGTGTTGTTTTTAACAACAATCTTACGCTACGTACAAGACCACACGCTGCAGAAGCAGCAGAACCAGCTAGTTTACATTCAAAGTCAAAGGTTGACATGCATCAAGGCGCAGCAAACGGTCCTGCAGCGTGTTTTGAGTAGCAGAAATAGTGCGTCTACGCAGCCAAAGCAGCGTCTCATGAGTTTCTGAGCATCTGACATGCATAATGAACTTCAGAAACAGCAGCTGCTGGAGTTGGAAAAATTGAACTTTTGCTGCTCGATGTGCCACATGAAACAGTTTATTAACGCCTAAATTAACCTCAAATGTTGAAACCTGCTGGCAAAATATATTCAATTTTATTATTCTGGTGCCTGCAGTTAACGGTTGAATGGAGTATTAGATTTAGTCTTAGTCTTAAGGACAAAAACTATTAATAGTCATAGTTGTATTTTAGTCATTACGATATGTGATAGTTTTGGTCTGTTTTAGTCGACTAAAACTTAAAATTTCTTTTTCTAGTTTAACTCGGTTTTATGTTGCAAAAAAAAGTTAACTTTTACAATTTTGAATAATAACCAGATTCTTTACAAGACTTTTATTTAGTCCTGTCTCGTTGATTGAAACTCAAACCTATGACTAGTCATGTTTTAGTGATCAAAGATCCACCTTTAGCTCGTCAGTTTTCGTTATAAAAAAAGGAGTGTCAACGAAATGAGTTTATCACTGTCATCGTGTGTAACAACTGTCAGCAATGAAACATGGTAATAAATAAGTAGATGGTAGAGGATAGTAGAGATGTTGAACAACAATTTATGGCACTCTTTTTTTAGTTTTATGTTTGTAAAACAAACATTGAAAACAGTGGGGCTTTCCTAAATTAAGTTCCACCTGGTGTTGGTCTTAAAATATGTAAGTAATGTGGTTGTCACAAAACAAATTGTATGGAAAAAATAATCTTAGGAGCTCATGGTCAATAGGCTGTTTACAGAGAAGGTTTGCGTTCGATTTCTATATATGTGATGTGGACTGCGTTCATACGTGTATGGCAGGCCGGGTTGTCGTTCTTGAAGCCACATTCAGGGATATCTCGTGGCGGTGAACCTCCGGGCCACTGAAGGGTCCGACCTTTCTGCGGGACCAATTCATTCATGCTGCCTTTATACACAGACACAACCTGAAATACACAACAGCAATCATCAGGATCAATATGTCATTTGAACATAACTCCAATATACTCTTCAGTTTGCCCAGGTATTTGATCATAGTCTTGGTACATTTAGTTAGAACTGGAATTTTAAATTTAGTCTTAGATAAAAAAAAAAACGAAAACAAAAAAACTACAGGACATGGCATGTTATAATTTATGCTTCATGTAAACCAGGGGAGCCAAAGATCAGTCTTTGAGAGTAGGACAGTGTCTAAAAAGGTACACATTGTTTTCCTCTTTTCTCTCCTCCCTCTTTTCTATATCTCTCTCTTTCTCTCTCCCTTTAATTCTTATCCCCTGTCCCCTTTCTCACCTCCCTTTCCATCTCTGTGTCTGCTGCATGCAGTTTTATTCCCTGAATCATTGTCTTGATAGTTTGATATAGAAATACCAAGCAGAAGCTTAGGGCAGCAAACATATTGATCTGTTTGTGAAAGAAAATCTGTTTGGTTGTTATCTAGATCTGGGACACCAACTCCCAGAGCTATATTGCCAAAACAGGATACAAAAACAATAGGTAAATGTATGCTCAATCCCATTAAATTCAGCAGGACAAGCTTAACCAGGAGAAGCAGGAATGTTGCAGATCTGCAGAATTCATGCAATAATTCTGCTGTGACTGACATACTGCAGCATTGACCAATGCAGATGCTTTACTTCCTTCTGCATGCCGAATGCTAGAAGCCACAGGGGTAACTGGCTGATTAATTTATCTAATAACTTTGTGACAACTTAGCTTACAATGTACTAATATTTAATTCTCAGGCCAGCTGACATTTAAATATGAAAGTCAAAAGAAAAAAATAAAAGACAACAGCAACCAAAACATATCCCAGAACTCCAACATTAATCTCAATACACAGGAACAGCTCAGGAGATGATCACATTTAAATTGACATGTTGTAAAGATATGTTTAGACTTGAAGACTTTCCAGCATACATAGTAGATAATAAAAGCAGAGAACTGATACTACTGATACTACTAAATGTCTCTAAAACATTGATTATGTAAGAAAATTAAAATAGGAGAAGAGTTAAAATCTTTTACAAAATGTTAAGAACCTATTTGCTTTTCAAACTATCCCCTAGAAGCTTAGCACTGATCATTGCATCTCTTAGTGGATAATTGATTATATTATCGGGTTGTAAAATAATAATATAGTCAGATGTGCCTTTCATCTGAGGTTGGATTTATCTCATTAATAGACCTCTGAAGGATCGATGTGTTCTGATGTAAATCTAACGTAAACCTGGGTGTTGATGCAGACAGGATGGTTTCAAAAAACTTCAAGGTGGACAGATGAAACTTTTGGAAATTTCTGTACTTATTTTCATCTAAACTGGATTTGTTTTTAGGATGTTATGCATTGGTAAAAATCCCCCAATCCTTTGTCTCGTATTTTATGTGATATAATGTATATAAGACGAAGGGTTAAAAAGAACTTTTAGTTAATAAATAATTTGTTTCATAGATAATCTAAGAGTAAAGGTCATTCTTCACACACTGTTGGACCGTGAAGTTCAAAAACTACAATTATTACCTTACCTGCACACCAGCAGCAGTCGTTAAGTTATTCTTTACCTCATATACTCAATAGTCTCCCATATTATTATTCTAACAGAACCAGAACTAGTTTGATAGAATCCTTGCTGCCTTTAAACAGAGAAGCCATCCTTCTTCATCAGGCGTTTTACCTGAAACTCTCCAGAGTCTAAATCTGTCATGTCCCACACAGCAAAGTCCATCACTCTGTCTCCAAGCTCGTCCATCTCCACCACTCCCAGCACGCCTGTGGAGACATCACATGTTATCATGCAGTTTCTGTGGGTGATTTTTCTGACACAATCTTTTTTTTTTCACTCGGTCAGCAGTTGTTTGTTTTCTTTTTTTCTCCTGAACATATTTTATTATCAATGACATTTGTGTTTTTATTGTGAGTAAAAAAAAAAAAAAAGAGTGATTAAAAACAGTTGCTGCTTTTGTTGATTCCAGTCCAGCAAACTGACAAAAGCCAAGAATGTGTCTGAAAAAAAAAATATGAGGAGGAGGAGAATCTCAGGTTTCAGTTGTGAGGGCGGGAACAACGCAGCATCCAAAAAAAGTAAAAAAAAAATCCAGATTTGGAGCAAACTTTAAGCATCCTAAAAGGCAGACTGGTATTTAAATCAATGAACTGAATTCCAGATGTGCTTTGCTTCACACATTTCCATCTATTCTGCTCATGTTTATTTATTAAATTCAGCTGAATCCGGTGAGGAAATCTACACCTGACAATCTGATGATGGGAATGTTTTCCTGCGAGAACTTTGCATTTGTAACACATTCCTGACCAGTAAAACCTAACACCTGATTGCTTGTAGCATCCAGATAGAAATTATACGCAGAGAAAATAGGTTTTAAAAGCAACAATGGCTCTTTCATGAAAACTAAGCATTGTGAGAAGAGTGAGGAAAGATGTCCAAACTGTTTGACCCAAGTCATATTGTGTTAAAGCTAATTCTGCCAAAGGGGAGGCATATTATTTTAGTTAACATAACTGACTTAAAGAGGATTTCTTTTTGTCTTTAAGCTAACTAAATGGCATCTTTATGCTAAACAGATCATTTTTCTGCCACATGCTGTCAGAAATCATCCGGCTGGACACCACTTCTTCCGCTGGGCTCATACTGAACTTTAAAACCAGGTTAGTGACTTAAATATTAGCTATCATTCCCAGTCAGATTTATGTGGTCACTAACCCGTGTTTCTACCTCTATATAGATTTCAGTCCAAGCTCACAAGCCAAAGATCCCTGAGCAGTTAATAAAGGTTTTTTTTTTTTTTTTTTTTTTTTTAAATAAATCTCTTCAGTCGGTCTGCTTGAATTGTGGGTCCAACTTTCTCAGTTCTGACATTTTCATGGATTCCTACGATCTCTATTTTTGTTTAACGGTTCTAGCTTTGGTTGGTTTGAATTTAAAAGTTTTAGAAACAAAAATCTCATCAAGACTGATGGAGGTTAATTGTTTTCTTTTCATCTTTTCTTGAATCTTTTTAGATTGAGGCTTTATGTGCTGAGATTGAGATCTTTTAGTCTTCATGTTAACTTCATGTTTTCATGAGTGATTTCTTGGTTTTATAGGTCTGACAGTAATCAGACCCAGGTGTGACAAGAACAATTAGAAGTATTCTTCCAAAAATATTGATTTATGACATATGATGCCGTATGATTTACTGTGTTTGTAAAGGGTGAGAAGGAAACAAAAAATAAGTATGTTTTCCATTTAATTAGATTAAATAAAAGATAAAAACATCTTTAGTATTTCAGTGCTAACACCTCAAATCCCATGGAAAAATCTAATAAGTTGCTTAATTAAACTGCAAAAGTGTAGGAAGAGATAAGTAAGCTAATGCTCCATTAGAAAAAGTTCAACCCTTAAACTACGCTTACATCGTTTTTTTCTTTTTCTTATTTGCATTAGTTTTTACATGGATTAAATGCCATTAGAATTGTATTTTATTCAAAAGAGAAGACAGCCCCTTAGAGCTCCCTCTACTGGCCAACAGTGTCAGGATCTTCAATCTGCTACATCCTAAATTCAAACAGTATCAGTCTCTCCACCTCTGACGCACATGCCTAGTGATTGATGGCGCTGACTTAGTTTCAGTGTGTGTTGGTGGATAAAAGCAGTTCAATCTAATAAAGAGCAAGCAGAGCGGCCTGTTTATCAGCCCCATCAACCCGCTGAAAGACACACTGAAATGACAAGGGTGTGTTTGCATGGACCTCAGTGTCTGACTTCTCAGCGTGATCCTGGTTTTGATTATATTACATTTTAGGTATAAATTTAGCTCCTATATACAGGATAAATTAAATGAGTTTTTGATGCAATTATGTTAAATCAATTTGCTAATGTAACAACTATAAATATATGTATCAATAACAGGTTAAGTATAGTCATTATAGGGATGAATATTATGCTAAAAGGACACTAGCTTAAATATATTCACCCTTATGAATATATAATCAAACATCTATTAGCAAAGGATAGAGATAAAATATTCTGCCCTATTTGTTTGTGAATTTCACCACTGTTTTTGGAGTAACTGGTAATATATTTAGACCAATTGGTTTGCTGTTGTCAAAGATAGTCAATTTATTTGGAAAAACATTCTGAGTTTAGTATAAAACCAGGCAGATGAAGGCTGTTAAATGCCACGCGCTTTGTGAGAATAATGTATTTTTTTGTCTTCAAGCAGATCCCTACATAGCGCCTGCACAAACAGATTCATGATCACAGCCATGAATAATGAGACATTTATCAGATTAGCGCTTCTCTCCAGCTGGGTCTGTCCGCCAGTGTGTTTCCTCCAATGATCTATCCTCACTTTCTGTGGACGTTTCTGTTACACCTGGACCCCACCTTCCTCAAATCTCTCAATTGCTTTGTATTTCTTTCTTCTGCTGTTTTATTTTTAAGTGATCCAGTCTGGATTTGTTTTGTCAATTAAAGTCAGCAACCTACTTTAAACTAAATGTAAAACTTTCTTTTTTCTTACTTGCAAGTTTCATTGCTTTGAATATTGTGTAATTTCTTCATTGAACATATACTTATCTTAGTGATTAAGTGTCCCTGAAAAGAAATCTGCAACTATTGTAGATGTTATCCAAATGAAACTTGTAGTTTTTATCCGCCAAGTACCATTGAATTGAGCTTTTACTGTTTAGCTCTGCCTCTCTGCTAGAAGAAGTCCCATGTGTAGCTTCGGCAGCCGCTAACTGTTTGTATTTCCTTCTTGCTTCCCAATGAAACGATTATTTAACCAGTGCTTTCTGTGCTGCTGTCTCCTGTCTTAACTTCCAAGCTTAGTATGTTCCATTTGGATGTTTCTTCCTGTTAAATGGTCGGTGTTAATCTCTAGTGATGCTACATGCTTACTTAGGATGAGAGATTGCTGCAGAGTCAACGACTCCATTCAACCACCAGGGCCTTTCGCGTAATGTTTTTCAACCTATAGCAGTTGCATTATAAATAGGTCTGAAGTGAACTATGCAGGTTAATATCAAACTGACAATGGTTTTTTTTATTTAAAAACTACATTTACTGTCAATTTGTGCTATGAAAAAATTCAATTTAACTGATTTCAATTAAACTGAATAGAAATTTTTAGACATTTCCGGCTGATTTAATGATAGCTATTTGATTTTGTTAGCAGCACTTTGAGATACACTATTAATAATATTCATTATTATCATTGTTATATTTTTAAATAATTGTCTTAAAGGAATAGTACACCCAAAACATGATTAGCCTTCATTTTCTACTCACCCCCCATGCTGAACAAAACTCTGGAGTACTTTTTTGATATCTCAAATGCATCTGGAGATCTGGGAGGCTTCTTGCTGTCTGCTGACATTCAAATAATGGAGGTCTATGGTGCCCGAGACAGAAAGGTCCATAAAAGTCCACAAAAAACTTGTCAATATTCCTCCATACTGCTCGTCCAATGTAATCCAAGTGTCCCGAGTGGGTAGCATCCAGAATTTACTCGAAACGAAGTCATTTAGAACGTTTTAGAGCCTAAACAGTAGTGTATAGGATTTCCTAATAGCGCCCCCATGCGCGCTCACGATTCTACGGAAGCCGGCAGACCAAACCAGCGCATTCAGCTCGGCAAAGAACTCATGCTCTTCCTCAACACTGAAGTCCTCAGACATTTTTCTTTCATTGTTTCTTTCTTTGCACAGGTAAACAGCACATTTCTTCTTCTACGCTTGCATTATCGGCAGAGCAGACGCTGAATGCGCACTTTCTTCCGGTTTGGTCTGCCGGCTTCCGTAGAATCGTGAGCGCGCATGGGGGCGCTATTGGGAAATCCTATACACTACTGTTTATGCTCTAAAAACATTCTAAATGACTTCGTTTCGAGTAAATTATGGATGCTACCCACTCAGGACACTTGGATTACATTGGACGAGCAGTATGGAGGAATATTGACACGTTTTTGTGGACTTTTGTGGACCTTTCTGTCTCGGGCGCCATGGACCTCCATTATTTGAATGTCAGCAGACAGCAAGAAGCCTCCCAGATCTCCAGATGCATTTGAGATATCAAAAAAGTACTCCAGAGTGTTGTTCAGCATGGGGGTGAGTAGAAAATGAAGGCTAATCATGTTTTGGGTGTACTATTCCTTTAATGTTAACCTCCATCTCCATGGCAGAAATGTTTCTTTATCTTGAGCCACTCCTAAACTGTCACTATTGCACCGACTTTACTCATTACTCAAGGTGGAACCAGACCGGTTTGCTAATCTTATCCAGCCCATTTAATGCATTTATTTTTGGCCCACAAACTTCGCCTCTCCTTATTTGGGTTCTTCGAAGGTCAGGAACATTGAGTTTTCCTACAGTTCTGCTGTTTTCTGTCTTATTTCCCATTTCTAGTTACACTAAAACATGTGCTTATCCTCTTTTCAGTTATTTACCAGGCTTGTCTTTTAAGGAGAGTGGCGGCTTAGTGGTTAGGGCATAGAGTTTGGAATCCTGAGGTTCTGAGTTCTAGCCCCACTCCCACAGACTGCCCCTGTGGGTCTCTGAGCAAGACCCTTTACCCCACACTGCTTTCCGGGTGCACAGCCAATGCTCCCCAAGGGGATGGGTTAAATGCAGAGGTAAATTTCCGCAATATGAGATCAATAAAGTTCTATTAATTATTTTTATTGTCTCTCCCTGTCCTTTTGTCCTTCCATCATCTTCATCTGATTTGCTTTGTTCATATTTTCAATAAAGAGACTTAAAGAAACCGACAAACACTACCAGGGTTTAAACTTACAGGTCTAACAGTAATATGTCTCTTGTGTCTCTTTTCATTCATGTTTTCATTTATTTTTTTCTCTTGTTGATCTAACAAATAGTTTTTGAGTTCCCTCTCAGACTTAGTCCTTTCCCATTTTTTGGGTAATGAATGATGAAAGCTCTTATCTGTTTGTCTTTTAAATATTTCACAAACTAAAACAACAAAAGAGTTATTTCTCTAAAGTTTGAATCAACATCTGCATCCAACCGGCTGAGACGTTTTTCTGTGGTCCATAAACTTCAGGTCGGTTGGAGCTGCTGCAGTGATAGATCGCTCTCTGTCTCTGCTATTTGTTCAGCAGTTTTTCTTTCTCTGTTTAGTTTTGTTGTGAAACAAGAAGTTATTTCAGTCCCAAGATCCAAATTCAACAAACGCAATCTGTTGCTTTCAGGTTTTTAGACAAAAAAAAGAACATTTTTGATAAAACTAAACAGAAGAGACAAACACCCAAAAGGATGAGATCAGGAGAAACTTTCCTAATATTCTTTTATCTCTTATTGTTGTATGGGTTTATTTTTTGAAGTCAACTCAATGAAACAAATAAGTTAAAAGTAAAAATGAGAAATTGAAATCACACTCCTTGAAAAAATCCCACAGAATGTTTTTTCCTACTGTTGGAAAATTACTGTTTCAATTTGATGTAATTAGGAAATTAGATTCATTTAAGATTTGGAGGAAGCAATTCCTGTCTGACCACACACAGAATGAAGTCTAAATACACATACAGGAGAAATAAACAGTGAAAGTTTCTATACCTTTCTTTTTTTAATCTGAGAAGTTTAATTGTTTAATGTATTTGGATTCATATTCTAAAACCCCCCTAATGAAGTCCAGCAAAACCAACGGCCTCCAGAATCTCTCAAATCTCTAAAGGGAAATCTGAGACTATTCTTATGTGAAGGAACATTTTAATTTCTGGGCTGGGAAGATCTGGGAACTTCTTATTCAGTGACCTTTTTAAAAGCTATTGTAGCGTAGGTCCATCCCAGGACAGAGTTCTCCAAACCACACTGAATTATTTCCCATTACTTCTAGAGTTGAACTGACTGCCTGCACTGCAAAAAATATAAATCTCAATAAGTTATTTTTTCTTAAAATAAGTGTGTTTTTCCTTGATTTGAGGAGATAAGTAAGACACTTTGCCAATGGAACAAGACAATTTCCTTTTAAAATAAGAAAAAACTATTTTATCGTCTTATTTCAAGTAAATATTATCTAACTATCTTATTTTAAGAGTGAAAATACTCATTCCATTGGCAAATCATCTTATTTACCTGCTCAAATTAAGGCTAAATATACTTAATTTAAGCCATTTTTTACTTATTTCTGGATTGTTTTTGCAGTGTGGGAAATTATACCAGCACCCGCAAATTAAAATTAGTAACAGTGACCATAAAATACAATGAGTCTAACTACGCTGAAAATAAGCTGTTTTTTTATTTACAGCAGGAGCAGCTGCATTATTTTTCATTCTGTTTTTCATTCTGACTTCATCTCAGTTCATATAAATGACATCTGGAAATCTACAGCTCTAACTTTTGAGTAAAACCTGTAAGCCAGTATAGTTTATAATTTAATAATTTTAAATTTGTCATGATCTGTATTTTTGTCGGTGCTGGTTTTCATCAGAGATCCCAAAATAAAACTGCGATCCAAATCCACTTTTATCCGGACCAGATCTATTCTGCACAGAAAACATCTTAAATAAACTTCTTTTAGGTCAGGGCTCCTCAATTCCAGTCCTCAAGGTCCAGTGTCTTGTGCCTTTTAGATGTGTCTCTGCTTCAACACAGCTGAGTAGAATAATCAGGTCATTAGCGGGACTCTGGAGAATTGAACCACATGCTGAGGAGGTTATTCAGACATTTAATTCATGTGTGGAAGAAGAAACACATCTGAAAGCTGCAGGAAACCGGACCTGTTGATCTCTGGGATTTTGACATGCACAGCTCCGGATACTTAAGTTAAAATGGAGCCAAGCAGTTTCCAAGTCTGCTCTGAGATATAAGGCATGCAAGGAAATATAATGGAAAGAGGAAACAAAGCTCCTATATGCTATTTGTGTCATATGTTGAAGCCCATTAGTGGATCAAGAAATACTGCAATTTAAAGAGTTTCTATTATTGGACATGTGGGCGATATACTAATATCCTCATGAGTATAACTTCCTGAGGCCTGATATGACCACTGATCTCTATTTATTCACTGGATTTTTGATGGCCCATTGGTAGTACGGGGTGGAGTTGAGCCACCGGCTGCCATATTGGTAGGTCGCTATGTAAACAATACACACACTACAGCATCGAACAAGGATGATGTTCTCATTTTCAGGGGGATTAAGACTTTTAAAATATAGCCTACATAAATTCACCACCTGGACACACATTTGCTGTTTCATAGCATAAGTTGATTACCGTAATTCAAGATTACAAAATAGGCACATCACATTGCATAGTCAGTATGAAGTCAATTAAGTCTATAAATCATGTACCGGTAATATGACATATTATACAAATCCATCACAACAAAATGTATGTGTTAATGGAGCATAATATTACAGATGTGCCAAATGTGCTAAATTGATCATATACGTGTAATATACATGTATTGATGACATTGACATGGTAATTACATATCACATATACTTTTAAGGCTGAATTACAAGTACATGTATGTTAATGCTATAGTATTTTCCTATTTGCAAACTGTGCATGAATGATGCTACATAATTTTATGCTGCGCCAGTGAATTAGCCTTTAAAAATGTTTGAGTTTCTTTTTTATCCCTCAATATGTTGTAACATGCATTATATTTCAGCACATGACTTTTTCAAATGAGAAATATACCATCCTTTCTTTTTGAGTTACGCTAATCCCTGCTGGGGTCGTGAGGGGTGCTGGTGCCTATCTCCAGCTGTCCACCCCGGACAGTTCGCCAGTCTATCACAGGGCATTACAGGGACAAACAGGACAAACAACCATTCACATATAAACTCACACCTAAGGAGAATTTAGAGAAGCCAAATAACCAGTCATGTTTTTGGACATTGAGAGGAAGCCGGAGTACCCGGAGAGAACCCAGGCTAGAGAAATATACCAAACACTACAAAAACGACAGCGTCATCAACTTAATAAAGAATTGCTACATTGATATATTTTACAGTGAATTTGTTTCTATTTACTCTTAATTTCTAACATTAGACACAATGTCAATGGTTAAGTCAATATCTTCGAGTCAGTCCGAGATAGCCAGACTAATGTTACGCTGCATTAGCGTATATATGGATTTTCCTGGTTAGTACATCCACTGACTGTGAAATTACCTGTGAAACATCTTCCCACAGCCAGCAAACTGCTTGTTTTTGCATCCAAAGGCTACACACGTATGCATTTCTATGGCGCATGCGTCTCTGTGGGAGTGGGGAGTACCAATATGACGGCCGGTGGCTTCACCTTTTTTGGGCTATCAGCAATCCAGGGAATAAATAGAGATCAGGGGATATGACAGAGCATGTTTATGTTAGAATTAGCGAGCTGGTTTAACCAGAAATGACTCATGTCCAGATCTGTAATCTAACATTTTATTGAGTATTACTAAGACTTTGTCACATGTTTTTGTGAATACATCACCTTAAATTTGTATTTTTTAAAAGTTATTGACACGAGGGGATGATAAACATGATCAATTTAAAGGGACCCCCCGGATAGGTGAGCCTTCAGCTTTCATAGTACTTAGTTGAAAAAAGGTAAAATAATTGATCCAGCTGTAAACAACACACACACACGTCCTTGGCTTTCCTGAGTCAACACTGTCAGCGGTAAAATTAGGCAAAACCATTTCGTCTTTGTTTTTACACTTGCAAACCTTTTCCTGAAGCTGTTAGGAGGTCTGATAAATGACATACGACTTCCTGTGTGTTAACAATGTAAGGCGGCCAGCCCTGAAACTTTACCTCAGCATTTGGTCTGGATCTGGGTCTGCCTGACTTTTCAGGTTCTCAAAGACAAACAACAAAACAGCCTTCCTGAATCTGTGTGCTTTATGCCCAATGAAGGCTGAATGATTGAACAGAGTAAATTGAAACTTTCCTTTTAAATTTCTTTGCGGTGTGACTTTCCTGCCCTGGTTGTTGGTTTGGGCCTTAGACATCCTGTTCCCAGTGTCGCTGCCAGCTGGTACAAATTTACGCCGCAGCTTTCCACTAGCACGCCAACTCCCCACTGACACACATCACTGCCGTGAGAATGTGGGCGTCCGTCAGGCTCAGATTCCCAAGCTGACCTCCGAAGAGCTATGGGGCTCCTGATAGGTCTTGGGGGCTCGTTTGTTAATCAACTGTATGATTGATGGCTGGGAGAGTGAAGCTGGTTTCACTCAGAATGGACTGAGCCAACCTCAGGCTTTAAAAGGAGTTTTTTCGGTTTAAGCTCAGTTTTACACCACTTAAACATCACTAATCCCTAAATGAATTAGTAATGTTACCACGATGTTAGTATGCATCTGCTTAAAATGATGCCAAAGGTGTTTGTAAAATTAATTATTTTATTTCTTTGCTAATGTGGGAGACTTTGGCTTTAATAATCTTTTAGTTGGAATATTTAAAAATCTTTTAAAAGAAATAAACACAGCTCTAATTAAAGCAACAAAACAGAAATTATTAAATCTGTTAGAAGATAAGCATACTGTCATTACACTTATAACTCTGAATTTTATATTTTTGGGTTTCCGGATGTTTGTCACACCTTTATTCTGGTTAAAGGAACAAATCTTTCATCAACATTAAGCTGGAGTAAGTTCTGACCCATTAACCTGTTTTTATACCGGTTGAGGACTACAGTCAGATTTAGTACTGATGTTTTTTTCAGATCAAGGTTTCATCTGAGAACATTAATCAAAACTTATGCAAGCAATCATTTTGCAATTACTGGACTGAACCTTGAATAAAATACAAGATCATCGGTCTCCAGGGTTTTTTTGTTCACACACTACAAAATGTAATTGCATGTTAAAATAGAAGGAATGGAAGAAGATTAGAGGAAATTCCCAAAAGAAAACATTTTTATAAGCTTGGGAAACTATTAAATGACAATGGCTCATAGAGTTCCACATGGCTCAGTTTTAGATCCTAAACTTTTAAATTTCACGTGCTCCTATCATTTTGAATGAGTGTTTCTCTTTGATAACACATAATAATTCAACAATACAACTCTCTATAATGGTTCTTAAATGCATATCTTTATCTTTATACAGTGGTGGAAAGTAACAAAGTACATTTACCTAATTATAGTACTTAAGTACTTTTTTGAGTACTTTCCTTGGGTAATTATTCTTGGAGGTAATTTCTACTCCACTACATTTGATAGTTTCTTGTTCTTTTTGGTTCAGCTTATCTTTGTAATTTTCTGTTGCTGTTTTTCTCTCTTGAAATACAATTTAGATAGCAGCCCTTAGGACTGTTTTGGAGATTTTACATGTTATCCCACAAATGTTGGAAACTCAGAGCAGATATTATCTGTAGTTTATAAATTTTATTAAGGCACTGGTTATTGCCATTTGGCCAAGTTGTTCAGTAGGATGATATCACAAATCTTATTGAGTTGCGTTTTCTCTGTGGTTATAGATTCAACCTTAAACCTCTATTCTATGGTGAAAATGTCAGAAGAATAAAAAACTTCTCAGTTTTTTTCCCCCATTTTTTTTTATAATAAATAATCAAAACAGCTTTTCTTTTTTGGGCATTTTTATGCTGAAGTTCATTACAAGTGGTGTAGAATTTGTAGAATCTGAACACATTAAGACAGAATTACTTGCAGATTGGCTCTACGTATCAATACATCAAGATGTTTCTTAAAGTTACAAGGTTCTGTTATGTATTTTTACATTTCTGCAAGGGAATGTCATAATAACCTCTAACAACAAAAAGGCATTGACTGTTTGTTTGTATGTACTAACTATGATGTAGTTTATGGTATCTGTGTCTGTCTTTGTTGCAAATATCTAATTTGTCTGTGACATCAACCTGACGGGAGGAATGCAGATGGAAACTAGCCTAATGCTATAATCTGGCATATTTACATTGTTTAATGTTCAATAATATGAATTGTCCTCTTCTTTTATTTTTATAAATAAATAAATCTAATGTAACAATTATTACATGTAGAACCTGCAATCTGCTCATCTCATTGGGGCAGAACCAAACAGGATTTCTTGTGGATTTCCAGAGCAATCTTTGTCAATCATCTGCAACATGCCCAATTATTGCACACGCAGAAGCTCACCTTTTTGGAATCTGCACAGATCAGACCCAACGTTTATTAAACACCTATCAGTTTTTGTTTTACTCCAGTCGAGAGCAGCTGTATTTCAACACAGAGCAGAAAATAAGATGGATGCTTTTTGCTTTGTGCGGTTCTCTGATTAATAACACAGATTTTCAAAGCAGGCTGTTCTCATCCAAAACTGTGGTCTGATTGGTTCACCACTGACAGCGCATTCCTATCTGACCGCCAGCTCCATACAGAAGCGGTGCACATGAAAAAGGAGAAAAATCACCTGAGAAGGTCCTGTTCCACATCCTACGGGTCACCAAATCTCCTTTGGGTCTCTCGATGTGTCCTGGTCCCCTTCTCTGCTCGCTCAAAGTCTCATTTAGAGCCAGAGAGTACAGCAAGATTCCATCATAGAAACCTGCTGCAATCAGGTTGTGCTGGCACATAGACACATCATGTTAACACACTATGTCTGCTGGCCATCAACTTGCATGAATAAATTATAATGAATGTATTTACCAGAGAGTCTTTTATGGTGAAGTTGAAGCTTTCCTTTGCATCTCTTTTAAGAGCTTCTACAAACTGGAAATATTCTGGACTCTGAGGCTCCATGTAGCTCAAGACCTTCACACTCTGACAAGAGACATATATATGTATATTGATGAATGGCAAACCAGTCAGTCAAGTCTGTGATGCTTTATATACAGCCTGGAGGAAAAGGAAGTTTCCATTACCGTCACACAATTGGAGGGAAAACAAACAAAGGAAACTGTTGCTGCTTTAAGAGGCTCAGCAGCAGCAAGGTGTGGATAATCAAATCGTGTGATAAATTGATCTGGAGCATAAACAGGTCTGTTAAGATAATACCAAGTTAGAAAACACCAACTGTTACAGCAAATCAAGATAGGAAAGGTCATAAAGTCTAATTAAAGACATTTAAAGCCTCTAATTCTGCAGCAATACCTTTTATTCAAAATGAAAAAACAAACATTAAAAACCACAATCAAACCCCTCAGGATTGGACACTCCTGTAAGACAAAGTTAGATCCTGCAAAGCTAAAAGAAGTTAAAACCACAGCAAGGTCAGATCATCAACAAACCACTGCATTTATAAAATTAAAACATTTGTTCAGATTGAGACCAGAATAAAGATGTTTAACTAGAACTACTGTGGAAAACTGGACAATGTACCCTGGAAAAGAAAGTCTTCCTTTTTTGGGAAACTTTTCAAGCTGTGAGAACCTGAAAAAGTGACGTATTAGGGACAATAATTTTAAGTCCAGAAAACCAAGGTTGTAACTAAAATGTTTTACTGGTTTGTTGGTTGAGGATCATTGTGACAGGAGAAAGTGCTGCTATTTAGTGCTTTCACTTTGAAACAACAACAAAAACCAACTTTAAAGTTAGCTTTTGAGGTAGAGGCATTCATACTAATAAAATCATCTGCTAAAGAGATACTGTCAATTGAAATGTATTTGCACCTTCTGTTTGAAAACAATAAAGCTTCTTATTTCTTATTCAAATTACATCAACTCGTAGTTTGTTTAGCAGTTGTCTGGATTTACAGATGTTAGTGTTCTATTATTCAATTAATTAATTATAAAGTGGTTAGAGAGGAGGAGATGCATGGAAAAACAGGAATCGTTGCTGGTTCAAAACTCACACTATAACTTTGGGTCCCTGAGTAAGAACTCTAATTCCAGATTACTTCCCAGGAGCCACCAGTGCATGTAAAAAAAAAAAAAAAAAAAAAAAAGGATGGATTAAAATGCAAAGTCCTAATTTTATATTTTTTGGTTTGTGTAACATTAAGTTCTTGGTCACCAGTACTTATAGATGAGCTGAAAAGATACAGGATTGCAGCCTACTGCAAAAATTGAAATCTAAATAAATAATTTTCTTTTTAAAATAAGTGTGCTTTTTCTTTATTTGAGGAGTTAAGTGAGATACTTTACCAATGTAAAAAGATCATTTACATTTAAAATAAGAAAAAACTATTATTTTATCTTATATCTAGTGCATTTTATCTAATTAACTTATTCTAAGAGTAAAAATACTCATTCCAATTGGAGATCATCTTATATATCTGCTCAAATTAAGGGTAAATACATTTAATATAAGACATTTTCTACTGATTTCTAGATTGCTTTTGCAGAGTAATTCTTGGTTACAAAAACTCAGAATTCATAGTTTGGCAATTCCAAAAGAAGAACTGGATGATCAGGCTGAAGCCCTTAAATTAAACATTTGTTGAAGTTTTCTGCCTTAAAATTTTGACCTCTGCCAACATTTCTTTATTTTAAAGTGCATATCAAACAACTCACACCTCCTGTCAGTCCCAGTGGAGGGAGGATGATGTGGGCTTGCTTTACACCCACTACACCTCATAGTTGCTGAGTCAGCATTGAGCTGATCTGTATACCACATCATAACCAGAGTCATCTGTGAGGCCTTGGGGCTGAACAATGGAGGTCGGTTGAAACTGGGTCATCAACATATTAACGATCCTAAACAAAGGTGCAAATCTACAACAGGACGTCTGAAAAGCAAAGTCCTCAATATGTTGCAATGGCCTAAACTAAAAGATTATGAAAGAACTGTAGGAGAGTCATGCAGAAACAAACTGTACATGTCTGGAAAGGTCAATGAACTGAAGACATGCTGAACAGAAGAGCTTGGTCAAAAAAAAAGCTGATACTTTGAGATGGAAAACAATGACTTCGAGTTATAGTATGTAAAGACGCTTTTACAAGCAGATGATCTTTTTATACTGCAAAGAACAAAAGTTGATACAGCAAAGAAAACCTCCAGCTATAATAAAACTGTTTATTTCACTTTAGTCACTTAACTAATCGTCTTGGAAACAATCTAACATGTAATTCTGAAAAACTAGACAAAAAAAAAAAAAGAACTGGATAATGTTTTACCTTGAAGGCCTGTTTGGCTGCTTGGTCGTCCTGATCTCCTCTGTACCAGGGCTTTGCTGTATGTCTGCCACCCAAGCCTTCAGCAAAAAGATCAATGTAGAAGAAGACAAACTTCTCCAGGTCGGTGCTATCCTTCCACAACTGGACCATCAGATTCCTGAAGATGTCCATGGGGCTGCACACATACACCACTGCCGAATAAAGTAAAGTGACTTTAATGAAAGAAGGAGAGGGAAGATCATTTTTATCATGGGGTAAAGAAACAGAAACCTTCAGCCTGGAATGAAAGTTTATTTTCTGTACTTTTAGCAAGTGGAAGAAAAGCGACCTGAAAGCAGAATCTGTAAAGTTTGATTTAGTTTGCTTTTTCCTTTATTCTGTCCTTTTTTTTCTGTCTGTGACTTTAAGTTTATGAACTCTGAAAATCGTTGCGACTATTCTATTCCTTTGTCTCTTTTTGTACAATTTCGAGGGCTTACTCATAGATGTGCTTGTCTTTGGAGTGACTTTGTGTCTCATTGTGATTCTAAATTGTTACCAGCACTTCATCTCTTTTTGAGATGATTTTGAGTTCTTAAAAAAATTGTCTTTACAGAAAATACAACTTTCTTTTTACTATTAATTTCAATACATTAATAAAGTGTGTGTCTGTTAAATTACTCTTTGTGTTTTTAAAGGTTTTTGGCTTGGTATTTATTTTCAATATCTAATTTATAGCATGTCTGTGTCTCCTCATGATCATTTGATTTTCCAATGTTTTTTCTGCTGCTTTAAGATCCTAGTATTTCGAAGCTGTTCTCATGTCGTGACTCTCATGTACTCTCATCTAGCCTTGTTGTGTCACAAACACACACTGCCGGTCACCAAAAACGGCTTCAGGGTCTAGTTTGATTCAAGAACAGCAAGACTCAGTGAAGGAGGGCTCAGTACATCAGCTCTGGGTCTCCATGGTGATAATCAGAAAACCCCTCTTAACGAGCCCAGCGGCTAGACAGGACTCGCTCGTTAAAGATCGTTTAAGACCAACACAGCAGCATCGACGTAACCTTACCTCTCAAGGCACAGTTGAACTTCTTTAGAATAAAAAATGCAGATAGGGAACCAGATTGATTGTGTTAATAGATATTGTTACTTTGTTTGGATCTTCACAGACCCACACTGGGTGTTTTATTTAAAGTAAAACAGGATTCCTAAACTGCATTTCACAAGGGTCAACAACAATTAGATTTTTTTAATTCAAAACAAGTAAATCAAAAGATCAGATCTTTAGCAGGAATTTACTGATCTGGATTTAAGGCTTAGGGGGATACAGGTCTCAGGATTTTTAGTTTGAGACCTCTAGCCTTTAAGTCTTAAATCATCCCCCTTTTCTTTTCTGAGTATCAGTGGGTCGGAAAAAAACTTTTTTTTCAGTTACACAGTCAAATTCTTAAATAAATGAGAAAATACAAAGGTCATGTTTTGATATATAACATGACAAGAGCAATATTTTTGGTAGACAAGTTCAGAGAAAAGTTATAGACATAACATATTGAATGAAGTAAAGAAAACAACAATAAAGAAAGTAAAGGAATAAAGTCTGGTGTATTCATTGACTAATCACTTTCCTTGTGGCCAGTATCTATTCCATTAAGACCAGCTTACAATGTATAAGAAAAATGCTCTATTAATGTTTCTAAAATCTTAATTTAATGAACAAAGGAAAGTGCTTGGTTAGAGTTAGGTTGGTTTACTTCGATTAGCTTATTTGGATCTTCTTGTACGAATATATCGAAGACTTAATTTTTACCGTTTGATGAGGGTGACAGAAAAAAAGCAACAATGACAGTTACAAAAATGTTCTTAGGTTGAGGTGGCTTAAAACTAAACTAAACTGAAACCAGTTAATCTATGCTGATCACAATGAACCAACAGGAAAATAAATGTCCACAAAATCTATATTTTTCGACCATATTTTCACCAGGCCCTTGCTAAAGCTGTGCATATTTATAAATATGTGCTCTTTAAAATAAGTTATGGTTATAATTAATATATACAGACATGTGGTAACAACAAATCACCTAATAGGAGTGGCCACAGTGTTGTCTTTGCAGGATTCACTCCTTGGATCAATGATTCCATCTTCAATTAAACTTTTTCCCAGAGGTTTTGCTGGTGGGCTTATTACCAGTATTCTACTACCCTTAGAAGTGTTAGAGTTTGATGCCTGCCTGTTCTCAACTTTGCCATGCTCAGCTCTCCTACTGAAATCAGTGACATTTTCCACACTTGCGATCAATTTTTTTAAGCACTCTCCAGCTTTCAAGTCTAATAAAACACTTTGTTGCAAATGTCCCTCTTTCCTTCCTTGCTGTTGTTTGAGCTCCTCGTTATAACTGCATAACTGTGCCATGGATCCTCCTGCCTTGCCTCACCCTTCTCTGACTTCTACCAAGGTTTTGATCTCTGGACAACAACCTTCTTTCTGCACCCTGATGTCTGGGTTTTGCCAAGCCCTTAGACAGGTACTTTGATCTCTTATTGCCGGTCTAAACCGTCTGGATTCATTACTAACAGGTTCTCTGACGTCTCTGTACCAGATCAAGCCAGCCAAAGGTTGTTTCCACATCACCTATTGTGACGTCACTGCCTTGCTTTGCCGCTTGGTGTCTCCCTGAAGAAATAAGTATAAAACTCCACAGGGTGAAAACTAGAGGTACAATCTGGATACTGTCACATCCTTTCGAACACCTAGAACAGACGTCTCTTCCAAGGTTCTGCAAACTGCAGTGATGCTCTCACACTCAATCTCACAATACACTGCCAGTACATTCATTGCGGACTCAATTAATTTAAACTCAATTAAATTCAAAAATACTTCACTGATCCCAAAGGGGTATTAAATGTTGCTGTACATTCTAGTTTACTGTTCTTTTAATTGATTTGCTGTAGATGTGAATACATGCAGGCAGGAAGGAGCTTTTGTCGTTCAATGGATCAGCAGAAACCTCTTACTGAAGACACTCTCTTGTTGTTTAACAATCTTCTAAAGATGATGCTCACTGTTGTCCATAATTTAATTTATTGTATGAAGAATTCTTCTTTGTGAGGATTTACAGAGGAGTTCCTGTACAAACCAATTAGAAAACAAATATAATAGTTTCTGTTCCTTATAGCCAAATGATCTCAAAATTTTTGATTGCCTTCTTTATCAGCCTGTTTAGCTTTTTTTTTTTAAAGTTATTTGCTCTGATGATGTTACCCCAGCAAATTATACTAGCAGAGATCACAAACTCCACATTAGACCTATAGAACATATGCAGCAACTAACTGCAAGCAGTAAAGGACTTCCTTAAGAAATAGTCTTGTCTGTCCCTTCTTTCCATGTCCATCAAAGAGGCGTTTAGAGTAAAAACAACTTAAATCAGGCTTACATCATACAAAGAACACAATGCCCAATGGGAGCATTCTAAATGGTCGGTGGTTGTATACCACATTGGAGTCCTTTCACTTGATGCACTACATTCAGTCATTTATCCATTCATAACTCAAAGTAAGCTGCATTGTAGCCAAAGCTGATCTATGGCAGATTAAAGTAAGAAAAGCTGTGATATAATCAATTCCACCTAGCCTTCTGACCATCAACAGCAAGCAAAGCGGGTGAATAATCTTGTCCAAGAGCAGTTTCTGACAAATGTTCTCCAACTGACGAAGAGATTGACTCCATTTCTACCTCTTCTTGATATATACTATGCTAGCTCACACAGCCCTAAAAAAGGGCTTTTTTAAAATATTTTTTTGAAAAATCAAGATTGTATTAAGAATCTATTGTCTCATTAGTCAGGAACATAACTACTGAAACAAACAGAGCAGGGTCTCAAACCAGTCACCGAACAGAACCCTGCAGTACAGCATGGTGGTGGCAGCATCATGCGTTAGGAAACCTGGCTCTTAAATAAGGTAAAGGCATATTTAAACTATTTAAAATTCCCATCTTGCTAGAAAAAAAATCTGCTAGAAAACTGGAGATAAACTGAGAACTTCATCTTTAAAGAAAAATAACACTAGACTATTGAAATGGTCCGGTCTTAGCTCTAACCTGAACCCTGGCTGTAATTGTTGGGGTATTCTTAGAGAAGAATGTATACAGAAGATGCTAATGCATTAATATATATTAAGATAATTTGGCTTTAAGAAACAGAAACAATTCTGTTTGTTTTCTCATTGGTTTGTACAAGTTATAGATCACTTAGAGCTTATTGTTTCTCATTGCTTTCCAGGTTATGTCACAGGGGCATGTGGACTTTGAGTGCCCACTGCACTCCTGTATCAGGACTTTGCTTTTTCCACCTATCTCTTAGAGTTATGACTGAAATATTTTACATCTGGTGTAAACACAACACTCTCCACATTTACTGCCATTCCAGTGCAAAAACCTTAAAATAAAAATAATCAGTAACTTGTAAGTGTTACTGATTGTAACTGTTCACAGTGTATCGTGGAGATATAACATTCATATAAAACTAGTGAGCATAAGCCTCTCATTTTAGTTGAGTAGGAAGACAGAATGCCAAAGGAACCATTATTCCTGTAGACTGATACAGCTTTGTTGGACCTTTTGAAAAATGCTGATGCACTCAACCACATTTCAAATTTAATGTGTAAAGCACATATATATATATATATATATATATATATATATATATATATATATATATATATATATATATATATATATATATATATATATATATAAAAACACTCCTCAAGTTAGGAGGTCACTGCCCCGAGTGCCCCAATGATCACAGGTACCACTGATGCCTTGACCCTCCAGGTTTTCTCTAGTTCTTCTCTGAGCCTCTGGTATTTCTCTAGTTTCTCGCCTTCCTTTTTCCTGATTTTGCAGTTACTTGAAATTGCTATGTCAACCACAACGGCTTTCCTCTGCTTTTATCCACGACCAGAATGTCCGGTTGGTATGACAATACCATTTGGTCCATCTGTATCTGGAGGTCCTACAGGATCTTGGCCCAGTTAAATCTCTACCGTCTCTTTGGGGGTGTTTCTCACTTTGACCTTGGGGTTTCCAGCCCATGCTCTGCAAAGATGTTCCTGTAGACCAGGCATCCCCAAACTCCGTCCTGGAGGGCCGCTGTCCTCCAGGTTTTAGAGGTTTTCTTGCTTCAGCACAGCTGATTTTATTGAAAGCTGATTAACAGGCTTTTGCTCAACTGCAATCATTATAATCAGCTGTGCTAAAGCAGGGAAACCTCTAAAACCTGCAGGACAGTGGCCCTCGAGGACCCAGTATGGGGATGCCTGCTGTAGACTATTCCAGCCACTTGGTTATGGTGCTCAATGTAAGCTTTCCCTGCTAGCATCTTACTCCCTGCAGTTATGTGCTGGATTGTCTTAGGGCCCTGCTCCTGTGCCGCCATGATCAGTGCCTCTGTGCTGTCCTTCAGTCTGACTTCGTCTAGACATTGGTAGGATTTCTGATATCTGCCATCTCGGTTATGTTTTGGTGGTACATCCCGTGTAGGAGCTTATCCTCCCATTAAGGAACCTCTAGCACCTCATCTTCTGTTCCTCATTGTCTGAGACACTCACAGAACACATCATCTGTTAGAGCCTTGTCCTTGATGTACTTATGGATCTACTGGTTTTCTTTTACACTAAAGTAAAAAAAATCACTGCAAAAGGTGTAAATAATCAAAAAGGGTGTTACAATTTATTTACCTCACATTGGGTGAGCAACTGCAGCCTCTATATCTCTACTTTGATCTTTAATATATCTAATAAGCTTACAAGGACTGAATTACATATTGTGTATTTAAAGCCTGGAGTTACTTGCCCATTTCGCTGTAAATAAATGGCAACACTTCCAATTGTCTTACTTTTCTTAGAGGCTTTTACATGTTCTACAAGTGTTTTAAGTATTGTCTACACATTATGTACCTATTCCTTCCAGGTCAATGGTGTCTGTAAAATGTTGCAAAGGTTTCATGATAAAAATAAAAATTCTTCATTCTTACTAAATTTTTAGAAATAGGCAAAGGTTTTTATCCCTTAATGAGATTGATCTAAGAGAGAATCAGATAACCTAAATTAGTTTAAAACTCTTTAAAGAAACTAAATGAAAACATGTAGCTCTAGAAGAAGAAAAAAAAGAAAAATGATCTGGATTGGTTCAAAACATTTGCATTGCACTGTGCAGCATTTTTTCCACCAGATAACAAAATATTAATGTTGCATAAGAGCAAGTGAAAACATCCTTCCCGCACTCTCCCCAAACAATTCAGCTAGTCCTGGTATACCACATTCTGCTTAAATCTGGAGCAGACTGAAAATATCAGCCTCCCCAGTGTCACTCAAAGTCCTACAAAGAAAGAAAAATGGCTCTCTCCAGCCTGTTCCACTTTGTCCCCAAGGCGGACTCAATAGTTGCGGGCAGCATGTTCACATGTGAAACCCAGAAACTTCCACCATGTTTGTCTTTAGCCAACTGTTTTTAATAAAACTTTAAAAAAAAGACTGAGAAAGTTATAGCTGTAACACACATACATGTTCTCTGTTTCCATGACTTCAGAGGACATTAATCTGACTTACACCTCTTTCTGAAAAAACTTTCTCCAGTTGTTACCATAACTACCACTTGCCTTACCCTTTATCCAACCTCAACCAAACCATAAATGTCTTCACTTTAATTTGTTTTGATATACGATATGTGGAACTAAAGACACTTCCCCATAATGTGGCTGTGTAAACAGATTTGCATCGCCGCAACATGAATTATATCAAGCAAGCACACGGACACACACTGTGGGGTAATTACTTTGAGGACGTCCAACATTGCCGGGGGCAGCAGCTGGTGTGGGTTAGAGGAGAGCAGGAGCCGTTATCCAGTCTGTCATGATGTCATGCCAAACATCAAACTCCACCCAGCATGTTTCAGTCCGACTGGGGTCCAATCACGATGGTTACTAACATTTCAATGTGCAGGATATTTATGTAAACCTTTTAGAAATTTGCCCACCTAGCAGCATGTACTTAAAATGTATGGGTAAGTCATTGGGCTTTATTTATGGATTCAAAGTGTGGTGACCACGACACATGACACTGTGCTGGGAAGGTATTTTACCTCTGATTGGTGTGTTGCGCTTTCTGTTTTTTATTTAATTAATTTTTTTAATGATGAAAACCTTAAACAAGCATTAAAATCAGATGAGCATCAACTGTGAATCTAATATAAAATTCTTAAATTGGGCCTATCTAGCTTCCTAATATAAAATGCTCAGTGGGAAGAAGTCTTATATGTATTATATGAGAAACTGAGCTGATGCACGGAGCTGCTCTGAGCAGCAACTCACAGATTCTCACTGTGCATCACTGACAAGTGTGTGCTTGGTGTGGTGGAGAGTAGTTACTCAACTAGCACATCATACTTGCTTCTATCCATTCCTCTTCGTCCCATAGCAAAAGATTTGGGAAATGTAGAAACCTGTCATAAAAAAGGTAAAAAATTGGCCTGCCAAATTATTAAAGGCTAGCCTGGGTGCCAGTCCGAACTTAGTCCCGCCCACAAGGTTTGAGTTCGGGGAAGTTCGGTCTGGCTCTGCTCCATAGTAGCGCGAGTATTAAAGCCCACTGTCAGGCGATCCAATCAAATTGTCAGGGCGGGCTTTATACGATGATGGACAGATGATCAAGAGTAACGTTATCAACCACGTGACCAAAGCGCGCTTGGGTGACAACAATAATGGCTGCCGCTGGAGAGTTTGGGTGAGTAGATTCTGCTATTAGGTCTGTTCTAGAAGATATCGACAGCAAATTAATTTTAAAAGAGGAACAGAGAAACGCGATCAAGTCTCATCTTCTTATTCTAGGCGTGAAACTGCACGCTTTGATTTTTGTGGACAACAACTATGCCTCGCTTAAGATACGTCACGCACTCCGTTGCTCTTATTGGTTGTAGGTCTATCCAATTGAGTGCAGAGGCATTTTTTTTCCTGGTTCGTTCAAAACACGCCCCATAATCACAGCTCTATGGAGCAGTATCAGACTCATATTCTGACTAGAATTGAGTCGGACTACGTCAGGCTAATTAAAGGCCTTAACCTGGTTTAATTTTTTTTTTTTTTAACAGTGTCCTGTCTGGCAAGGTGGCAATAAGAATAATTGTCTTGATGCCAAAAGGAGCCCAACAGATTTTACTTTCACAAGTGTAGCGGTATCGCAATTGCCATACTGCTCCACTTGTTTCATGTATATAAATTGCTTTATTATAATTATGCAGGGAGTTTTACAGTTTATATGGACACTGCAATGTAAGTAGAGCAGAAAAACAGAAGAAGAAGAAAGAAAAAGAAAAAAACAGGACAAAAGATGAAAGAAAGAGGAGATAGGAAGGAGACAATGACAAAACATTTTCAGTCTGCTTCAACGCCTGTAATGAGATGAAAAAAGAAAAAAAAAGAAAAAAGAACAGCACAACCAAAAAACATGGTACGAGATGTACAATAAAGCAAACACCTTGAAACTATCGCTAAAGTAATATTATTAAGTCTGACATGTACTCTGTGTTACCTGAAGATATGAATGTGGGGTTTCTGTTTGGAAGTGAATCTCTAAGTACCTGAAGCCTAGCACCTGTAGTTGTTTGTGAGGGTGAACTTGTGCATGTAAAGTTTTAACCATAGAAAAAATGCTCAATAGTGGTTGTGGAGAGCCGGAGAGGCACACCCCCCAGAGCACTGAGTCCAGCGCCGGGAGACCCAAAGCCCCAGGCGCCCAAGGGGACCCCAGAAGCGAAGGCACCAAGGCGGGGCCAGCCCCGGAAACCAGACCCCACCAAGGCAGGAGGAGAGACAGCCATGAAGAAGCCCCCCAGCCACCGCCATGCCGGCGCCCCGGGGAGCCGCGGGGACGAGTCCGCGGGCCCCGCCGGCAGCCGGCCACCCCGAAGTAGGGCCGGGCACCGAACACCAGCCCCCCCACGGCGCCGACCGAAACGCCCCAGCCCCACAGAGCACCGAAACACGCCCCGCCCCCCAGCACCAAGCCCCGGCGACCGGCCGCAACACCCACCGCGACCGCACCACCCAGGAAAACACTCAGGCGGCCCCGCCCCCGGCCGGGGCCCACGCGCATCCGCCGCGAACCGGCCGCGAGCGCCGCGGGACCCCCCCAAAACGCCCCCCCGGCCAAAAGCGCAGCCCCACCCCACCGAGACCGATGCCAACAGCGCGCAACGAAACACACCGCGCACAGAATCAGCCCGAGAGCAGAAAGGCCGCCCGGCGCAAAACCGCAAGAAGAGCAGACCGCAGCCGGCGCAACCACCCCCCCCAGCAGCCCGAGGGGCAGCACAAAGCCAGAGCGGAGCGAACCGCGCCGCCCCCCCACCGGACGAAGCCAAAGCAGCCCAGCCACGTCCGCCGCCCCCCCCCCCCCCGCCGCCCGCACCAGGCCCTGACACGCGGCCAGAGTAGCTCCGCCGCCCCGGCCCCCCACCACGCGCCGGCCATAGCCACTCCAGGCCCCCACCCGCCCCGCAGCCCCACCCGCCGCGATCAGCGGGAACAGAGCAGCCCCGCCATGCCTCCAGGAGGGAAAACCCACCCGAATACCCAGCCAGCGCAGCCAGCCCGCCCAGACCGGCCCCCTAACACTACCCCCTCCCGAGCCGCCCGGACCCCCTCACACCAGCGGCGCGCCGCCAGCAGGACCCCCACCCAGCAGGCCCGCCCGCCCCCTGGTTTAATTTTAATCTTTAATCTTAGTTTTAATCTAAGAAAATGGTGCTTATATGGTATATGTGTAGAGATGAGGTAATTTTATTAAAATTAATTACCAATTGATTGCGCATATATAGGACAAGAGGCATTTTTAGTTTAGGGTTTTAACTTTAGCGTGACATTATCTCTGCTAATAGGGTTCATTCTGTAAAGCGTCTGTTTTGCAATCAGCCACTTCTCCATTCTTCTATTAGCGTGCACACGGCACGACTTGTCAACAGAGAAGCATGGCGTCCAACGAAGGGGATACCTCAGTTAGCTGTCACTGCATATACAGCAAAATAGGCTTAAAGGGTCAAAACGGAGGAAGAGAAGAGAGAGTTGAAATTCCATTATGACCAAAGAAAGAACAAGTTTATGAAAACTTCTTCCAGCCTACTCGAGGTGGAGAGCTAGTGGGACGTCCTCGGACTGAATCTGGACCTGAACCTGGCCTCTAGTTCTCCTGGACAGGTATTTTTTCATTACTTTTATTACGAGATATGCACAAGTCTACCCCGCTCGCATTTTATGTGCAGTACGGCAGAGTTTGTATCTTTGGGGCTCCAGTCAGAGTGAGCGCAGTTAACCAAAATTGCAGAAAATGTGAATCAAAATTAATCAAAAAGTTCATCAATGGCCGCACTTGCAGGTCCCAAAACACTAAGGGACTTCACCCTCCTTAGTTAAGGTCTGTCTGGCCAGAGGAGCAATCAAAACCAGATTTTTGTAAAAAAATATTCTAAGGAGTGAGGAAACAAAAGTGGAAATTTTTTTCTAGTTGTGCATTCTTTTACATCTGGTGTAAAGGAAATCCAGCTTTTTAGAGAAAAAGTCCCATACCGACATGGCTGCTTCAGGATCTGGACGGCTGGCTGTGATTGATGGAACCGTAAAATCTGTATTCTACCAAAGAATCCAGAAGGAGAACATCTGGTCATCAGTTTCTGTATTTACGCTCAAGCTCACATGGGTTATTCAGTAGGACAATGGTCCGAAGCACATCAGCAAGTCTTCCTCTGAGTGCCTCAAAAGACAATGAAATAAAAAAAGTGAAGGTATTGTAATTGACCAGTTCATGAAGCACCAGCTTCCTCTGGAAAGCTCCTTCCTTAATAAATCCAATTATTAACTGCATTCTGTATTTACTCCAGTTTTTTTCCTTCTTAAACAATATGTATATTTGCTTGAAATATTTGAGATTAAGATTGAAGTTAGCAAAATTAATCTGTAAGAAAGAACATTTTCCTCTGACACATTTAAAGCATTCCGTTTATACCTGGATTCAAAACTAATCCAGTTCAGAACATAACTGCCCTATATTGTGTTTCAAGCAAACGTAGTGGAGCTGTTGTCGACAAATTGTGTTATTTCATGTAAATAATACCATTTTCCAAACAAACAATGTAATAATGTACTGCCTTTCATGAGGAGGCAAAGGTAATGGGCCAAGGTGTTTCCTAAACACCACCATCATTTTCAAAACAGGTCTGCTGTGTTGAACAGAAAAACTGCCATAACACCAAAACAAATAAGTGATCATGTCCGTTTCTGAAATTACAGGATTACACTACAGCCATGGGTGAGCAGCGCCTGCAGCATAACTCACACCTTCAGACTGATTGTTTGATTAACTGACTGATAAAGTAAGTCAGATGTAGTAGAAGTAGGTAAGCAAAGGAATAAGCTGGAAGACATGAATTAAGATACGGTGAGGAACATTATTTTTTTTAAATAAGATTCACTAGTTTCTAATTATTTTAGAGGTATGTTAAACAGATTAGGATTATCGTTTTTTAAATGAAACAGTCATTCTCAGCTTTCTACCCCAGATTAAGTTTTATTTACACCTGAACTTTGACTGGGCCGTTCTAACACATAAATAGGCTCTGATCTGAACTGACTCTGGCTATTTTTTAAATTTCATTGACCTGCTTGAAGGTGAAGCTCTGACCAACTCTCAAATATTTCTACAGCTTCTTACTCATTTTTTTTCAGGATCAAAGTGTATCGAAGGCTAAATCCAAATAGGGCAAACTGTTAAGGGCTATTTAGGTAAAGCAGACGTGTGTCAGCGGTTTCCATGTTAAATACTGCCCGAATAGCGCTGGAAATAAGGAAGTAGGTAGGAAAAGGAGCTTGGGTGCTTCCTACAGTAGCAGCCATTCAAAATGACCCTTTCCAGTTAAATGCCAGCTGAATGGCAGCCCACTTCTCTACCACTCCCAGCAAAATCCTCTCCAACTTCCAGACACTGGAGTGACCCCCTCCTTCTCCTGGGAAAGCATATTTTTTAACTGTGACTCCACCCTTTCACTGAATTACAGGGTCTGACCAGGAGAAGGCACTTCTCTGTAGGTCTTAATGTCCACAAATAATGACAAAAAGAATATTTTAGTACAAAGATTGATGTTTAAAAAGGAATTATAGAGGACAAGCCAAGGACCCATCAAGGAAAGTGGGGACATTTTGAACGGCTACTACTGTACCATAGTTCCTTCAACACAGGTATCCTGAGGTGTTCTTATTTGGTGCTTAGGTGCAATAAGGCAGGGGTCTGCAACCTGCCACTCCAGAGCCATAAGTGGCTCTTTGAACCTTCAACAATGGCTCTTATTCATGGCAAAAAAATATTAAGTTCTAATAGTTTTAAATATAGTAATAAGACAAATGGCAGTTTTAGAAACTTTAGCAGTTTTTTGAAGTAATAGTTAAATTGAGTTTCCATAACAAAACAACATTAAAAGAACAAGTAAGATATCAAAACGTATTGTAAAATAAGTAGTCTAATCAACTTTTATTGAGCTGGACTCAATCACTATTCCTGCTTTAAAGGTTGCAGACCCCTGCGATAAGGAATCCAACAATTTTTTGCGTGACAGGACGCATAGGCACAGCCCACCTCCTGGCACTTCACAGAAATACATTATTCCGTAATATTCCACGAGAGATAAACAGCCTAATTCTGTCCATCTTCACATTATGTCTACCTGGTTCAGTTTAAAGAATAGCATACTTATGCTGCCACCACCGTGTTCCATTTTGGTGGTGTTAACTTTAGATTTTGGTGCAGTGCTAATTTTATGATTAACAACTATTTGAATAATAGTTCAAAAGCTGAATGCTGCTCCTCTGATCAGCTTCTCCTGGCATTTGCTGAGTCTCCTATATTGCTTGTGACTAACTTATTTCAATTGTGTCTAAGGAACTGCTTTTTCTCTTCTCTTTCCTCTATAAGAGCCAGAATTTGTGAAGGTTTAGCAGAGCTGTGGACAGATTATCTGCTTTGAATTGTGGATCCAGGTACATTTGGACGAATTAAAATGCACAGGTTTTGTTGTTCGAAAGTCCAGTAAAACCTATTAAAAACAAGAAAAGGTAACTGGAAGGTTTAAGGCGATATATTAGCTCACTGATTAAACCCATCTCAGCAGGATTTGAATGAAATCACATTTCCTCTTGGAATAAACATTCATACAGGGGGCGTGTATAGAGATGATACCTTAACTTGCGCAGTTATTTCACTCCATGACGGCAGCAGTATGGTTCACATTAAGTAAACAGAGGATTAAAGGGACAGATTCCTTTTCCCTCCACACTTAGCTCCTGATTACTTACAGGTGTGCACTACAAATGCACTCAGATTAGTCTTCCAAACTGGGGGTCAGCTCTGTGTCTGAGCTGAAACCTAACACAGAGGTCTGACTATGCTGTCCTGACGATGCAGGAATGTCCTTACAATGCAGGAATGTCGTCACTCCCGAGGCCCTAAACCAAAATTACTGCCAATAAATTTAGGATGTAAAACAAAACAAAAAAAAAGCACACAAACTTAAATGGAGACAAAGATATAAAACTGAGGTCAGTCATTAACCAGTTCTGAGAAAAATCAAACAATAATTAACCTTCATTTAACGACATCAAGGGAGGGAGAGGGATCTAAAACAAGGGAGGATGAGGAAAGTACGGCAGGAGGAAACAAAGGGGAAGGAACACAAGGGAGTGAAGCGGAATCAAAACAGGGAAGAAAAGACAGCTGAAGTGTTGGACCTCGGTAGTTCAGGCAAAGTCGACGCACGACTGATCAGAAAGGGATGAAAGAAAGGAAAAGTACATATCTTAAAATCAGATAAACTTAACCACAGGAAATACAAAAAACATTTTGAAAAATTAGACTAAAGTTATTAATTGGGGAAAATAACACTATCAACACCAACCTAGCTTTATGTGAAAATACTACCAGTAACCAGCTACAGCTTATTTACATCAAAGTGGAGGGACTTTAGTTGCAAGTCTTTAAATATAGATGACATACCGAAGGACATGCAGCAGCATCTCAGGTGTGTTCAAATCTGAACTTTGACAAGGCCGCATTGTCCAGCTTAATGCCCCCCTGCTTGGTAGAAACCAGAATTCATCACTCCATCAAGATCCTGAAACATAGAAGAAACCCCATACCATACCGCTACCACCCCCGTATCTGACTGTAGGATGCTCTCTATGTGAAACACTGTTTTACTCTAGGCGTAAAGGGACACAAACCATACAGAAGGTTGTATGTTTCAATCGTCAGTCCATAGCACATTTTCCAAAAGTCTGGAAGCTTATCAAGATGCTTTGGTAAATGTGAGATGGACCTTTGTGTTGTTGTTGGTCAGTAGTGGATTTGGCATTGGAACTCTCCCATGAACGGTCATTTTACCCGGATTCTATTGTTAAAACATGAACACTGACCTTAACTGAGAATAGCGAGGCTTTAAATACTTTAGTTGTTTTGGGTTTATTTTGTCTCCTTCTAGAGAAGGTCTTCTAATCGAGGGAAGGCTCATCATTATGCCATGTTTTTTTTTTTTCATTCATTGAGACAGTCGGTAACTCAAGCCCAAAAGCCAAAGTAATTTTTTTGTGAACCTTTTCTGCCTTACAGATGTCACTGGCTTTGCTTCTCATCTGTTCTCTAAATTTGGGTCAATATAAGATCTAAGCTGCAAGATATCGGGCAGATTTTAGGTCAAAGGCGTCTAACATTGCCCTTGAAACTGAGCAGTTTTAGCCTACTTCATGTAGTCAGACAGGTTCTTTGATTTCTTGTTAAGGCGTGGCATAGAATAACTTAAGCATTTGGTTATGTATTACACAATCTTACAAAGATGGCGCAATGGTATTTATACATAAAATATGTTAGTTATATATATATATATATATATATATATATATATATATATATATATATATATATATGTGTGTGTGACACATGTAATTTCTTTATTCCTCTATCTTTTAATGCTTCAGACAAAATCTTTATTGAAGCATTTAAAGATAGGGGAATAAGGAACTTACATTTTTTGCAGTATTTGGTCAGCTGATCAGTTATCAACATGGACAAGTCAACAAAACGTAGAGAAAAACAACATAGAAAATGGACTTACATAAGCCGATTTATCAAAGTAATATGGAAGTCAATAAGAGAATAAAACAGGATGGAAAGAAAAGTAAAAGAAAGCAGTATTGAAAGCAGTTGTCCTCTGCTTTCCGTCAGGACCCTGGATCTCCAAGGCAGCAAATCAATAAATGAAAGAGCGGGTGAAATGAAGTGGAGAAATGAATAGGAAGCTCCAAGACTCAAGCAAACAGTGAAAGCAGCTGCAGTGTCAGAGTTCAGATGCCCCGACTGATCACCAAAGATAAAACAGAAAGAAAGGAAAAAGGAAGCTGACCTCTGCCTTTCTCTCTGATCTTTTGGGCCACCAACTTGTAGTCTATGTCATTATCCATAACGAAAGAGTCTGGGGTGATGTTATTATGCAATAGATGCTGGAAGACCCCCTCCACAGCAAAGAAGTACGGCCTGTCATCGTTGCTGTTCGTGTTGTCAGTGTAGAGAAGCATGGCGTGCTGCCATTTAAAGGTCTGCTGGATCTTCAAACTAAACTCACCCAGCTTCAAATGGGTGGGGCCCGTGTTGGTGACGGCTCTATGAACTTTAAAGCCTATGGCACGGGCTCCGGCCGTCACCATGGGGACATCCCAGTGGGAGGTGAAACGAGCAACAGGTGAGGAAGAATAGACACAACCAGGACCGATGAAAGCCCAGGGATCGTAGGCAAATTTCAGGTCGACGGCGACCAGCGGCGCCATTGAATCAGAGCAGTAGCCATCTCTGTTCTCCGAGTTGCCATTAACCAGTTGCAGCTTGAGACCTGGGAGGAGCCAAGGGTCACAGTTCACCTTTGAAATGGCCTTTTTGATGGCCGGCGCCACTCTAGGCCACGCCCATGGATAATCCACGTTGGTCATAGGCAAGACAACTGCCAAAGTGACATTCTGACGAACATCTGTGGGGTTCCTGGAAGCGTAGGGACACTCATCGGATTGGATGATGGGGACAAGGATGAGCAGAATGAGGCAGAGCCAGGGCAGCATGATGACGAGATGTTTGGTGGCCAGACAGACAATCTGCAGGGAATAGATAACACTTTTTAAATGCAAACTGTTAGACCACCAAAGGGGAGAAACAAAACAGTTGTCTAATCCAAAATTAGGTTTTACACAGGCCTCAGTCTTAAATGTTATGATCCCCTGAATGAGTTATACATTTAATAACAAACACACACATTTATACTGCAGAAAACCTCAACACATTAGGTAAACTCAATGATATGAAGTCCGTTCTATTAAAGTTGTGGGACTTTTATGTGATAGCCTTTAGAACCTCTACAGTCCAAATACCCATTTTTGACATGAATCCATCTAATTTAAAGTAACAAAACAAACAAATAACCACCATTGTATTTTTGTTTTAACTTTTAAATAAAGAAAATCCTTTGCATAAAGAGGATGGGTACATTTTCCTCTATAGGTTGTTTAAAGTTGTGAAAAATAATGTAAAAAAAAAAAAAAACTGCCCTTAAAATAATTTTTGATTTATTTAGTGTCATTCTGTTAAGAAATCCACTCCACACATGTCTGTTCTTTTTTCTTGTTTTTCCTTTTTCACAATTTAAAATAATTACTCATCTCTTTATCATCTAAGCTTTAGTTTATTATTATTTAAAAGCTGTTAGAAAGAATAAGCCACTGTTGAAAGTAATAAGGAATCTGTGACAAGAACTTTGATTTGCTTTTTTTGTTTTTACAGATGGATTTGAAGTATTTTCCAAAAAAGAAAAAGGGGGCAAGACTAGCCATTTTAAAATAGGCCAAGCTGACTGAGACCCACTGCAAAAGACTTGGTTGTAAAATAATTATTAAAGCCTGGAAGAGCTGGGTAAGTATCAAAAACTGTTATTTTAGATGTTGGCTTTAAGACAATAGCATAAACCATATCCTACTACATCAGACTTGTCTTAGTTATCGTGTAAAATTTCAATCTATTCTACTAGATCTTGTGGTTGGGATGTGATAAATGCGAATTAATTCAAGTGGTTTGAAAAATTTTCTCTTAAAAGTAAAGTGAATTTTGTCTTCTGCGTGTTCTTAGTAAACAGACCTGTTTTAGTGTTAAACAGGCTGTCGGATGAGTTAAGGGAGGGGAAGGCAACCTAAACCAGATAAAGCTAAAGATGTATTGCAGTTATTTTTCCATGTTACAACCAGTCAGTTTCTGTAAAGAAAGTGACATAAAGATAATAATCTGGTGACAGGAAGTTGGCTTCTGGAGTTACTTTTTGAAAAGTCTACAATACCGGCTTCATCTGTAAGTTCTTATGCATCTAACAATAATAAGCAGCTTGTGACACTGTTTTAAGAGAAGAATTTGGAAGAAGGTAGAAGTTAACTCCTCAGCAGAGTCCTAATTCATGACGTTTTTAGAAGATTGCTATTCTCTCAAAATGTCATTGAACAGGACAATATTGTGTAGCGATTGTATGCCCAGTGGTTTGTACTTGAAAGTTACTTATTGTGCACTCTGTATTTCTTTTTTTCTGTCCTACGGTATTATAACTACCAAATTTCCCCTCATTAAATCCTGCTAAGCACAACAAACAGCCTTGTTGTTGGAGGATGAGCTGCTGGGAAATAGAGGATTTTTAAGCTGGCTGTATAGCTGAAATATGTTGCCTGCAACAATACTTGATGAGTTTACTTTTTATCTTATGAATATAACTGCTTTACAGTCAACAATTCAGTTATTTTCTGTAAACAGAAGAAAACATGTTAATCTATTTTCCTGCTGCTTACTCAACAACTGAATAAACTTTTCTTGTACTGAGAAATTAAATCCAAATTGAGTCATCCTCTTTTCTGAATGAATTCGTTTGAAAATTAATAGATTATCCTGAGGAACTGTTGCAGCATATTGGGACTCAGCCAGTGTTTCCATGAGGGATCCATAAACTGTTACCCATTAGCTCCATGTGGGCCCCATGTGTGTTTGAGGGTCCACAGATATGGAACTAATGAGTGCAACTGAGCTGTTAGGAGCTAATTGCAGGTTAAACAGAAGGTTTGACCATGTTTACAGATTGAGTAATGAGTAAACGTTTTCCAAAGAACTGAGATGTGTAGAATGATGACGATCTAATGTGCCGCTCCGTGAATCAGTGAACCGCTCAGACACATGTTCATATAAGAAGCAGTAAAGATGTAAAGAGGTGACTCATTAAATAGAATATGGATGGAGATGCTATAAAAACATTTACTGTTGTTGGGTCTCATCTGTGGCTTACTGAGGCGGCGGGGTTCTTTTCAGGACATGTACTGATGACTTTAAAAGGTCCCCATGCAACGCAAGCATCTCCCCAAAAAGTTTCTGAAAACTAACTTTGCAAATTACTCTCTTCTAAAATAAAAAAAAACAAAAAACAAAAAGGTAACAAAAATCCTGAATCTTAAATATTAAGAAAACTGGAGAGGAGGCTAACTGAAGCAATGCGTATGCATTTTTGTTTATGATTCAGTAGGTGTGTGTGTTCCGGTGAATGTGTGTGTCTGTGCCATTGTTCTCATGCAAGCCTTCAGTATTATATAAGTCTTGTGAAATAGCAGCAGAGACACAGTTACAGCAGATCAAACAGGACACAGACAGCAGAGGTGTATTTTCTTTTAAACTATCCTTATGCTCCTTTGCTGTCAGTTGGGTTTAATGAAAAAGAAAAAGGCAGCATCAACATCTGGCTGGAGGGTAATTCACCAAATACCAAACAGAAGCAGCTTTTTTTTTTAAATCTTTGTTGATTAGTAAGACTTTATATTAATGAGACACAAAAAAAAAACTTTAGATAATTTGTTATTTGCACAAAATAGCTAAATTTGCCTTTAGAATGTAATTAACTTCAATCTGTAAACATGTTTAAATGACATCATGTTTCAAACCCAATGAGCATAAAAATGGGCTGAAAAATGATTGTTTTCTTCCCTAAAATGACAAAAACCAAAAGAAGTAAGTTCCTTAGATGGATGATTAACCATCTTTTTTATTATTATTATTATTATTATTATTATTATTAATAGACGTATCAAATAAATGTGTGGCTGGTTGTAATTGACAAAAAACAAACAAGCAGTATTAGGCAGCTTTGCTCATGACACAGCTAAGAGAAAGCAGGGAGTAAACAGGCAGACCTCTGACGAAACTTTGGCTGTTGTTTGTTTGCATAAAGTTGCAAATCTGAGAGTTTTTCCCCTCACTGTTTATGTTTTTCTCACTCTCTAGCAAAGATTAGATTCTGAAATATTAAATAAAAAATAAATGTTTCAAATTTAAAAGAATTTAATAAATTATAATTAAATGAGCAACTCTCTTAATGATCCCCTTGTATGTGAATTGTTCAGGCTCAGGCAATGGATTTCCCCCCCCTTCATTTTCGAGTGATATGAGTTAGAGTATTTGATAACAACTGTTTTTAGATTAAATATTAATATTTTAACTCCCCAACCTCATGTGTAGCATTAGCACTGAGGTACCTCACAGCGCAGCTTTTTCCTTAACTGGTCACTGTGATGAATTGCAGACAAACTGGGCTTACTACAAAGAGCTTTTAGAATCCTCTCCATGGTGCTAGTTGGGTAGCTCCCTCTACTTCAACACATAATTCTCTATGAATTAAATTTCAGAATTGATTAAAACCATGTTTCTCTTCATCTGGGAAAAAAATAACAAAAAAAGCTTGTATATGCACTAAAAAAGGTATCAGTATAATAACGTAATAATAACAGCAAAGTGTAAATAATTATTGGAAACACTAGAAACTGTGAGCTTGCAGAGGATTTCTGCTTTTGCGATATTTTCAATTCTTGTCTGTCAGATTATAAATAAATAATAAAATGTTGTTTAACTATCACTATATAAAAAAGCGCACCCACATACACACACAACCAAGTGTCTCTATCCTTGTGGGGACCTTCCATTGACTTCCTTTGCTTATCCTGAAACTAAATTATGGGTTCATACGTGACCCTAACCTCAACCTAAACTTAATTCACACGTTAGTCCTAAACCTAGCTAAATTCATACCTTACCCTAATTTAACACTCCAACCATAATGGAGTGTTAAATTCAATGCCTTACCTTTAAAAACCTTTTCATAAACCTAAAGTCAACAGACCTCTTGCTTAAGCCTAATTCCAAGGGCGTAGGTTTGATTTCAACTTTTATAGGGACACTATTGGTCTGATGCCATTGGTCCTATGCAAAAATATGCATGCTTGCTTTTTTATGCTTGACGGGAAAATCAGGGTGTATTTCGTTTAAAGAGAAAAAAGCAACGTTTCTTGCTACATTTATACAAATTTTATAAGCACTACACAGACTAGATGCTGTTTATCAATGACTGAAGCTTAACTGGCTATGATGAATGAGGGAATTAGGACTTTTTTCCACTTTGAAAAGGTTTGCATTTGAAATTATCATTGACTAAGACAGTAGGTAAATCTGTGTCTATTTAACAGAATATAGTCTAAATATGTCTGCTATATGTGAATTTATACTTTTTTTTATTTTGAAGGTGTAGAATTGTGCAGGGGTAAATAGAGGTAAAACCCACTCTTTTAAATGTTCTCTTTGTATCATGAAATAAAGCGAAATAATAGATTCAAGGGACGTCAAATAAATGTATTGTATTTACATGTGCCCTGGAACTAGAAGAGGATCTGACACTGAGCATTAAATATAATTACCTCACACTACAAGTTGTACATCTATGATGTAGTTACTCTGTTTAACCCATTTCATGTATTTTATTTAGATCTGAAACAATTCATTGGATTAATCAATTATGTAAATAATGTCAACAAATTTAGTAATCAAGTAATCGTTAACTGGAGTATAGAGACTCTAAAACATGTCTTTAGCTCATAGAGTGACCCACTTAGAGTTGGTAGGAACAAGTAGGTCGGTCAAAAATTTTGGTAGGGACATGTCCCTATGGTCCCTATGCAAACCTACGTCCATGCCTAATTCAGTATATTCAATATATTTAACACCTTACCATGATGACCTATTGCTAAACCTAAGATTAGTAGACTCTAAAATGACCAAATCTTAAAGTCTATATCACCATGATAGTTTATTCCAAATACTAAGATAAGCAAACCTTAGATTTTACCCTAACCCTATCCTCATATTTAAGGACTAATATCAGAGCCTTAAACCTAAATTATTAGCCTCAGTATGCTCTACATCAATAGTTTAATAAAACCTAGGAGTATTCTCATCAATCTAAGCCTTTTCTGAAACAGAAGCTAATATATAAGGCAGTTTTTATTTGACCTTACTATACCTTTCCAAACACCTTATAATTGTAACTTTCAAATCATTTCCACTCTTGTTTACCACTCTTCACTCAGATTCCACTTGAAGGGAGAGGAAGAGGCAAGAGTTGACATGCCCGACCTGGCAGGGGTGAAAGCAAGCCCAATAAGGTGGTTCACCCTGACTCTGCTTCCTCCAATTCACATTTCTCTTTCTATTTTTTTTCTAATTTCTCTTCCTTGCTCTTTTTTGTCTCTCTCTCTCTATATATATACCTGTATAAATTCTTCCTAAATCATGAAACTGGTTCAGCTATGGACTTCAACAAATGTGAGCCAGCCCTTTGACACTTTGGAAGCACCTTAATGCCTAAGCGTACCACTTTTTAATCCCCGATCTGATTTTTTCCATGTCACACCGACTGCATATAGAGAGGCTCCAACTAGGCAGCCCAGGCAGATCTGCACAGATTTTTTTCCGCTTTCGTCTATGACCTATAAACAAATTAAAACAATTTCCCACATTTGACTTGAAAAGTTACAGTATCTAAAAATAAATAATAAAAAAACACAAACCATTCTAGAAACCAGAGCCCCACTTAACGAGTCTGTGCAGCAGTTCAAACAAGATCAGGTAGAGAATGTTCATATGCCTATATTGAAAACATAATAAGATCTATGCTGATGAAGGTTCTCAGTCATCCAGGTCATAGTCATTCCGTAAAAATTCAAAAAATATCCACTGGACTAGGTTTCCAAGATTTGAAGACGTTTCGCCACCTCCCTCGTTGTTTTTGTGTGGCTCAAAGAGGATCACTACTGTATCCATTTTCCGTCATCCTGAACTCCTTGAGTAAAGTATTCTTTTTTAGTATTTCATTCATTGCTTTTGCTTAAGTCTGCCCTGCTTACTATATGATGTGTGGCTCCAAAACTTTCCCCATTTAAATAACATCTTTTATTTTGTATTTTCCCCCAAATCTGATGTGTTTTACATTGTAACTGTCACTCTCTTCCTCTCAGACTCATGAAATTGCTGCTGAATTGCTGCGTACTCCAACTAAAATAGACCTAGTGTCAATCTCAGTCGGACCAACGCAGCCCCCTTGTGTAAACTGCATTGGGTGTGATCCTCTACATTGACTTTCATGAGCTCTAAACGCTACGACCTGGTCAGACACGATCTTTTGTCGAATCGGATGCAAAATCGGATTCGGTGTGTTTGGCCTTCAGTCCTAAACCTAACACCTAACCCTAATATAACATGATATAAAACATTACATAAAAACAGAAATGCCCTCTACATGAAGGGCCAGAGCTGTCTCTATTTTCTGAGGCGTCTGAGTTCCGTCAACATCTGCTAGACAAAGCTGCAGATGTTTTATGAGACTGTGGTGCCATCCTCTATGGTGTTGCATGCTGGGTCAGCAGACTGAAGGTGAAAGATGCCAAAAACAACCAACAGGCTTAACAAACTGATCCACAAGGCCAGTCATGTTGTTAGAGAGGAGCTGGACTTTCTGACAGCAGAATGTTGGCCAGGATAAAATCCATGCTGGACATGGACATGCTAGCACCCACAGAAGCACCTTCAGTCAGAGACTCATTTAATCACGCTGCACCACAGAGCATCAAAGGAAGTCATTCCTACCTGAGACCATCAAACCAAGGGCGTAGGTTTGATTTCAACTTTGGTAGGAACAGTATTGGTTTTCAGTTTCATTGATTTGATGTCATTGGTCCTATGAAAAAATGCATGCTCTTTTTTATGCTTCATGTGAGCATCAGGGCACATTTTGTTTAAAGAGGACAGCAAAATTTATTGCTACATTAATACAAATATTATAAGCACTACACATACTAGATGCTGTTTATCAATGCTTAAAGAATCACTAGCTCTGACGAATGTGGAATTATGACTTTTTTACACTTTGAAAAGGTTTGCATGGAAACTTACCAGCAACTAAGACAGTGCCTATTTAACCAAATATTGTCTAAATATGTCTGTTATATGTGGATTTGTCCTGTTTTCTTTTGATGCTATAGAATTGTGCAGAGGTAAACAGAGGTAAACCCCATTGTTATTTATTTAATCTAATATGTTCTCTTTGTATCATGCAAAATAATACATTCAATGGAGGGCAAATAAATGTATTGTATTTACATGTGCAACTTAACTTCACTATACAAGTTGTACATATGGGCTGTAGTTACTCTGTGTAGCCCTTTTCATGTATTTTATCTTGCAGCTCCTCTGTCTGGTAGCTGCAGCTGCCTGGTCTTTCCTCTACCTGTAGCTGCGAGAGGAAAAGAAGCCACTGCTGCAACAACTACTGCTGTAAAGAATAAACATGTTGTTCACATCAAATTATTGGTAGGGACAAGTAGGTTGGTCCAAAAATTTGGTAGCGACATGTCCCTATGGTCCCTATGCAAACCTACGCCCATGCATCAAACTGTATAATTCATCTGTCTGACAGTCATTTCATTTAATTGCTTATTATTTACGTATTTCGTTACTTCCCTATGTGCAATAATGCAGCCATGTGCAATAATAGTCATTTAGGTACTGAGCAGCATTGTAAATTGTAAATACTGTTGATTGTATATAAAAGATGCTTATCTTATTGCATTATTTTCCTTATCTTTTTTTATTCCTATATCTTATTTTACACTGTTTAGATGGAAAGGGTGTAATTTTACTGTATGGGTTGCAATTTTCTTATTTTATTCTGTCTTATAAAATTTTACTTTGCTCTATTGTACTTACAATCTTATTGTTCTCTCTTCTATGAATGGTTACCCTGCAAGAAAAGAATTTCCCACAAGGGATTAATAAAGTAATTCTGATTCTGATAATAATATAACAGCATGTGTATCCATGGGAGCAGCCATTGGCCCCATGAGAGCAGTTAGTCCCCACAATGTAAGAAATACAAGGCACCCAATTTAATTCTATTAAATTCTACTCAGTTTATTTATATAGCGCAAATTCAACCCCAACACACATTTTTAATTCTAACCATATTAAGACTTTACATTGACTTGCAATTATTTTATTTATCGTATTTATGCCTAACCCTGAAACGTACCCTAAGCATTAATAGTATATTCCTAACTCTAACCTTAACTCAAAGTTAATTCAAACTATACCTCTAAACTGACTCTGTAAGGTTTATAAATGGGAGTCCGTCAATTAGGACCAGCCTTTTGAGGACCAACAGGTCCTAATAGGGCCTGTTGGTCCTCAGAAGGTCAGGAAATATACCGAAAATGGTCCTAAATATGCCAAATAAACAAGTACACATACACACACATACATTCTCGTGTTGTTATATGTAGTGAGGACCATGTGTTGACTCCCATTTATTTTTTTTAATCATTTTTAACCCTTTCTTTGCCCTAACCCTCACAATGACCCTAAAACACACCCATTATCGCTGCATACCTCATTCTAACCCTAAACTAAACCCAAAGCTTAGTCCTAAAGCTCAATGTTAGCAAAATAAGTCATGAGGACCAGCAATGTCCTCACTTTACAACAGATAGAAAGATAGATAGATGATAGATAGATATAGATGATAGATAGATAATAGATGATAGATAGATAATTGATAGATAGATTATAGATAGATAGATAGATGATTGATAGATAGGTGATAGATAGATTGATTGATGATAGATAGATTATAGATATATAGATAGATGATAGATAATAGATGATACATAATAGATAGATAGATTATAGATATATAGATAGATGATAGGTAGATAGATAGAGAGATGATAGATAATAGATGATACATAATAGATAGATACATAATTAATTGATAGATTATATATATATATATATATATATATATATATATATATATATATATATATATAGATAGATGATAGATAGTTAGATGATAGATAGATATATGATAGATAGATAATAGATGATAGATAGATAATGTTGGAATCTGGAGGTCTGTCCACTTTCTCCACCAGAGGGCGTTTTAGATCTCCTGGAGCCGGAGCTGATTGCTACCACCTATCGCTCTTCTGCTCATCAGGGGATCTGTATTTAAGGAGGCAGAGGATGTCTCTCCAGTGCCAGAGTGTTTGCCAGTTACGGTTAGCAAGCCTGAGCCAACCTGCCTGTCTGAATCTCTGACTCCCTTGAAACCTGAACCTGATCCGTTTTCTCCTTTCTGCTTCCCAGGTTGAACCTGCCTGAAAACCAGAAACCCTGAAGAGTTTCTCTGTTGGAAATCTGCCTGTCTGATCTCTGAAGAACCCTGGAGAATCATTCCTGCCAAAGACCTGCCTGCCCGCCCTCTGAAGAATCTAGAAGGGAAACTCAAACCTGTGATCCGCAAACACTCAAACCAAGCTCTGCCTCCGCCAAGCCCTCAGCCTGCCGACAGCCTCTAGACCCTCCTGGTTCCCCCCTTCTGCCGTTCAGCTCAAACTCCTGAACAGGTACAGATCTGCATACTCTCATTCTGCAAATATCCTGGAAACCACTAACTCCTCTGTCCCCCTCTGCAGTGAACCCATTCATGACCAGTCCTGCATTCTGGTAACCCCTGGATCTGTTTATTCTCTGTGCTGAATCATCATTTAAATAAACCTTTGAACTTTTCTCCTGCTTCAGTGTGTTCTGCATGTGGGTTAGGAACCTTAAGCCAAACATGACAGATAATTGATAGATAGATTATATATATATATATATATACTCGTACTCGTCGTCTCCCGCTTTATCCGGAACCGGGTCGCGGGGGCAGCAGACTAAGCAGAGACTCCCAGACTTCCCTCTCCGCAGACACCTCCTCCAGCTCTGTTGGGGGAAGCCCTAGGCGCTCACAGGCCAGCCGAGAGACATAGTCTCTCCAGCGTGTCCTGGGTCGTCCCCTGGGCCTCCTCCCGGTGGGACGTGCCTGGAACACCTCCCGAGGGAGGCGTCCAGGGGGCATCCGAAAAAGATGTCCGAGCCACCTCAACTGACTCCTCTCGATGTGGAGGAGAACCGGCTCTACTCTGAGCCTCTCCCGAATGACCGAGCTCCTCACCCTATCTCTAAGGGAGAGCCCAGCCACCCTGCGGAGAAAGCTCATTTCAGCCGCCTGTATCCGCGATCTCGTTCTTTCGGTCATGATCCAAATTTCATGACCATAGGTGAGGGTAGGAACGTAGACCGACCGGTAAATTGAGAGCTTTGCCTTTTCGCTCAGCTCTCTCTTCACCACGACAGACCGGTGCAGCGTCCGCATTATTGCAGCAGCCGCACCGATCCGTCTATCGATCTCCTGCTCCATTCTTCCCTCACTCGTGAACAGGACCCCAAGATACTTGAACTCCTCCACTTGAGGCAGGGACTCTCCTCCAACCTGAAGGGGACAAGCCACCTTTTTCCGGTCGAGAACCATGGCCTCGGACTTGGAGGAGCTGATTCTCATCCCGGCCGCTTCACACTCGGCTGCGAACCGCCCCAGCGCATGCTGTAGGTCTTGGCAGGAGGGAGCCAGCAGAACTACGTCATCCGCAAAAAGCAGGGACGAGATCCGTTGTTCCCCAAACCAGACCCCCTCCGGTCCTTGGCTGCGCCTAGAAATCCTGTCCATAAAAGTTATGAACAGGACCGGTGACAGAGGGCAGCCCTGTCGGAGTCCAACATGCACCGTGAACAGGTCCGACTTATTGCCGGCAATGCGAACCAGACTCCTGCTTCGCTTGTACAGAGAACGGATGGCCCCTAATAAAGGGCCCCCGACTCCATACTCCTGGAGCACCCCCCACAGTGCAGCACGATGGACACGGTCGAATGCCTTCTCCAAGTCCACAAAACACATGTGGACTGGTTGGGCAAACTCCCATGAACCCTCAAGCACCCTGCAGAGGGTGTAGAGCTGGTCCACTGTTCCACGGCCAGGACGAAAACCACACTGCTCCTCCTGCAGCCGAGGTTCGACAATCAGCCGGACTCTCCTCTCCAGCACCCTGGCATAGGCCTTTCCAGGGAGGCTGAGAAGTGTGATTCCCCGATAATAGGAACACACCCTCCGGTCCCCCTTCTTGTGGAGGGGAACCACCACCCCAGTCTGCCAATCCAGGGGACCTGTCCCCGACCTCCACGCGATGTTGAAGATATATATATATATATATTTATATATATATATATATATATATATATAGATAGATAGATAGATAGATAGATAGATAGATGATAGATAGATAGTTAGATGATTGATTGATAGATAGAAAGATAGATAGATATATAGATAGATAGGTGATTGATAGAAAGATAGATAGATGATAGATAGATATACAGTAGATAGATAGATAAAACATATGGGATCTATAGCAATTCTTCAGAAAGAAAACATGCAAAACTTTCTCTGTTTTTGGAAAAGCTTCAGTTTAAACTCAATAAAGTCTGTTTCTGGATCTAACCCAGAAGCCCTCACTGATAAGGGAAACATCCCAAACAGAGGAACTGTAGAATATATAATTAGGAGTTGACATACTTCTAATACCAGAATGGTTCATTCACCTAACGGGGTTAAACATAATAACTTTTTGGTCTAACTTTAATTAGAGCGACTTTAATTACTGATCTTTAAATGTTACATAGATCAATCGGTTTGTGCCTCTGCGCCTCTAAACTTGTAATAAATCTTTACAGTACCTGCTCAGACTTCCTTTTCCAACAGCTTCATGTTTTCTAGCAGCCAGAATAAGAAGCAGAAGTTGGAGATGTTTCCTCTGACAGCCCAGCAGGAACAGAGCCTGAGTTTCAGTGAAGATCCGCCGCAGGAGCGCTCCCAGCTGCTGCCGCACTTTTCCGCTCCAACACAGATCAGGAAAAGAGAAAAAGGTCCCTGCGATGTCCCACCTTCCTCACGGGCACGCGCGCACACGCTCACATTGTTTTTTTTAAAAGTGGGGGCACGTACACAGGGCAGGAGGGCAGAGATAGCGCGTGCGTGTCTGGGTTCCACCCGTGGGTCTGCAGCGGGGATCCTCAGTCCTCTGATGAGACTCGCTGTTTGGTTCCAAAGCTTCTTTTCCTCTATTAAAATGTGGGATTCAAAGTGAGCTCAGTGCAGCTCAGCGGGCAGCCTGCGGTCTGTTTGGGGGGTATTTAATAAGTACAGCTGCTGTGGATGATTTTAATGGGGGGCAGCAGGAAACCCACGTAGTTCTGGAGCCCCCTGGTGATCAACTGCACTCCCAAACACAGAACAGCTGCATTTCCTGGTGAGAATAATCTGAGCTCTCTAATCATACTCAGCAGGAAAACATGTCCAGATAAGCAGCAGCAGTCTATGGGGAGATAAACTAACAATCTGCAATGCTCTCCACATATTCACTAAACTACTAAAACTTTGATTGTAATTTTCATTTGATATAACTTATCCAAAAAAACTTTATTCTCACTAGATTTAATAGTGATAAGGACACCCCAACATTAATTACAGTTCATTGTGTTTTGATTACGCTTTTATGCATTTACACAAACAAAAAACGTGATTGTCATTTCTTATTTATATTTTTTTGACCAGTTATATAATTTTCTTATTAATTAGAAGCTGTTAAATTCAGATTTTCACTGCTAAGAATGCTATAAAAGAAAAAAGAAACTACAGACTAAGGAACAAATTGAAGTTAATTTAAAAAAATAAAAATAAAAAAAATGAGGAAAAAAGGTTTAAGTTTAAATACCCGTTTATAATATCAAAATCAAACAAACTTCCAAATATTCTAAGATTATGCAAAGGATTTCAAATCCTTTTACACTTTAAATATTCCTTTTTCTTTAGTAGCTTGACTTGTACTTATCTTCTCTACCTTCTGAAGGTTCTCAATGTTACACCCCTCCCACAGATGTAATTAAGCATTTATGCTGGTGAAGATTCTCAGTTATCAAGGTCATAGTCATTCCAAGAAATCAAAAAGTTAAAAAACAAACCGATGGACTTTTTATTCCAAGTTGGAAGACGTTTCGCTTCCCATCCAGCAAGCTTTTTCAATACAAAATGCCTGGATTAGCATTGAGTTCCAGACTTTATAGAGTAGCCCAACAAAAGCCTTGTTTTGGCTTAGAAAACATGCACATTGAACCAGAAGAGCAGGTCCAACCCTTAGGAATGGGCCGTCGTTTGGGCTCTTGGTTAGTCTGCAATACCCGATACTGGTCTATACCTTTGAAAAGGGGACTGGTTAGGATCATTGCTGGCCTCGTGTGCCAGGCGAGATGTCTTGGTCCCCTGCATGGCGATGAGGATTATGATAGCGGGAAGGAATCAACTCTATCGCTGGGTTATAGGTTTTTGAGAGCTGGAACCTGAGTTCACCCCCTCTGTTTAAGGTTGGTTTTTCTCTCTTAACATACATGGCTCCCTTCACAGCCGTTTCAAACCTCCTGTCTTACTTGTCCATGTGAACATTCTGGTCCTCAAAATAATGTCCTTTGTCTGAAGATGGACAGCTGAGTCTTGTCCGGATGAGGTAGCCGGTCTTTGTTGGGCCATACGTCTGTGGAGAGGTTGTTTGGTTTCTCCAATATAAAGATCAGAGCATTACTCACTGAACTGAACTGCAAACACAACTTCGCTAATCCAGACATTTTGGAGAAGCGAAATGTCCTCAAACTTGGAAAACATAGTCCAGAGTTATTTTATTAATTTTTTTCAATGTTTTGGAATTAAGGATGTAGGATATTTTATTGAGCAATCTTACATTAATGTTGAACTTCAAGATGTCTCCTGCTTACCCTCAGCTTTGAAAACAGATGATTAGTTGAACCGACCAATAATTACATTAATTTGGACAAAAAAATTGTGATTTTCTACAAAGAATAATCCCAAAGTATGATGAAGCCGCCACCATGTTTCACTGAGTATATGCCGTTTGTCTGGTGATGCTCACTGGTGATCTTTTGCTAACATTCCTGTCATTCTTATCTGGGGCCGTTTATTAAATTTAGTTTCATCAGATTATAATATGTGGTTCTGGGAGATTTTCAGCAGGCCTGCATGAAGGAAATAATATGTGTCTCACAACCCTCCGCCTTTAGATGCATGAAGGATGTCACTAGTGACCAGTTACCAGGAATTTCTGAGGCTCCCTCAGTTTTGCTGGCAGCACCTTATCCAGGCTTTCAGACCCATTTTCTTTTTGCTTTGTTTCATACATAATGTTTTATAAACATCAAGTTTTTCTACTGTCCATGGCTAGTGGTGATTATAGAGAACATTTACAAGAGGGGCCAGGGTGGGGCCAAAACAAAACATTAAGACACACACAGAAAATCAAATAACCAAGGCAAGTGCACATCATTTAGTATATAAGTGAGCCATAGATCCAAAGTTGTTAACCAATGATCCAGCAGATGAAAACTGGGATCCTATCTGTGTACGACTGAAGCTTAAAGCTAACTGTAATTCTGAAATAATGGTTATAGTAAACTGTAAAAGAGAAATATTTAAATTGGTTTAACCGACATTACAGTTGCAGTCTTTTCTGTATTCTGTACTGTAAAATTTAATATTACAGGACAAAAACTATCTATAAAAGTAAACATTTCTATAAATAAGCGTATTTGCCCTTAAATTGTGCAGATACTGTTCCAAAGAACGCATTTTATACATGTGAATTAAGTTAATAACTTTTTTTTTTCCTATTTTAGACATATATCATCTTATTCCATTGATACATTGTCTAATTACCTGCTTCAATCAAATGAAAAATTAACTTAATAATATTTAACTTTTTTGTAGTAGATGTATATACAGGGGACAGGACCAGTGCTACAGAGGCACTGGCCCTTGTGGCCCCTTTAACCAACCATCGATATCACAATCCCCATAACTGCCTTTACTCTACCATGGTATCGATAAAGAGTGGGACATTTTTTGTATCATTCTCCTGACTGATCTGTTAATTATATCTCTTTAGTTCTTTGCCACTAACTGACTTAGCTAAAGGATCTAAATGTCAGAAAAATCCAACATGAAGAGCAAAACTTTACAAACAGGCAAAAAAACCCAGTAAAAAAAAAACATTGATAACATTTGCAATATTCACTTTAAACTAAATAAATGGGAACTTATTTTCTACTTTTTATTGAATACCTCTTTTCTGTTGCTGATTTTCTTGTGCTTTTTAAGTATGTTCTTCACTATCTGACGCTGAGGGAGCAACAGTTGGGACAAATACTATTTGTTCTATTCTACTTTTCTATTCTACTAATCAAAATCCCTATTGATGAGGTACAAATCCAAGAAGGCTGTAAAAAGATCCCAAACATTTTGATTGTTTTTCTGTTTTTTTTCTGTGCAGATTAACAGCATAAATTCTGTAATAAATGATTTATAACTAATACCTGTATCAATGTTATACGGTATTTCCACTGCAGGTCTACTCTTCCACTGCAGGTCTACTCTTCCACTGCAGGTCTACTCTTCCACTTTTCTGCTGTAACTCTATCTTTAAAAGGTATTTTTAAAAATGCAAAACACAACCTACAGTTTAACTGCTTGATTTAAAGGGATCAAAATCCAATCATGGCATAGTGTTCTGATAATACAGCAATAAAAAAATCTATGACATGCTTGGACTAATTTACTAGATTTGGTTTCATCAAGATGACTGACGCAATACCTTAGTGCTGCTGATCTCTTAAGGTTTAATGATGCAACAGTCTCTTTTTAAACTTTGACCTTCTCGCTCTCTTAGAGACCATGTCAGAAGTTGGCGTTAAAAAAACAAAAAAACAAAAGAAAACAACAAAAAAGAAAAACACACTAATTTTCTCCTCAGTGATGCTGTGGATGCGACAATCCTGACACCACAACAATTAGGTTTATCGTCAACAGAATGTGGAGTCAACAGAAACTGCGGCATTAGTGCGTGTGTTGTTGTTGATAAAGTTAATGTAGAATACACACACACACACATATGTATGACCCTCAGGGTGAGTGTGTCTTTGAACAGGATACACCCGGTGGACAAGGAAACCACTTAGTAACACACACACACACGTATATAAACTCTCCCTCCTCTGTACCTCTTCCTGGAAATGAACACCACCCACCCACACACACATTAAAGCACAAACACTCCCTGCCCTCCACTCTCAAGTCTCTTCTTAATGAAAAGACTAATTTGTGTATGTGTATGTTTCTCTTGTCTGACGGTGCATGTCGTAATAGAAAGCAGCGACCCCAGACAAACACAGGAAATGCCTCCACAGTGTTTCCCCTGGCATGAAATTAGCAGAGAGCTAAAAAAACGGATTAAGGAATGGAAAGGTTCAGTCCCTTTACCTGAACACTGTGGGCTATTTGTTGCTCTGCTTGGGTAGTAGGTTTGAAGGGGGGGGATGGGTGGTGAACTCAAGAGCACTGGGATTATGGTACATCTTTTTCCAAAACTCACCAACATTCATGCTTTAATGGTTGCAAAAAAGGGGGCTTGATAAATTAAGAGTGAATGAATAAAATGTGCTGATGGGATCGTTTCAGCACTTCTAGTAGTACACTGTATAACTGCTAATTACCTTTGTCAAAATGCTATAGTAAAATAAATGTAATAATCATACTAATTATAATATCAATCATTAGAATTCACCAATGAAAAAAACAACAACTGCATGTTAACAAAAGTTATTTATTAACATCTGAATCTGAACCGGCAAATATCTGATCAGGTTATTCTGCCAAAGTCCAAATATGTTTCGACATCCTTTGCTTTTTATCTTTTTCTTATTCTTGTTTCTCTTTGTTTCTGCTCAGCTACAGCTGCGCTCATTAGTAACGCTTGTCTCTCCTTCAGTCTGTAAATCAGGCACAGTAATGAGTAGGGGTGGATATTGGCAAAGAAGCCACGGTTCAATTCGAATCACGATTCACATGCCACGATGCGATTCCATCACGATGCATCATGATACTTGAAATATTGCGATGCATTGCGATATTTTCACTGAACACTGTAAGAAAAAGATACAGCCATTGCCAGTGGCTGACTGGCTGGGTGTGATCTGGATAGTGTCTTCAATTGATACATAACTGAAAGCAACTGAATTCATACATGGCTGTATTTATTGAAACGACTTTTGGAGGTGTTGCCATGAAAACAAATACTGGACAGAAATATTACTATTACTGGTGTGGACACAGTGACAAAAAGATCTTAGGATTCATCAAACTTAAAATAACAAAATAAGGATAATCAGTGCGATTTACATGGCCTCAGTGGTCCTTTAAAGCAATGAAATGAAAACATTTAAATGTATGACATTTCTCCTTTTGCAAATTACTTGCATCATATCCATTTCGTTTTTACCTTCTTTGTTTTTAAAGCCAAAATGCATCTAAGCATCTGACTTGAAATGTGATGGTGCCGCGGGGCGAATTTTCATAGTGTCCTCCGTGTTTTATTTCATATGACTCGTCGCAGTATCCCATGGCCGGACATGCTTGTGACACAAGGCAGCGGGCGTCAACACATCCGCAGCGACATCTGCTGGACTGGAAGTTGTATTCCACTTGATTTGGCTGATGTGCGCCAACCATTAATGTATTTTATTTGTTCATTTATTATTTTTTTTAATAATCGATTCTTGCCTTCAAGAATCGATGCAGTAGATCACAAAAATCAGAATCGCCATGCATCGTCATGACGATTATTTTGCACACCCTTAGTAACGAGCTAAAGAAACATGGTCTAAATCCAGATGTTTAATACATCAATCCATTGAGAAAGTGAAACTAAATAAAATGTGACGTTTCTATTGTCTTAAGTGGTTTTGCTTACTGAAGGTTGGTTATTTGTGCTTGGAGACACAGGTAGCTCCTCTAACAGCTCTGTGTCTGTTTCCCACCGTTGTTGCTCCCTCTGCATTCGACCAAACTGCTGTACAAGCAATGGTGGGGTTGAACTGCAAATGTAGTATTATCTTTGTTTTTTCTCCAAGATGAAGTTTAATTCATTTTATTAGCTTTTTATGAATAATTTGATGCATATTACCTGTTTGTGAGTGTGGTCCACCCTGCTGGAGCCATGTAGGAGGAACATAAAGAGGAGCAGATCTTCTAAGCTGATTTGTTTGCAGAGTGGTAATCAGGTTTCAGTACTTTTTATAATTCCAGCTCTGATGTTCCTTCACTTATTTCTTGACTTTTCTTTCCAGGAAGAAACGGTTCTCCAGTCAATGGTTCTCATGTGTTCCCTGGAACTCACAGGTGAACATTCCTCCAGCATCCGCTAGAAATAATTTCTTTCCTTCTCTACCCTGGCCTTCCACACATGCCATCCATTACTCACCTACATTGCCTCACAGCGTTCTTATTCGTGTGATGCTAAGAAACAAACATCATCAGCAGGTGCCTGTACCTATCAACCTCCAGCCCTGTGGATATACTTACCTCTCCAGTGGATCTGAACTGTCCTCAGTGACAGTAAACCTCCATCCTCTTTCAATCTACTTTACAAAATAGTAAACTCCACTTCTTGCAATTCCCACCGTGTCCTCCAGCTGTAGCCTGGAAGAAATTATCCCTTCTTTCCATGAATTAATGATTCAGAACTTCATTAACTGCCCTTGGTTGCCCATACTAGAACCTTACTTAAAAAAACCATCATACCTAATCTGGTTGAGGAGAAAAATACTCAAATACGGTGTGCTATCCTGCAGCATAAGGTATCAATTTACCACTTTATGCATAGTTTGAGGCTCATTTTGACCTTTAATCAATAGCCTTCTTCAGGGTGAACTATCAGATTTAGCACTGGAGTCAAACTTGGTCACTCCAAAACACATTATAAGCGTTTATTCAACCACCTACGTTGATAGTAAGTCTAGTTCAACCCATGGGCGTAGGTTTGCATAGGGACCATTGGGACATGTCCCTACCAAAATTTTGAACCGACCTAATTGTCCCGACCAATAATTGGATGTGAGCAACATGTTTATAATTTCCAGCAGTAGTTGTTGCAGCAGTGGCTTCTTTTCCTCTCGCAGCTCCTCTGCCTGGTCTCTCCTGTCCCTTTCATGTAGCAGCGCATGAAACTGTGCGGCACTGTTTAACTCCACTCTCATTGGTTGTTCTGCCTTAAGTTCCGCCTTCTCTCTCTCTGATTGGCTGTTTTCTAGTCCGCGTGTGCTTGGAGCACAACATTGAAAATGTATTCACACTAGAATGCAGCGGTTGCTACAATTAATATTAGGCTACAAAACTAGTCCCGATAAAAAAAAAAATAATATCATGTTCACTAAAGAACAAAAACCTTTTTTTTTTCTTTTATAAAACGAAATATTCTGAGTCAGCCTGGAGTTCTGAAGACTGCTGGAAAAATGTGCAAATAAAGGCTGTAAGCCATCAACATTTCTGATTCTTAGCCACAGCCACCTAAAACAGAAAATGTGAGGGTTTCCTTTTTACCGATATTTAGTTGATATTACGGTTTTCATTTTTTTGTTTTTATTTTTACAATTTTGATATAATAACTGATCTAAGTGGGTTGCTCTGTGGGGAAAGGCACATTTTACATTTATATTACTGTATGTTTTAGAGTCTCTATTCTCCAGTTAATGATGAATCACTCACTAAATTAGTTGACGATTATTGAAATAATCAATTAATATGATTAATTTTTTTCAGCCCCAGATGAAATACATGAAATGGGCGACACAGAGTAACTACAGCCCAGATGTTCAACTTTTATAGTGAAGTTAATATTTTAATGATTGTATTATTTTGCTTGATACAGAGAGAGAATAGTAGGTACAAATATAACAGTGGGGTTTAACTCTGCACAATTCTATATCTTCAGAAGAAAATACTGTATTTACCTTCTCTCTTAGTCGTTCAAATCAAACCGTTTTCAAAGTGGAAAACAGTCCTAATTCCACATTGATCAGAGCCGGTGATACTTCAAACATTGATAAACAGCATCTAATGAGTGTAGAGCTTATAACATTTTTATTAGTGGAGCAAAATGTTGCTTTTCTCTTTTAACAATGAATTCCTCTTATCAGTACGGATGCTCACATCGAGCATAAAAAAGGGCATGCATATTGCATAGCACCAATGACACCAGACCAATAGTGTCCCTACCAAAGTTCAAATCAAACCTACGCCCTTGGTTCAACCTGAACAAAAGTAATCCCAGTTGCTACCACCACTATGTGTCCCAGTGGCTATGGTGTTGTTTTGTGCTGCAAACAGGTTTTTTTTCTTTTATTTCACACTACAAGGTATTGGTCTTAGTCCCCCTGCGATCAGTCTGAATTCAAATGGCAAAATTTTTCCAACAGAAAAATGAAAAAAGATAATTTTGATGTTTTAGATGCAGTTAGATTTTAAGGACATCATTTTGAACCTTGCAATGTTTTCTCCTTGCAAGGTTCTGTTGTTCTGAATAGTTCAGCAGAGCAGATACCTCATGGCACATCCACACGTTGCAATGGTCAAAATATTTGGATACATTTTTATTTTATTTTTCATACTTCCTTTGCTACTTTTAACAAAAAGATAGGATTGACCTATTCCAATCTAGTTAATTTGTTACTTAATGTGTAAAGATGATATTTCATGTAATTTTTAAGGATTGTATTACTATCCTTTAGAATTCTGTAGAGATGCACAATCCAGTTTTTTTCTGATTATATCCGATATTGGTACCTGCGCTGAGCATATTGGCTGATATCCAGTACAGATCCAATCCAACTGTCGAATGAAAAAACCTATACCTTGAAGTCTGATTGAAGGCTTTAGACTTGACATAAAACAGCGTTAAAAAAGGTAGCAAATTAACACAGATATAAATATACTATAGATTATTTATTAACAAATAAAGTGTAAACTTGCAGCAAGATGAAAGAGATAACAGTTTTGTATAAAGTGCACTTGAACTGGATCATCAATATAACAATTAGCTAATTAGTCAATATAAGATGTGATATCTGGTGCAGGTATCAGATCTGTGCATGTCTGGTTCTGTGTCCCGGATATAGTCATGCTGTGGGGACAAATTCTCATATCAACACGTATAGCAAAACAGCTTGTAAGACTGATTACTACAGCTGCTAAAAATGAGTAAAATCCGTCTTAAACCATCATGCATGACTGGCCGTACTAGAGCCATGAAGATGAACCACCCTGACAGAACAGTGATGTCTTCATCAGGTATGGGAGCACCTCAGCCAACAACACCTGCTCTCAAGGACGTGAGCATCACAGACACTCTCAGTATAGTTTGGAATATCCAACTCTTTTAAGGTAAACGCTACACTAGAAAACACATATCTAGATTGACATGGGGGCAGTTCTGCAAACCCAGTCAGCAACACACAATGCAGACCTTACATTCCACCTCAGGCCGTTTGACAAGCACGCCCACTCTGATTGATGTGAAAACACCATCGTAGGTTATGGGTGGGTAGGTAAACAAGCCGCTAGTCGCACTAATCCACAGGTCAGCCAGGTAAGAGTGACGTGAGACGTCACAACGGTTCAAATACCTGGAATTCCACACAAGTCTGTTCAAACACAGGAAACTCAGAGCAGCAGAGCAGAGGGGTTCAAATGTTTCTTTAGGTTGATTCACTTATTGTCCTCTACACAGCAAAAAGTCAAGTGTTGATTTAACTCTGACAAAGTTGATTTTAACACTTTTTCAGGGTTTGTATAGGTCCACACTCTTAAGAGTTAAATTGACACAATTGAAATAGTTACTTTTTTAACACTGTAACAGAGTTCCTTTTTTTAAATCACAAGGGAGAGTAAAATTAGGTCTGTCTGAACATAACTGTTAACACTGATCCAAGGACAAATATTAACTCCTTTGTTAGAGTTGATTTAACATATTCAAGTGTTGTCTACTAAAAATAAGTCACCTTATGACTGGTAAATCATAATAAAACAAAATTAAAAACAAATATATTTTAGATGCTTTATTTTTCAATTTGTGTTTCCAACACTTTAAATTGTGGTACAATAAACAAACACTGGTCAAATGTCTTGACTTACTCACAGGAGAGCACAAGGGGCTGGTTAAGTTGCCTCACTCATTAGTCTTGAACTCTTGTTTATTCCTTCATATTGTCGACGTAAATATTATACACTTTTGTCTGCGAAAATGTATAAAAACGAATTAATGCAGCATCATAAGAGAAATTAAACACAAAATGTGCTTTGAACATCTCATGAAATGCTCCTACAGAGCGTTTGGCCTGGCATGGGTTGAGGCATTTGTCCATGACTATCTAGAAGCTGTTAGTCTTGCTCTTCTGACGCCCAACAGCAAGGAAAGATGGCTGGAGACCCTGTTCACTCCAGCGATGTTCCTCTTAACTACAGCATGACTAGGATTTAATAAATATACACCAAAACATAAGAAATCGACATACAGCTAAAACCCTTAGAAAACAAAATAAGATTCAATTATCTAACAAAAGAAATTCATTGGATGGCGCACATGACGTGCAATAAATATTTATAAACATTAAACGGAAGCCAAGAGTAATAAGTAAAGTTTGTTTTAAAAATATAAGGAATAGAAAGTACAGATACTTGTGTAAAAATATTATGAGAAGAAGTCAGAAGTAGGAAGAAAAATAAGTAATGGAGTAAAGTATAGACCACTGACGGTGGTCAGAGGGCCCGGTGGTGCCAGTGTACGGCAGCCCCGCTTCTGTCATTGAGCCCCAGGGCAGCTGTGGCTACAATGTAGCTTGCCACCATCAGTGTGTGAGTGTGTGTGTGAATGGGTGAATGAATGTAGTGTAAAGCGCTTTGGTCAAGTCTCCTGACTTGAATAAAGGCGCTATATAAGTACATGCCATTTACCATACCTAAAATGTCATGGTCTTGGTTCTGTTGTTCTTTACTTTGCCCCTTGTTTTCTAGTTTTATTGGTTTAATTCCAGTTTTGATGTTAGTTCTCATGTTTTTCTGTTGTCCTCTGTTGCCCTCGTGTGTGTGTGTTCCTTTCCCCTTGGCTCCCTCGTTGTCTCCTCTCACACCTGCTCCTTGTCAGCTCGTTAGCCCTGCCTTTGTCTCTCTCTGCTATATATGCTCTCCTTCTGCTCTCACTCTTTGTTGGTTCCTTGTCTTTGCTGTCCTCCCATGCTGTGGTCTACGTTCTTCGTCTCTCCCTGACTCCTTGTGTTTTGTTCCCCCAGATGTCTCCATGGTTCTGGTTTGCTTTATATTTTTCATGTTGGATTTTTGGATTCCCGCTCTGTTTCCTGTGTTTATATCATTAAAGCTGCAAGAAATCTCCTCAGCCTCTGCGCCTCTGCATTTGGGTCCTCAGACCACAACTAAACCCTGACATAAAAAGTGTACTTAGGTACAGTCATGAAGTATTTGTACTTCGTTACTTGACACCTCTGTCCCTGACTATCTTTTAAGTTTATATTATTCACATTTTTAATCTAACTATTGATAATAAATAGTAAGACAGGATCTTGTGAATTAAGCTAGTTTTGTTGACTGTTTGTTAGTCCTTGTGCTGCTTTAATTGGGTGGGATTTATTCTTTAGTGAGGATTGATTAAGTTCTTACAGACATTAGGTGTGAATTAAACTGTTACTTTAGTAATACATTGAAGTGTTCAATACTTATTTTAACAAATGTATTTCTTTGTTGAATCCTCCTCTTCAAATAGTTCCCAATATGATTAAAATATAAAACAATACATCTTAGTGTTATGCAGTCAGGTTTAGATTAAATTTCACCCCATTACTTAAACTTTAACCCAGATAGCAAACTACTGTCTATAAACAATCTAGCTTTAAAAACTGAAACACTTTCAAAAGTCAATAACAAAAGGAAAGGGTTTGATGTGACTTGATTATGAACTGAGATTTTTTCTCATCTGTTCCCAGTTTACTGTTGATGAACTGAATGCTGAACTCCCCTACTGGTGGAATTTACATTTGATTCCATACAACCCAGAATTACTAAAACATTATTTCATGATTTTCTATGGAAGGGAAACTTTTTCTCTGTTTGTTCGGTAAGAAACCACTACAAGCAATATTTGGTGTAGAGAGATGAGTGTTTCTGAGTTTTAAAGTGGTTTAAAGTAGACTTTCAACAGCTCTTGTTTAAATGCTGTAGTGACATCTGGTGGAAAACGTCTTCCACCTCTGTTCTTTGGTTCATCCTCATATCTCTGCTCTGGTCCAGAAGGTGTCTCAGTCAAACTGCAAAACTCATTCAACGACAGAGTAAAATTATTGCAGACACTGATGTCTAAGATTAAAATCGAGTCAAATCTCAAATTAATTAATATTTTCTAATCAAATTCTTCCATTCTAGTCCTCCTCTAACATCACCTTGCTGGAGATTAGGAAACCAGGTCCTCTGCTGCTACTTTATCACAGAAACATTGATCAACAGTTATCTCTTATATGCCTTTAAAACCAATAATTCAACATGGAAAACATAAGAGATGCTTTTATTTATAATAGATATAAATATGGATTTATGTTAAAAGAAACACGGGAAAATCTCAAACCTGAAACTGAAATCAAGAGTCAACAGTGGCTTCCTTGTTACTGGTCAAGAAATAACAAAGCAATAAAGGAAATACTATACTATATTTAATGTACCATTTAAACAGAAATTAAAATGAGAAGAATGTTTATGTGGAAACATTAAACCACTGATTGAATTACGTGTACATGAATCCTAAATATTTTTTATTACCTTCATTCAGACATGGGCAATGTGGAGTCAACAAGTCATCTCCATGTCATGTATTGGTTCTACCCAGCCAATTAACCAGGTGAGTCCAATCTTCACCGTGAATTAACCAGGTGAGTCCAATCTGCACAGGTTAATTCACGGTGAAGATTGGACTCACCTGGTTAATTGGCTGGGTAGAACCAATACATGACATGGAGATGACTTGTTGACTCCACATTGCCCATGTCTGCCTTCATTTTTATTACCCCAAGGAGGTTATGCTTTAATCGCCGTTGATTTGTCTCTTTTCAAAATCTAAATTTTGTTTACATTTTCAGAGAAGGTGTGTATTGTGGCTAGCACGATCAAGATCACCATCAGGATCTAAGATTTTAAGATTTCTGGAATACAGGTATTAACTTAAGGTGGTAGTCATAATCTGTTGTAGGAAATGAGCCACTTGGTGGAAGTCTGCGCTCTCCAAGTGTTTTTTTCTAGTTAGATAAAGTTATTAGCACTACAATAAGTCTGAAGGTTCCTAAAATATGGCAAATATGAAGAAAACACAGGTTTTGTATGACTTTTAATTGGTGGTATTAATATCTAACGTTTAGAATAGGGGTGGGTATTGGCAAAGAAGTCATGATTCGATTCGAATCACGATTCACATGCCACGATGCAATTCTATCACGATGCATCATGATACTTGAAATATTGCGATGCTTTGCGATATTTTCACTGAACACTGTAAGAAAAAGATACAGCCCTTACCAGTGGCTGACTGGCTGGGTATGATCTGGATAGTGTCTTCAATGTATACATAAATGAAAGCAACTGAATTCATACATAGCTGTATTTATTGAAATGACTTTTGGAGGTGTTGCCATGAAAACAAATACTGGACACAAATATTACTATTACTGGTGTGGACACACTGACAAAAAGATCTTAGGATTCATCAAACTTAAAATAACAAAATAAGGATAATCAGTGCTGTTTACATGGCCTCAGTGGTCCTTTAAACCAATGAAATGAAAACATTCAAATGTATGACGTTTCCCCTTTTGCAATTTATGTGCGTCATATCAATTTCGTTTTTACCTTCTTGGTTTTTAAAGCCAAAATGCATCCAAGCATCTGACTTGAAATGGGATGGAACCGCGATGTCGCTACCCGATCCGTACCGGTAGCACGATCCGTACCATCAGCTCATTTGCGCCTGCGCGAACAGAATAACTTCCGGGTCGCCAAAAAATAATGTAATTACGGTACTGAAAAAACTTTATTTATATCCTTAAATAATTAAAGAATACTAAACTACATTGTTAAGACAATATTGAAGACTTTTCTGGAAGAAATGGATGCTTTTTAAATTCAATCCATTGTATTGCTTGACGTCGTCATCAGACATGCTAAGAGCAGTCTGGGAATATATTATGAAAAACTGCAGGTCACGAAAGGTAGCAAATGAATCCATTGTGGAATCAGTACTGCTGGAGTGCATAGTTAAGTACAGAGTAAATCAAATTTTTAAACAAATTTAAATATATACGCTGTGTGACGTATATTTGCGCATGCTCAGAGCAGTCAAAGTAACTATCACAAGGCGATTGAACTTTTTTATGTATTTCTGTTTTTTTATTTTTAGAAAATGCAATATTGATGAAAATACAAAGATATACAAAAAGAAACCCATGCTTCTAAAAAATACTAAAGAATAAAAAAGTAAGAAAAAGGAAATATTGCGACCGGAAGTTATTCTGTTCGCGCAGGCGCAAATGAGCTGATGGTACGGATCGTGCTTCCGGTACTGATCGGGTAATGACACGCGGGGCAAATTTTCATAGTGTCCTCCATGTTTTATTTCATATGACTCGTCGCAGTATCCCACGGCCGGACATGCTTGTGACACAAGGCAGCGGGCGTCAACACATCCGCAGCGACATCTGCTGGACTGGAAGTTGTATTCCACTTGGTTTGGCTGATGTGTACCAACCATTCATGTATTTTATTTGTTCATTTTTTTTTTTTAAATAATCGATTCTTGCCTTCAAGAATCAATGCAGTAGATCACAAAAATTAGAATTGCGATCCATCGCCATGACGATTATTTTGCACACCCTTAGTTTAGAATCAATGCAACTTATCTTTATTTTGACATTTTATTTTATTTTTTCTAATTTTTAGAAAACAAAATTTTTAATAATAATAAAATATACTCTCAATGTTTTTGTACGTGTCATTAATGAAACCTTAGAACAATATAACATTTTAAGCAAAGTTTGTCTGACCTTATTCACAATGTGCTATTTTTAGTAAAAACAGTCAGCATATTTCAAATAAATACTTTATTTTAGGAAATTTAAAGAGTGTTTCTTTTTAGAAATCAAAAAACGTTAATCGGAAAAGTATAATTTCCGGTCGGTATGTCACAACTTAATCCAGAAATTACAGAATAAAAACTATCATAAAATAGTTTGATAAAGAAGATACATTTTTCAGTTTATTTCTGTTTCTTTCAGCTAAAGGCTTTTATAACAGCAGCTTTGTTCTCTTGTACAGGCCAAAACATCTTGTTTAGTTGTCTGGTTCATTTTTGCTTTTGCTTATTCCCATTCAGAAGAACAAAGCTTCATCTGTTACATGTTTCCTGTTCAGCGGTTAATGAAACCAGCTTGTACTGATATGGTTCCTCACAGCTGAATGAAGCGTGGCTGGTGGCCCTCCTCGCTTCTGATTGGCTCTGTGCTGTTGTGGACCTTCATATGGACGTCCCTGGAGCGTTTCTCCTGGTAGCTTTTCCCACAGACCGGGCAGCTGTAGGGCTTCTCTCCAGTGTGGGTCAGCAGGTGTTTCTTCAGGTCGTTCTTGGTGACGAAGGCCTTCCAGCACAGGTGGCACTTGAAGGCCCGCTCCTTCTTGTGGAAGCGGATGTGGGTCTCCAGGTATCCTTTGGTGCTAAAACTTTTGTTGCACAGGCTGCAGCTGAACGGTTTCTCTCCAGTGTGTGTCAGCATGTGTGCATTCAGCCCTCCCAGTTGCCTGAAGGCTTTCCCACAGATGCGGCATGGAAACGGCTTCTCCCCCGTGTGAATCCTCATGTGCACCTCCAGGACTTGTAGAGACGACAGACTCTTCCCGCAGATCTCACAGGAGACACGGCTGACAGGTCGATCGGTGGAGTGCTTCCTGATGTGCGCCGTCAGAGAGGTGCTCTCTGTAAATGTCTTCCCACAGAACTCGCAGATGTATGGGCGCTCCCCACTGTGGATCCTCTTGTGTCGCCGCAAGGCGCTGGGACGTGGGAAGGACTTCCCACAGATGCTGCAGGGGTATGGTCTGATGCCCGTATGGCTCCGCATGTGGGTCTCAATGTTCTGGAAGGTGTTTCCACAGATGTGGCAAACCTTACCTTCTTCCCTGTGACCCTGCAGGTGGTGGGTCAGCGTCTCAGATGGCGGCAGACATTCACCGCAGACTCCACAGACAGACTCTGAGGAGTGGCTCTTAGCATGCTTCCTTAGATTTCCTTTGCCTTGAAAAGTCTCCCCACAGACTTTGCAGGAGGATGATGGATAACCTGACATCTTGCCATTTTGACCGTCTGCGTTTCCACTCTGGTCGTTCTCTTGAGACTCGGTGTCTGCTATACTGCTGACGTGTTGACGCTTGGAGCTGTGGATCCTCTTGTGTCGCCTTAGGGCGCCAGGTCGGGGGAAGCGTTTGCAGCAGATGGAACAACGGTACGGCCTGAACCCTGTGTGGATCCGCATGTGTGTCTCCATGTTCTGGAAACTCTTTCCACAAATGGTACATGTCCCACCGGTCTCTCTGTGAGACTGGAGGTGAGTCTGTAGGCCGTCTGATGAATCTAGCAGCTTTCCACAAACTCCACACATGCATTTGGAGTCGCTACTGTGTGTCTCTGCATGTTTTGTTAAGAAGCCTGGGCGGTGAAATGAATCCCCGCAGACTCTGCAGCAGAGCGAGGGGTTTTCTTTCTGACTTAATGTCTCTGACTCATCATCCTGTCTTATATCATCCCCTTCCCTCTGATCTCCATGTTTCTTTAGGTGCTCCAGCTGGTTCTCAGCAAACGTCATTCTACCGTTCTGGCGGGAGTTGAGCTTCCCTGTGCTGTGAATCTTCTTGTGCCTCTTCAGGGCTGCAGCTCGTGGGAAGCTCCTGCTGCAGATGTCACAGCTATAGGGTTTCACCCCGGTGTGGCTCCTCAAGTGTGTCTCAATGTTCTGAAACATCTTCCCGCAGACGTTGCAGGTCCTGCTTGTGCAAACGGAGTCCCTGTGGGAGCTGAGGTGCTCTGATAAGTCTTCTGAAGCCTTGAGGCGTTTTCCGCAGACTCCACAGAGATTCTCTTGGCAGTCTGCATGCTTTTCCACATGTCTCACAAGGTTTCCTTTGTGACGGAATGTTTTACCACAGATTACACAGCGATAACAGGCGGGTTTATCTGAAGAGGCAGTCTGACCTTCTTCATCTTCTCCGTCTCTTTCTTTCTTGTCTGTGTTTTTGATACTGATCCATTCCTCATCACTCTCAGCGACAGAAACGTCTGAGGAGGCAGAACTTACTGGATCGGACGTCAAACGGAGGCTTTCATCTTTTACGGGCATCTTGACTGCAGAGGAGCAGATGGGAACTGAAAGAGAGAGATACTGTCTTTAGCTTATGCCAATAATTCAACTTTTTCCCCGCATCTTATTACATTTTTAATTTCTGATTTGATTTGACGAGATACGGTCCAACACAGGCCATAATACGGAGGTAGATGGAAAATGCTAAGTGATGTTTTGTGTTTTTGAGGAATCTAAATGGTTTGGCACACATGTCTGTTTTATGGACTTTAAAAAAACACAATACAAGTAATACTTCTGTTGCTTTGCTTCCAGTCATTAAAGACAAGGTAGATAAACTAAACAGTGTGCATAACAGTGGTGATTTCTCACTGAATACTAGGGAGGCTAAAGCTCCACTGTAATTTTTATAAAATTATTGGTAAAATATGTATTGAAAAACTTTGGAAATATAGTTATTAATCTGGACTAAACATGCGCTAAAATGCTTCTGATTATATTGCGTATAGTACGTATCTCTCCTGGAGCAGAAGGACGCTGATGATCAGCCTCTATGCTACAGGTTTGAGCCTCTTATTTATTGAGGTAAGCAGCGAGAAAGTAGAGCCCTAAATGGATAACACCCAACAATATGTCCCTTCCAGGGAGGCTAAACCTCTTAGAGGATCTATGGAGCAGGAGCTGGTGGTGAAGCTGGCTGCTTGATGCTGATTGGCAAACATACTTAAGGATTTTTGACTGACAGTGGCCAGACAGCAAGGAGGTTTTCCTCATGAGTCGAGAGGGAAAAGTGATCATTCAGTCAGAACAGTTATCAAGTGCTGAACTCTTACTGGAGTTTATTATTTCAGAGCGCTTCACAGCAGCTATTTTCCCCTGTTGTATGTTTTATATGTTTCAACATTTGTTATGCGATATGTGACGTTTGCATCTGATTAACACAATTGAGCCTCCCCTGTTTCAGAGAACAGCAACAGCCACTGGTACAAAACTACAGACCAATTGCTCTTGCCAGCACTCTTTAAAAAGTGTTGAGACTGTTGCTTTCACTATATTAAAAATGTTTGTCTTGACAAGTGATAATCACTTTGGATTTAGAAATAAGGCATGACACAGAAGTGCATTTATGCACTAAAAGAAATTGTGGGAAAATATTTTAGGTTTAGCACTTCAGTTTTTCTGTGCATTATTGATGCTATAATTGGATTTCATTAAGTAAACCATTCTAAGCTATTTATAGACGTATGCCAAGATATTCCATATGGATCCTTGTCTCTTGGAATGCAAATTAACTCATGTACATAAAATTGGATAAAGCCATCTCAGAATGTTTTCGTGTTTGTAATGGTGTCCGAAAAGGTGGAATTCTTTCTCCAGCTCTATTTAATGTTTACATTAATGATTTGTTATCACTGTTAAATGGTTATAGGACAGGGAATTTTGTTTTTGGTACATCAGTTATTAACCACCTCATGTGCGCAGATGATCTGGTGATGATCAGCCCATAAAGTTTGGGTATGCATCAGCTGTTAAATCTGTTCTGAGTTTGGGATAGCATATGAAATTATGTAAAACACCACAAAGAGAAATATAATGATTGAGAGAAGCAAGGAGGACAAGGATGTTGTATTCCACGTATGTCATATATTTGGAAACCTATCATGCATGAAGAAAAGTTCCTGGGACATTTCATCACTGATGACTGGTGTGATAAGAGACATTAAAAAGCAATATTGCAAACTGTATTTAAAAGCAAATATGCATCTATATGAATTTAGAATGTGTTCTCCTAATGTGAGATGTACAATATTCAGAAAACCATCTGTAGACCCACAGTGGCCTAAAAGGACACCTTTGCCTAGTGCTTAGGGAGCCCAGGTGGTACAGTCAGTTATTTGTGGATGCTCATATACCCACCTGTGAGGCACTGCAAATATATTTAATGTTTAAATTTATGCAGCAAGAACTTCGGAGAATTTGAGTAATCAGGTTTTGAAAAAACCCCTATTTGAGCAGCTACAGTATATACACTAGGGCTGGAACAGTTCACAAAATCCACGGTTCGGTTCGGTTCACGGTTTCGTGGTCACGGTTTTCCGTTCGGTTAGGTATATATTTATTGTTAGCATGACATGTTGGTCATGTTGCTGTTAGCATAACAAAACGTGTTGCACAATGCTTGCACACTGTTGCACTTTTATCCACAACTTTCTTTCCATTGTCATCGTAGGTCACTCTAAATGCAAAGTGGTCCCATACAGCAGACCTATAAAGTGCTGCTGGCGCGTCTTCCAACTCCTGTTCTTTCCCACTCGCCATACCCACACAATTCTCCACAACAACTGATTTTTTCTGCTACACCCGGCTACGCTGCTTCGCTTCTTCTTCTTGTTTACTACTGGTGGTTGGCTTTGGTCGCGGTACCGCCACCTTCTGCTCTGGAGTGTACACGCTTCGCTTATGAGAAAAAGGAGTAGCGCATGAACCGAACGCAACACACGCGAATCGAACCGAGACAGTCGAACCGAACGGTTCGGAAGGTTTTCATAAACCGTTCCATCCCTAATAGATGCTCATCTGTTCTGAGAAATCACCAGTTGGATAGAATCAAAATTAAAGTCTTTTTATATTTTTACATCTTGTTTTTGTTGTTGTTTTTCTTTTTAACCAAATTGGACCTTTCCTGTGTCTGCAATAAAGAATAGAATATGACTGGTGAGAGGAGAATATAAGTGGTGAAAGGTCCCATGGTAACACTGGAGGAGCTGCAGAGATCCACAGCTTAGGTGAAATAAAAGCATCCCTTTATGGAAGCTGGGTGTGAAGAAATTCATGGTTGAAAGAAAGAAAAATTCTGATTAGACGAAAAAATATTTATAGGCTAGAATGACCCAGTTAAAGTCCAAACAGAAATCCGAATGACGAGACCTAAAAGTTACAACTTAGTTTAAAGAAAGCCAGTTTGGGTTATCATAAAACATGATTATCTTTAAGTTCCTTTTTACTTTCTGTTGGTTTCAGAATGAAACTCTTTTTGTTTTTGTTTGTTTAATGCTGGTTTTCTTTATTTGGTGCTTTAGAATAAAGTCTACAGTGTGTGTTTATAGTTCCTGGAAAGATAATAGGACTCTTGGACTTAGACCTCGAAGAAAACAGGAAATTGGTATCAGCCAGGCATCAGTAATAAAAATGTTTTTTATCACAATCAGGACAAGAGAGGAATGCTGCAGAAGAATTTCAGATGTGCAAATAAGTCCATTTTAGTTTTGGCATAAAACTTTATTCTTGGTTACTTTGTACAGTTTAAGTCTAGTTTTGGTTCATGTTTAAATCACTGCTACTCAGAATCAAATAAAGTAATGATGCTATCATTTGATCTGGGCATATTTTTAGCCTTGTCGAAGCAGCAGGCTAACAGATTTCTCAGAAATTGTAAATGATGAGATGAAAAATAAACAGATGAAATCAGATATCTTTCTACAATGTATGAAAAATCCAACCAACAGTTTTTCCTCTCATTGAAGCTTCAGGTTTTGAGCATTGCTTTACAAGCTGCTGATACAGAGTCAGGTTTGTGGTATATAGAGTTTGAGTTTTTTTACCTAAACTGTGGCACTGCATTGGTAAATTGTTTCCAACCTAAATTTCAGCACCCTAATGTGTTTGTTCCACATTAGGGTGGAGTCCTTAGCTGAAAGAAGACCCATTTTTTCCTCCGAATGTAACCATGATCTCAGCAGACTGCATCAAATGTCTCTGAAAAAAGTTGCAACCTATGTTTTTGCCTTACAGACTAATGCTTCTTCCTTTCTGAGTGGACTTATAGCAATCATCAGTGCAGGACTTGTTACACTGTGGAGAATGAAAGATATGGAGGCGTTTTGCTTTTCTTCCAGCTTTGCCTCACATTTCACATCTGGGACAGAGACTCGGTTTCCTTCCTGAATGGTATAAAGGCCGGACATTTCAACTGTGTTTAGACACATATCATTACTTAACAGATCATTATAGACATCAGGCATCTGGAAACTGAACCTATGGATGAAATAACATTTTTTAGCTTAACGATTCTCTCTCTGATATTTCCATGGGTGTGTCTCTAATTAACTTATAAGCTGTAAATTGACTTATCAGAGGCTTACAAAGTTCTTAAAACATCACCAAAGCTCTCCCAAATGTTTAAAAGTCATCATAATCTTATTCAAATGTTAAAAAAAGAAAATTTGAAAAAAAAAATCTATTACTCTGTATTTTTGGTAACCATGTTAATTAAAAAGTTATGTTAAAAAGTTTTTGTGAGACTGAGAGAGTTGTCTCTGTAAAACGCCTTAAGATGACAGGTGTTGTGAACTATATAAATAAGGTAAATTGAATAGAAAACACTAAATATCTGGTGTCAAATGCATTTAGCTTATTAATCCTTTTTTATAATCATCTTTATTAACGGTTTCTGGTGATAATATAGAACGGAAACTACAGCTTAAGCACCTCAATATTCCTGCAGCTCAGTGTGTGACATATGGCTCCCACCCTCTCCAAATTTAATAAACAAAAAAAAATGGTGGTTTAAACAGAAATCTTGTTGGAGGATTAATGGCAAACCAATTCTTCTGCGACTTACAGTGACACCGGTCACTCAGAACTTCTCAGTGAGAGGATCCCAGGTGGTCTAGGCTACATTAGTCTAGGCCTGAGCAATGTGCAAGGAGATATAGACGCTGTTTGCTGCCACTGGGTGTCAGGAAACTATGAAACAGGACACAGCCAGTCCACATCAGTTCCAGTGCTTCTAATAAATACCTGGGAGTTTTGTTCTCCCACCATTTGACATTAGAAATCACTACTCTAGTTTTTCTCAAGCACCAGATATGCGGAGCATTAAAAAAAAACAAAAAACAACTCAAATTCAATTCAATACCAAATTAAATAAGTCAAACAGAATTGTTATGCAATAAAATACAATTTTAATGAATATTAGTTAAGTTTTATATCAATATATATAGAATTTTTATTAATTTTTACATTACTGAATATACTTTGAATTAAAGAGGAACATTTACCTTCAAATTTACCGAGCTGGCTTCACCGCCTCGACTCTCCAGCGCTTCCAAAATGTCTTCACTGACTTTAGAGAGGAGCTCAGACAGTGAGTCGGTCAGAGACCGGAGTCCGAAGCTCTGAGAAAACACTGATAGATTCATCCCGGGACTGGGTCCCGTAGTTGTTGTTTCTAAATCAGTCCGGTTCATCAAAGGACTGATCGCAGGTCACAGAAAGGAGGAGCGCCCCCTGCAGGAAGGAGGTCGCTAAACACGCCCAACGATTTCAGTGGGTCATTTCCACTAAACATTCACAATAGTAAAATAAAAATAGTGCTTTTAGTATTTACACTTCATAGATGTCTTCCACCTTCTTTGAAAAAATGAAAATTTTCAGCTGTTTCAACTTTACAAGGAGGTCACAAAATATGATTAACTACCAGAGGACGAATAATAAACTTACTGGGGAACAGCCAGCCCATTATGGGACTACTGCTCAGTTACCTAGGAAACACAGACTAATTAATCCAGAACTAATGGGTAGTTTCACTTTACTTATGAGTAAACAAAAATATTAGTTAATGGTCAGCTAGTTATTAAGTAATGAATACTCCCACAGTAACTATTTCATATGATGTTTCACTTTACTCTAGGGTAGATAAGCCTCAGAAAATGGTCAGCTACTGAGCAGGTCATTATTTGGTCCTAGTAAATACATGAAATGTTGCTTGACTCAGAAAATTAAACAACATAATAGCAAGGCAATAATTTGATACTAGGTAAAGTATTGTTTCGTCAGCTCTGACTTCAAAGGTTTAGGGTTTATTTAGAGCCAACGCTGAGTATTTATAATCTAATCTTGGGGTAATGAACCAGTAGTCTCTAAATAAGCACCGGTTAACTATCCTTTAGTTCCTGACTAGTTTCTCTTTGGTTTTGTTATTAACTATACTTTAATTTCTATTTAGTAACTCTTTATTTTCTTAGTAACTACAAATTAGTTCCCAAATGACTCTGTGTCTCCCCAATAATTCAGCAGCAGTCACATAATAATGATGGGCTGCGTACGGCCCAGTAAGTATCGGTTAACTACTCATTAGTTTCTTATTAGTCCTCTAAGCATTCAAACCAGACATTATGCACTTGAAATAAGACACTGCTCTTGTTTTTTTCTTATTTTAAATGGAAATTGCCTTAATCCATTTGCAAAATGTCTCACTTACCTACTCCTTTCAAGAAAAAAAATGCACTTAAGAACTGACTTACTTAGATTTATATTTTTTGCAGTGTGTTAACAGCACCAGCGATCAGGGGGATAAAGATGACAATGGTTGGCTTTTAGGTAGCAGCTAATTTCTTGGTATTTCTCTAAAATCTATTAATTTTTTGAAATAACTGTTTTTCTCATACTTTGCCTTCATTACGACAGATTTGTGTAAAAAAAAAAACTTGAAAATGGGTTTCGTCTCTAATTCTGGAGAGAAACACACATAGATTTAAAGTCTCACATTTTGGAAGCCCAAAAATAATGGAAACTATCTGTAGAAGAAAAACAAACACTATTTCTCACAATGAAATAAACTTTTACTAAAACACAAGAAATCTGATTCACAATTATGAACTGGGCACGTCTGTCCATCTCACAAAGAATCCCAGACAGATTAGAGAAGCCAATAAAACAGAAAAAGACAAAAGCTTATCATACAATTAACATATTACAACCTCCCGTAGTGTCACAAAACATCACTCTTTTAGTTTAATCAAATTCAGAAGAACATGCTTCTGAACTGGTAAAGCCTATAAAACAGAAATGCATGTCTGCATGCAAAGATATGGAAAAACAAACAGTTGACGGCTTCTGTTCAGTAAAACCAGGCTAACTTGTGACCCATAATGTACATAATGATTAAAAGAAGGTAATGCGGACGGGCCCGTATGGGTAACAGAGAACAAGCATCATCCATAAACATCAGTGACGACGCTTCAATGCTCAGTCTAGCAATTGTTGGAAAAGGAAAAATATATATTTCAATGGAAACAAATATGTTTTAGCTATATTAGAACCAGCATCAGAAGTTTCATTAGCCTGTTTTAGTGTCTTATAACCACAGATAAATATGATGATCTTTGATCAGCGCCTTTAAAATAAAAGTAAAAGCCAAAACAAAACAAATAAAAACAGTGTTTATAATTATGTGAAAAAATAATCTTTTTTTCAAATTTCTTTTAACGACTAACAATCCACTGGATTCGTTGTAAACATAGGTGTAGTGAAGTGTGGAGACTCTCCCAGAAATAAAAACAATCCAAAGGAGAGAAAATGTCTGTAGTGTAAAAACAAAAACATCCAGGAGATAGAGCAAAATTTTTAAACTGATACCATCACAGAGACAAACCAGTAATAGATCTTAGCAGACCATAATTGACGTGTACGAGTATGATTGAACACATTCTATACTATTGTTAATCGCACTTCAGCTGATATGCAGGGAGGTAAATACTACTTTTGTTTTATTTTCATTGCAGTTGGCTCTTGCTTCTGCTTTTGTATGAATGCAGACATATTTAGTTTATGATTTAAAGGCATTGAGGCCGAGATTTTATGACATGCACATGTCCACACTGTTAAACGTTTCCTTACTGTGAGCAGATTATTAAAATTACTTTGAACCAACTGTCTGAGTGGGTGCATGGTCTACATCTCAGGTCAAATGGAGGTTTATTTATTATTATCACAAACTCTATGGGGAATTTAGGTGGAATTACTATGATGAGAACTCTAAATATGTATATGTAAATATCTAAGATACCTTGGTATTTCAGGTGGCGTTTATTCAGGATTCAGCAAATCTCTATTTAACATTAATCACCACAAAAAAGATGGATTTTAATCATCAGGATGCCTTATCTTTAGTCATTTTTAAGGAAAGCCTTTCTGCTTGATTCTAGAGGTGTACAGATCAGTTGGCAGAGTTCCCCAGATCGGCTCTGAGTGATACAGGTAAAGACTCTTTGATGCACAACCGTTGATGATCTGGTAATTCCTTCATTTTCAGAGCCAAAAACTTCTCACCCTATTATGGAACTGACATTTTTTCCATTTTTTAAGTTTGCACTTAGAAAAACTAAACTAATCAGTGAAGCGTTCAGATCAGCAGACCAGAAAACAAAGAAAAACAGAACTATGGATCCAAGGAGAAACCTGACTGCTGTATCCTTATAGACCATCTGCATCTGAACAAAAAGCAGAGCAGGTCTTTTCCTAATCCAACAATTTTTTCAGCAGTTCTAGAAACAGTTTGGAAAGAACATCCCTAAATGCAGAAAAGGGTTAGGTCCTGGTCTAAAGCTGGAAGTTCTCAGGAAAATAACTCTCCACCCTCTCTTCCTCTGCGTAGTCCACATTACCGCTGGCTTCATGCACTTTGATGTGACCGTTGAGCGACCGCCTGGCCTGGAAGCTCTTCCCGCAGATCCTGCATACGTACGGCCTCTCTCCCGTGTGGATAAGGATGTGTCTCTTCAGGTCCACATCCTGCATGAAGCCTTTCCCGCACACCTGGCACAGGAAACGCCTCTCCTTGTTGTGGAAGCGGATGTGGGTGTCCAGGCTGTTTTTCTGGGTGAAGCCCTTCCCGCAGATGCTGCATGAAAAGGCCCGCTCGCCTGTGTGGATCCTCATGTGCATTTTTAAGTTGCCAATCTGGTTGAAGGCCTTTTCGCAGAAGCTGCAGGTGAAGGGTTTCTCTCCCGTGTGGATTCTTAAGTGCATCAACAGCGCTGATCGACCTGGGAAGGATTTCCCGCAGGTTTCACAGGTTCTGGCAGCGACTCGATGGAAGCGCAGGTGAGTGTTGAGGCTGTCGATAGAGTCAAACTGGCTTCCACAAACCCCGCAGCAGCAGTTGGGGTCCTGCCCATGAGTCCCTGCGTGTCTGACTAACAGAATCTTCCGGTCAAAAGCCTCCCCACACACTTTGCAGTTGGACACCACTGAAGTGCGACCTTTATTGGTTTTAGGAATAATGTCCCCATGAGTGGTCGCCATGTGTTTACGCAGATCTTTCCGCTTGCTAAACGCCTGATTGCAAAGGCTGCAGGAGATGATCAGCTCTTCATTGTGCTCCTCCATGTGGCGCTCCAAGGATGTCAAGTGGCAGAAGGCCCGGGGGCACTTCTTACATTTGAAAGGCTTTTCTGCAGCGTGGACCAGCATGTGAGACACCAGGTTAGTCTTCTGTCTAAACATTTTGTCACATTTGGGGCATGCGTGTGGCTTTTCTCCAGTGTGGATGCGGAAGTGCAGCTCCTGCGCCCTGATGGAGGTGAATGTTTTCCCACAGATGGAGCATGTTTTGGTGTTCTGCTGGTGAGCCTGCAGGTGAGCCATCAGACTGTCAGCAGTATCTGAAAGCTCTCCACAGAAGCCGCAGCGGCACTCCGGGTTGCTGCTACACACCCTGAGAGCGTGCTGCAGCAGGAAGCCTTTTCCAGGACAAAGACGCCCGCAGACGTAACAGCTGAAACTCTCTGTAGGAGGTGCCCTCTTTCGTTTCTTCACTTCCCCTACAGGTTCAAGACCCAAAAGCTCTCTCTTTTTTTTCCCAAGAGATCCAAGAGGCCGACCTCGCTTCTTTTTCTCAACAGCTCCTACAGGCTGACTTCTTTCTTGTCTCCCAACAGATCCGAAATGCTGACCTCTCTTCTTTTTCCCACCTGACCCAAAGGGCCTTCCTCTTTTTCTTCTGCCTTCGGATCGGAGAGGCAGACTGTCCATCCAGTCGTCGTCCTCATCGGTGGTCTCAGAGGCTGGCTCGTGGTAGGATGGGGAAGAAGAGCGTGGTGATGACGGGCAGGAAGCGTCGCTGATGTTATGATCGGACTCAAAACGACTTAGGTTTGGTGGGTTGAACTGAGGTGGAAGGTCTGAGTCATCTAAGGTCACGATTTTTAGAAGGTCTGAAAAGAAAAAAGTCACACATGTGATCAGACTTTAAAGATCAAAGGAACAAACAGTTTTGAAGACTGACCTCCCCATCATACACATTTTCTAAACAGATATTTAAAATAATAGGAACACTCACTTCAGCATTGAAATACGAATCTACCACTGTGTAAAGATATATGAAAAATAAACAAACCAAGGTGGAGATATTTTAAATGATAGAAATCTATTTAGATTTATTAATCATACACACATTCACACACACACACACACACACACACACACACACACACACACACACACACACACACACACACACACACACACACACACACACACACACACACACACACACACACACATATATATACCGTGTATATATATATATACTCAAAAAAATTAAAGGAACACTTTGTAATCAGAGTATAGCATCAAGTTAATTAGACTTCTGGGATATTGATTTGGTCAGGTAAGTAGCAGAGGGGGTTGTTAATCAGTTTCAGCTGCTTTGGTGTTAATGAAAGTAACAACAGGTGCACTAGAGGGACAACAACGAAATGACCATCACACAGGAATGGTTTTACAGGTAGAGGCCACTGACTTTTTTTCCCCTCCTAATTTTTTCTGACTCCTTTTCACCAGTTTTGCATTTCGCTAGGGTGACTGTCACTACTGTTAACATGAGGCGCTACCTGGGCCCTACAGAGGTTGCACAGATAATCCAACACCTCCAGGATGGCACATCAATACGTGCCATTGCCAGAAGTTTTGCTGTGTCTCCCAGCACAATCTAAAGAGCATGGGGGAGATTCCAGGAGACAGGCAGTTACTCTAGGAGAGATGGACAGGGCCGCAGAAGGACTACAACCCATCAGCAGGACTGGTATCTGCTCCTTTGTGCAAGGAGGAGCAGGAGGAGCACTGCCAGAGCCCTACAAAATGACCTCCAGCAGGCCACTGGTGTTAATGTCTCTGACCAAACATCAGAAACAGACTTCACCAGGGTGACCTGAGGGCCCAACATCCTCTAGTAGGCCCTGTGCGTACTGCCCGGCACTGTGGAGCTGGATCGCCCTGTGCTTTTCATAGATGAGAGCAGGTTCACCCTGAGCACGTGTGACAGACGTGAAAGGGTCTGGAGAAGCCATGGAGAACGTTATGCTGCCTGTAACATCGTTCAGCATGACCGGTTTGGTGGTTGGTCAGTGATGGTCTGGGGAGGCATATCAATGGAGGGACGAACAGACCTATACCGGCTAGATAACGGCACCCTGACTGCCATTAGGTGTCAGGATGAAATCCCCACACCCATTGTCAGACCCTATGCTGGTGCAGTGAGTCCTGGGTTCCTCCTGGTGCACGACAATGCCTGGCCAGATGTGGCGAGAGCATGCAGGCAGTTCCTGGAGGATGAAGGAATTGATATCATTGTTTGGCCCCCACGCTCGCCTGACCTAAATCCAATAGAACACCTCTGGGATATTATGTTTATGGCCAGGTCTCCCTCGAAAAAGAGATTTTATCTTAAGGAACTTCCGGGTAAAATAAAGGTAAAAGAAATAAAAAGAAATAAAATGTTTCGATCCATCTGACACCGCCAGGTTGCACCTCAGACTGTCCAGGAGCTCAGTGATGCCCTGGTCCAGATCTGGGAGGAGATACCCCAGGACGCCATCCGTCATCTCATTAAGAGCATTCCCCGACATTGTCAGGCATGCATACAGGCACGCGGGGGCCATACAAATTACTGAATACCATTTTGAGTTGCTGCAATGAAGTTTCAGCAAAAGGGACTAGCCTGCTGCATATTTTTTTCACTGTAATTTTTTGGGTGTCTTTGAATTCAGCCCTCTGTAGGTTGATCATTTTCATTTCCATCAAATGATGTGGCATCCTTTGGTTCCTAACACATCCCCCAGTCCATATCAGTATAAATAAACAGCATGATTTTTTTTCCCCCATTGAGATCTGATGTGTTTTCAAAGTGTTCCTTTAATTTTTTTTGCAGAATGTGTGTGTGTGTATATATATATGATTATAGGTATAATTTAATTAATCCATGTTGTTCCTACCTCTGTTTTCAGTCTCCTCTTCTTCACTTTGATCTGACGGGCTTTTATTGTGAAGTTGACCGGAACTGGATAGGTAACCGCAGGCTGCAGGTGTCGCAGCGCCTTTAAAAAGCTGTGATTGCTCAGATCTGTTCAGTCTGACTTCAGGTTTCAGCAGAATGTCCAGCTGCTTCCTCTGGCGGCAGATCTCCTCCTCAGACCGCCGCAGTCTCTGCTCGTATTCGGCCAAAGTTTCCTTAAACAGAACGAAGATTTCCTCCGCCGCAGCTGTTAGCCGGGCGGTTAACAGGGCTCTCTGTGTCCGGAGTTTAGCAGCTTCCTTCCCGTGTTCTAGCTGCTGCAGGACGTCTTCAGCGGCGGCGCTGATTCGCTCGTGTACCGACATCCGCAGCAGCTGGAAGGAGCTCATTGCGCCGCAGTCTGAGTTCTCGGAGCCGCAGAAACCACAGAGAACCTCGGAACATGTAAACACAATCCTATGGAAAACGCTTCCGTTTAATAAATTCAAAGCATAGGAGTGAAACAGCGACCCCTGCTGGACCGGAAGAGTCCAGTATATATTTGAAAAATTATACACACACAAAAGCATTTCAACAAGCTGCAGTGGCCTAGCCAGTCTCCAGACATCAACCTTATAGAACATTTGTGTAGGGAGTTGAAGGTCCGTGTTGCCTAGTATGGAAGACCGTTTCCGCCACTCTATTAAAAAATAAAAATTATCTCATTATAATGAGATAGTGTCTAATTATAATAAGATAGTAACTCACATATAGTATCTCATTATAATGAGATAGTAACTCATATAGTATTTCATTATAATGAGATAGTAACTCAATATGAGATAATTTTTTTCTTTTTTTTTTTACAGTGGCGGAAACGGGCTTCCATAGGCTTCCATACGTAAGAGTGTTTGAGTCACTGAAAGAGAAATTGGAGGGAAGCTTTCCTAATATAGACCTTTTGAAAAGAGACAACATATTTTAAATTGATTAATAATTCAATGAATTAGTTGTCATTGCTATAAAAAAACAGTTCTATTTCAAACTTCAAATTCCAGAAATACAGAAAAATATATTGAAGAAAGATGCATGCATTTCTTTCTCACCTGGTGGATATTGAAAACCACATACATGTAAACCTGATAGACTATATATGCATTTATTGTTCTATCTGTATCTAAAAACATGACTTTGTTCTTTATTGTTTCTAGTCTATCAAAGAAGGTCCAAAGAGCCACTAGCGGTTCTAGAGCCGCAGGTTGCAGACCTGGTGGACCCTTTTGATGCAGAATCTTCTCTCACCAACCATAGTGCTTTTTTTTGTTTGCACTTTATAAGATATTCATATCAAGCAGCACCTTTTGTGAGGATGGACCAAAGATCTAATAGGAGGATGGATAAGGTGATAGAGTAACTGAAAGGAAATATTAAAATGATGGATGGGATTCATCTTTTTAAGATATCAAATAAAATCTGGAATGCCTTGTAATTTTTTTGAAGTGTTTATGATGGATTTATTGCGGAAACACTGTTTCAGGACTGCCTCGTTGAGTGTTTAGTCATCTGTCTGTGCGTTGCTCTTGTGTTTTTTGTACAGCTTGAGGCTTGTAGACCAATCTTTGGCCAACACCCTCTCCTGCTTGGTCACAGCGCTGAAGTCCAACCTCTTCAGGTGAGGCAACACCGAAACAACATGGTTCCTCAAAAACAGCAAAATGTGCACATTGGTAGACATTAGTTGCTTTTTTTTTTTAAAGATTTTTTTTAATCAATAATTCTGAGATACAACTACTTTTTTATTGTAATAATTTCTCCAATATGTTAGTTTACATAAAATAAAAGAAGCATAATAAAATAAGCATCTGATACCTACTCAGTTTGGCAAATTTGAGAATGCTAAATTTTGAAATACGTATTCCAACTTGGTTGAAAAGTGAACTACAAAAATCAGGTTTTCAGAGAGGACCATCAGAGATGACCTTTCGTCTATCTGTACAGGTCTGAGGTCGGCTAACGTCTCTGCAGACCCCACAGACCCTGGACACAAAAAGTTCAGACTTTTACTTTCATGTTCAGCCTTTCTACACCTGTTAACTGTTTGTATCTGGATAATTTATATTATCTATTAATTTCTTAATCAACTCCAAATTATTGAGGCCAGAAAGTTTCCTAACTATCAAGCAGGATTCTGGCTGAGCCACATCAGAATGGTGGTATAACCATTCCTCTGACGAAACATGCTGGCAAATTTAAAGATTGCTGTAAAGCTACTTTGACCAGGTGGTAGGATTATATCTTAGCTTTATTGTATATAGTAAAACTAAGATATAGCCTGCCCATGGATGCATTCTTGTTTGCCACCTTGCCTCTCTTTCTTGGTAACTCATGACTTTCTTGTCAAATCGCTCGACCAAGATAGACCAGGGGTTTTACTTTGCTGGAACTACGGAGACATTAAACCCCCCTAAACCTTCACCAGAGTTTGTATCTGAAACACCACTGTTGTTAAATGGGTATTAATTGTGTTATAACCATAATAATACATTCAAATAGAATTAAAATGGTTGACGGTTAAAGCAAATCACCTGTAGCCCTTGTGTTTATCAATAGCATTGCCATGCAGTGTCAGATTGTGCAGATGAGTCAGCTTGCTCAGCTTGTTCACTTCATTCAGGTAACGGATGTTGTTGCCATGAAGATACAAAATACGCAGTTCATTCAACTGACATAAAACCTGAAATGCACATACAGACACTGGTGTCAACTGCAAATATTATTTAAAGATGAAGAAATAAATAAAACAGTACATAAGGCTTAGAATTCGACAGTAAGTTGCTTATTTAAAATGAAAACAGATTGAATGTTGCAAAGACAGGTAAGAAACAAGTCGAGTCAAAAGAGGAACAGTGATTGAATCCGTAAAATGTTAATCCTGCTTAGCAAATGAGCAAATAATGAAAAAGCATTAACTGAAACCGAGTCTTACATCATCGATTCCGGTCATTTTGTTGAAGGACAAGTCGAGCCAGCCCAGCATGGATGGCTCTACCAGGAAGTGGTTCAGCGTGAATTCAAGGTCACTCAGGTCCTTGATGTTGTTGTAGTTGAGACGTAGAGCACGAGTCCGGTACTTGTTGTGCGAGTCGGTCCTTAAAGGACGCAGGCCCGGGCGGGGGTCCCTCCACGTCGCTTCTAAACAACAACCAGTCAGTCCAAATATCCAGGAAGTTTTTTTTTTTATCATCTTTTTGCCGATAAACTCATTGCTAAGCTTTGCAATATATATATACAAGCACACAAAATCATTAATGCAGCAAAGTTCCTTGAATGAAAACAGTAACAAGAAATTACCTGTGACCGTGAATAAGCCTTTGAAAGACAGATCTACAGGAGGGCCATACTCCATGTTTAGGTCCTAAAGTTACTTTAGAAACATGAATTCCGCAAATTTGAATAAATACAAGAATTTAAAAAGATCGTTTCCATGACACAAATACTCTTAAATCAGCTCTGACAACAGTTTAGCCATGGTGAAGAAGATCTACCTAGAGCCAAATTATTATTTTTTCTGTTTTTGGAGCTGATGGCCTATTATTAAGTCTTTATCCGCTAACTGCCTCCAACAACTGCTTCAGAAACAGTCTGACTTCATGATGTGTTCAGTGTCTGGGCTCAGCGTGGCCTCTAAGAGCACTGAAATGCTACCAGAGAGAAACTCCTATAAACCGTCCCTAAAAGATCAAGTTACTAACGCTCCTGTAGAAAATATAAAAAGCTTTCCATGGGAGGAGATTACTGATAAAACATCCTTTCATTTTCTTAAAGAACAGAATTAAACTTTCAACTGTCACAAGTAAAAAGCAACGAAATGAATTCTGGATTTAACCCATCCCCTTGGAGCAGTGGGCAGCCATTTTGCTGTGCCCTGTGAGCAGTGTGGGGTTAAAGTTGTAGGGAAGGGGCTGTTCCATTTCCGAATTCTCCCGAGCGGGGCCCGACTTTACATGAGTGAATAAAGGGTCTTGCTCAGGGACCCAGTGTTGCAGTCTGTGGGAGTGGGGCTTGAACTTAGAACCTCTGGATTCCAAGCGCTAAGCCCCATCCACTAGGCCACAATTTCCCTACAGCAGCTACATCTAGTCTAACCTCACGTTTTGCTGCACATTTAGGTTTTAAAACCAGACAATGTCCTGCTGTATATTATTTTTGACATATCTGCTCCCCCGTTTGCTGATTTGTTCTTATCTGATGGCATTGTGGTTTCACATACGATTTGCCTTCCATATCTGAATCAAAGTCACACAGATTGGTTGATAGCGTGACTCCTGAACATTTGCCATATAAGGTATTGTATTTTTCAGGTTTTCTGTATTGCAACCTCATCTTAGAAAGTTTTTTTAATTGTAGTAGTTTGATAAAGTACATTTTCACTCAGGCAAAACTTATTACACTTATTATTTTATGTGACAAATGGCTGCTTGGGTTGTAATTAAGCCAGAGCAGCGAAAGCACAGCAACCTTTTAGATGGTTAGCAACCGTCTGAAAGCTAAATATTTCAATAAAGCAAGAATTAAAAAGCTATAAAATGTTTCTGTTACTGTAAGAAAATGGAATCGGAGAGATTAATGCTGAAGCTTTTCTAAACTTCCCAGTTTTAGGTCAGAAACATTTTCTGAACTTTTTTTAAGAAATAAATTATTATAAACCGTTTTGAAAGCTTTGCATTTCTTTAGAAGCAGCAATTAGATGCTGAAGTAGGTTAAAAGATTCAATCTAGCTGCTTTAATTGACTGAAGAACTTGAAGTGGAGCAAATTGGCCATTTTAGAAAGCACAGGAAGCAGGCTGCTATTTGAGATCAGGATTGCAGTTTTGTACTTTTTTTCCCCAGATAAACTTCCTGTCAGCCTGGTGTGACTGTCCACCTGCCTCATCATGCAGCTCACAGCAGAAGCAACTGGGGTTGGACCTCCTCCTCTGGCTGCTGCTTTGGTTCTGTCACAGCTGGGTTCTTGGCGGCTCGTTCTCCTGCGTGGACCTTCTTGTGGGACTCCAGTGAGCGTTTTTCCTGGTAGCCCTTTCCACACACCTGGCACCTAAAGGGTTTCTCACCGGTGTGTGTCAGCATGTGCCTCTTCAGGTCGATCTTCTGCACAAAGCCCTTTTCGCAGACCTGGCAGTCAAACGCCTTTTCCTTCTTGTGGAACCGCTCGTGTGTCTCCAGCGAGATCTTCTGGCGAAAGGTTTTTCCGCACAGGCTGCATATGAACGGCTTCTCGCCCGTGTGGATCCTCATGTGGGAGTCCAGGTTGCCGATCTGCCTGAACGTCTTGCCACAGACCTTACAGGGGAAAGGCTTCTCCCCTGTGTGGATCCTCTTGTGAACGTCCAAATGTTGGCTCATGGTGAACTTCTTGCCGCAGATTTCACAGGGATAAATTCTGGGCTTCCCCCCCGTGTGGCTCTTGATGTGTCTCTTAAGGACGGTGTTTTCAATAAAAGTCTTCCCACAGAACTCGCAGATGTACGGCCTCTCGCCCGCGTGCAGCTTTAGGTGTCGCTCCAAAGAGCTTTTCCTTGGGAAATCCTTGCAGCAGTCTTTGCACCTGAATGGCTTTTGACCAGTGTGTGTCCTCATGTGGATCTCCATGTCCCTAAAGTTGTCTCCACAAATCTCGCAGACCTTCTTTATTTCTCTGTGATCCTGGATGTGGAGCTGCAGGCTCTCTGAGGACTCGGCCCGCTCTCCACAGGCGCCACAAAGGAAGTCTGGGTGGTTCAGATGTGTCTCAGTGTGCCGCAGTAGGTTCCCTTTGTTGTGAAATGCATTTCCACAGACTTTGCAGCAGTGTGTAGGAGTCAGACTTGGTTTTCTGCGTTTGCTCCTCTCGGTTCGCTGGTTGTGGTTTTGAGCATGCCGCCTCAGCTCCGACCTTGTTAGGAAGCCTCTTCCACAGTCTTTGCAGCTGAATGCCATCTGTTCACTGCTGGCCATCGTGTCTTGCTCTAATGGAACCTTGTGAACTGGATCTTCAGAGGACTTTTCTTCCATATGACTTTGCAGGTGAGTCACCATGATTTCCTTCTGACTGAAGCCTTTGTCACAGAGGTGACAGGTATATGATTTCTCACCAGTGTGCTGCCTAATGTGCGTCTCCTTTGCTCTGATTGTCGGGAACTTCTTATCACAGATGTCACAGACCTTGCAGGTGGTGCGGTGAGTTTGAAGATGCTGCTTTAGCTCGTCACTGGACTCCAAGGTTTCCGCGCACACGCCGCATCGACGCTCGTCTTCCTTTGTGTGTTTCTCCACATGTTTGATCAAAAAGCCTTTTGTGTCGAAGGATTTACTGCAGACCCTGCAGCTGTGAGATGTTTCATCCACTGCGATGGCATCGCCCCCCTCCTCCTCTGCTGTGTCATTGTCTGGAGAAGTTGCTTGCTGGTCAATCTTGGAGGCAATCTGCAGACTAGAAGTGGAACCTGGCAGCTTCTCCTCCCCTGAGATGCCAAAAGATTGACCCCTAACTCCAACAGAGAGATGCAATTCTGCAAAAACACAAACAAAAAACAAACAATGATAATACTACCCGTCATAAAGTGCAAGAAACCTTTTGCATTTAGTCAGTGGTGACGATTTTAAATGCCTTTTTCAGAATTTTTTCCCCCCCTCAATTTCTTGTGTAATCTAAAATAATAAACCAAGATAAGGAATGGAGTGTGGGGAAAATTTTATTTTACAATATATTGCAGATTTTGACTGCCTGATATATCTATCTTTAAGCTCCTATTATTGATTTTTCCCTAAAGCAGTGATTCCCAACCCCTAGTGGTCTGTGAGTGCATTGCAAGGGGTACATCAAAAATATAAAATGTTTTAGGTAGTTAAAAGAAATAGGGCTGCTTTTCTTAATGAGACCCAACTGAAAAATGAATCAAGCTTTTATCAACCAAAGAGTACGTTTTTCTTATATGTTTGAGTTCGCCTTGAGCTGTGACCCACATCAAAACTAAGCAGAGGAACAGACTGGTAAAAGCTGTTTTTCACACTGAGCTATCGGAGCTCATCAAAGCTCAAATGTCTTGTAGAAAACAAAGTAATTAAGTCAGTCATGCAGCTGCAGAACAAATAGTTACAGCTATGAAGCCCATGAAAGATGCAACTGTCGTCATGAAATGAGAGAAACTCCAACATTGTCTTCAGTTGCACCAATCCATGCCCATCTGATTGAAAGACTTCAAGAGAGCCCAGGTGACTAACATTTCAATTAGTGGAAATAATTGGAAGGGGGATAATATATAAAAAAAATCTAATCAGCAAAATTTTTGCGACCCCCATGAAGTACCTTTGTGGGCCCCCTAGGGGTCGCGGACCCCCTGTTGAAGACCCAAATCAAATAGAAACGGTGGCTCTCCATTTGACTTGATCTAAGCTGCTTTGCAAAGAAAGTTTCCATTTTCTAAATGATCACAGCTGGTAGATATAAACACGCAGCCACAATTACAGCACACCGTGTGAGCTTACGGACCTTGTCGCTCCTCTCCACGGCCTCCTCTCCCTCTCTCGGCCGCTCTGTTCACTTCAAAGGCGGAGAGGATCAGCTCCACGGCCGCTGCGACCCGCTCCATCAGCAGCCCCCGCAGCTCCTCCACCTCCGCCTGGCGGCGCTCCTCCAGCAGCCCCAAGATCCCGGAGGCTAATGCCGCCAGCTGCTGCTCTATGGAGACCTTCAGGCTGTTGCTCACTAGCCGCTTTTTTGACATTTTTTAAGAAGATTTCCAGCTGAACCAAAGAGCAAAATGTAAACAGAAGGATGAACTTCCGGGACAGAGTGAACGTCATTTCCGGGGAAAAGCGGAAACGTGTGGTTGAATTGCTGGCTACTCAGTTTAGGCTACCTTCCAAAACAAAGCGAAATTAAGTGAGTATATCACAAGATTTTAATATATTACATTGCTATTCGTCAATTATTTAAACGCCATGTTTGATGCCTCGTTGCTTCGGCGAGTTGGACACATTTACCAAACTCCCATAGAAAATCCTAATAATGCTTAAACCAAATCATGTGACGAGTTAAATACATTTAAATATATGATTTTTTTTGTTTCTTTTTTATTATTATCTTCTGCTAAGTTCGGCAAATGATTGACGTTTTAGTTAATGCAAATATGGACACTATAAGGACAATTACAGGGTTTTTATTGTCCTAACAATAATAATAATAACTTTTGTTAGTTATAAATATTGATAATAATAATGATAATAATAAATGAAAGCGGGAAATACACATTCCAACAGACTGTTTTGTTGATAAAAATGTTATTCTTTCTCAGGTGAGTTAGATTAAACTGGTGTTTGATCTCATCCTGGTATTTATTTATTGTCCATGTCAGACAGGTTGTGTCCAGGTGGTTTCATTTCACTGGATTTGATATTACTATATTTGCAATGATTTGTGTTTACGTTCTGAAAAAATGTTTTTTGTTTACATTTGTTGTTAGAAATTATTGATCATTGGAGGATTTTGATCTTCTTTTTGGCTGCATCCAACACAAGCAAATAGTTTTTTCTCCATTACTAGGAGACAAAAGTGTCAAAAGTGAAAGAGATTTATTGATCGATTAAATTTCTATTTGATACCCTGTGCAATAACCTGTTTCTCTATATCTGACACATAGTGCATGACTATATATATAAATATCCATGTGCAATAATCCTGTTTAATAATCCTGCTATAAATCCTTTAAATAATAAGTTGTATAACTTATCTCTTACAACTTAATTCAGACTATTCACTATTCATGTTTAAGAGTCATGAATATGGTGGGGGAAGCTTTGGCTGTTGGTTAATGCTGAAATTGCTGCTTTCGGGTTCTTATGCCACTTTCTGTTCTGTGTTTTAGCGCTGCTTCAAGAATCAACTGACACCTCGAAGCAGCCTATATGGCTCAACAGAAGAAAAAGAAGAATCACAAAAAGGGCATACCTGATCGGTGGCTGGACTACTGCCCTGTAGGGCGGAGGATACCAGGAACTAGATTTATTGCCTTCAAGGTTCCTTTAAAACCATCCTTAAATTGTCAAGTTCCAGATTCTCAGTCTTTCAGTCTGTGGGACCTCTTGGACTCTGTGGGACGGCAAAACCAAGAGCTGGGTCTGATCGTGGATCTCACCTTTACCACGAGGTACTACTCGGTGGAAGACGTCCCACAGTCCTGCTCCTACATCAAGATCTTCACAGAGGGTCACAGAGTTCCCTCTGATTCTACCATCCTCGACTTTAAGCGGGCGGTGAAGCAGTTCCTGAATGAGAACCAAAACAACAACAAGTTAATCGGAGTCCACTGCACTCACGGCCTGAACCGTACGGGATACCTGATTTGCAGATACCTGATCGATGTGGACGGGGTTGATCCTGAAGCGGCTCTGGAGCTCTTCAATAGCAGCAGAGGTCACTGCATTGAGAGGAAGAACTACATCCATGATCTCAAGAAGGTCGCCAAGAGAAGCAATGAAGGCATCGACAAGCCAGACAAAAGTCCTATCGGCGGGCTCGCTGTGGAGAACAGACCACTGACGAACATAAAGCAGGAGAAGGCGGAGATTAATACCGCAGCACAGGACGCCGAAGCCTCTGCTGATGACTCAGCAGAAAATAAACAACCCAATGAGAAGGAAGCGCCCCAAAAACGAACCAAAAGCAGAGGAAGACGTCGGCCAAAAAAGGGAGAAAAGAAGTCTTTGGATGGATGTACCCAAGATGCGCTGCCTACCACCTGAGCAGAGCAGAAGATAAAACAGAGAGTTTATAAAACTGAGCTCAAGTTAATTCAGCCAAGAAGACAGAAACAAAAGTACATTTTATTTTTATTTTTTTACCATTTCTTTGCCAGCATTTGCTTCCTGCCTAAATAATAATAAAATTTAAAGAAATCTTTACCTAATATATTGAAAGGCTGAATGTTATGATTTTATCTGCTTATTTCTAATGTATCATTTACTCTTAGTTTAGACCCCGAGCAGCACGTCGGCTCACAGGACGAATTATTTTCAGCACAAGGTGACTTTCTTTGACAGGAAAAAAGTAAACTTATGTGTTCTGTTTTAATGAATGAATTAACAAATATTTTTTTAGTCGGAGGTTTCAGATAATTTTTTTGATACAAAATATTTTTAATATAATTCAGCCAGTTTATATTTAAAGAAGCTCAATATTGGTTGTGTTTTAAAAGATCAATAAAGTTTGTTTGGTTATTGAAATTAAATGTTTCTGGTTTTATTAAAAAATATTGGCTACTGTGTGATTAAAAGGTTCAGAACTACAGTTATTCAGACTTAAAAGATGTTTATATCAAAAGAAACCACACATTCATCCACCTTTGCCTGCTTATTCTGTCAGGGTTGCGGTGGGTCGGTGCCTTTCCCCGTCAGTCTAAGGGTGAGAGGCAGGTGCACCCTGGACAGGTCGCCAGTCTGTCGCAGGGCAACACAGAGACATAGGAAGACGTACAACAATGCACACACACTCACACCTAAGGACTAAAAGAAACCAGAATTTCTAACTCAAAGATCTCGTTTTCTTTAATTTTTCAAAGGCTGAAATTTTGCTTCTCACAGCTGAAGCTCTGATCAGAGACATTTTGCTTCAGCTGAATTAATAATGGAGCGAATTATTAATGGAGTCTAAATGCTGCACTCAGAGTTAGGAACTACCAAGTGTTCCTCTAGGTTCATGTAAAGTTTAGCTGACCTATCGCTCAGGTGGAACCTTACATGACGTCTGCTAGAAAGACGTAAATACAAATATTAAAGCATGTTTGGCTCCCTCCTCAATCTAGATAATGTATTTATTTTATTGCCAAGATCTTTAACCTAATGCATTTTTTTCTCATCTGTGATCTAAAATGAGACTTTTTGTTAATAGAGGTTCTAAGAAAACTCCCTGTCACCATATTGGTTTAAGACTCAGCATGTTTTTTAGTTTGTTTTAAATTTCTTGGGTCTATCCTTTGCTCATAGGGGTCCGATGCCCAGATCCACTTGTCAGAGGCCCCAGAATTAAACAAACTGTTTCATTAGCGGATGACTAATGGAAAAAGGCCTTTGATGTTCTCCACAGAAACAGCTTATTAAATGATTATGAACAATGATGACAATGATTGATGTCCATGACTTTGCTACTTATGTGTTCTTAAGTTTCTTTAGATCAGGGCTTAATCTGTTGATGTTTGCCATTTAGGAGTCTACTTCGCGCTGTCAGGCAAGTTCTAGTTGGAAGATTTCCAGACTCGGCAGGTCTGGCAGTAATTCACTGAGTAAAAAAAAACCTAATAATTCACAGCTGAGTAAATGAACTGTCATTAGATTTATTAAATACGGCAATATTGGTTCGGATGATTTTTTTTAAATTTATTTAACTCAAAATAAGAAAAATGTTATAATCATCGCAACATTTGTTTTAGGATCTCAATATTTTTTTTTAACAGCACTGTATTTGATAACTTACTGAAGTCTGAAAAAGATAAAAATGTGCCTCAATAGCCCTAAAAAAGTATCTGTTAAGGGGTTTTAATGCAGAACCAAATTTCCACTGCATCAAGCTGACTTCAAATAGACATTTTAATTTTTTTTTTCATAAAAAAATAGATAAAAAACTGTTGTTAGATTTTACATAAAGGACAAGGACAATTTCTGAATGGAAAGAAAAATTGGGTCATCTTAGCTCCTGGAGAAACAGCAGCAATGATCCTTTCCTACGGAAACGTACGTCAGTTTTCTGGCCATTAAAGTCAGGGAAATTTTGCTAACATCCATCTAATAAAGTCTTAAAGCTTCTCTTGATATCACTACTCTTGCTTGAGTAAATTTTCTGGATACTCCATCCACTGTGAGTGACTTTACTTACTTTTACTATTTACTTAATGAAAACAAGCTTGTTTTAAACTAATTTGCACCACTGAGAGACAAACTTTCTTATTTTTCATAATGCACTAGAAAAAAAATTATAAGCAACTTTATTCATAAGAAAAGAGCACAGCTTTTTCAGGGCTCTGCAATGTGGCGTTTGTGGCTGATTTACAATACTTGCCCTAGATTCTGTGTGTGTTTGTGCGTGTGTAATTCATGTGTTATTCCCCCCCTTAAAATTAATCACTGGTTTCTCCTAACCTCACAGCAATCTACCCACTACCTGCAGCTCAATTCACCCACAGACACCCGTAATTCCTAGACCGGACAGCAGCCGAGATTTTTCCAAGGTTAGGCTTTATTAAAAGTTAATAATCAGTCAGGTTGACTACAGCTACCTACAGTATATATGAGGGATAGAATACTGATCCACTGTCCACTATCTATTTGAACCCCAGTCGGCCTCACATGATGGCCGCTTGCTCTAAGCCATGTTCTGTTGGAGGATTCTTTCTGTTAAGAGGGAGTTTTCCTCTCCACTGTCGCAACAAGCATGCGTTTTGTGAGGCAGGGATATTATTTTCGGAGTCTGATCAGGAAATGGACTAGTTGATTCGTAAGATCAGGACCTTATTGCAGCAGGGAGTTTAAGGGAGTCACCTGTAATGTGGCCCCACAGTCAAACACAACCTTAAGTTTTTGTTTTTTTAGGTGATAAAAGAGTTGTTGATGGTGAGCTGACGGTGGGACACTTTACCCCGGACCAGCTCAGTTGCTGGGCCTCTCTCGTTCCCGATCTATGGTTGGTGTCTACACTTACCCGGGGTTTCACCCAACAGTTCCGCCGCCGCCTTCATGTTCCTGGTCGAGTCAGGATGAAGGTGATCCATGACGAGATAAAGGCTCAGACTCTGAGCCAAGACATAGATGCCTTGCTGGCCAAGGGTGCTATATTGCCTGTCGACCCCCTACGGGTTCCAGGGGGAGTTTACTCAAGGTATTTTTTATTCCCAAAAAAGACTCTCTGACTCTGCCTGATTTTGGACCTGATAAGTGTGAATGTTTTCTTGAAGACGTCCCCCTTCCACATGTTGAGCATAAGGGATGTGCTTCAGACAATCTCCCCAGGCGGCTGGTTCACCTTGGTTGACTTGAGGGGCACATACTTTCATGTCCCCATTGCACCACATCATTGGCAGTTTTGCCGTTTTGCATTTCAGGGCAAGTATTTTCAATTTAGAGTTCTTTCATTTGGTCCCTCTCTGTCCCCACGTGTCAGATCCAAGAAATGTAACATGAAAGATGTAAGACCACATACGCAACATTTTGGTGTCAGTACCAGTACCAACATCTTTTTTTATCCTTTTTGGTACCTTTTTTCAAATAAAAAGAGAGAACACACACAAAATTTACCGACTATTTTAATAAAAGAGAAATCCTGAAACAATAGCACGCAAATCAGCAAATAAAACAAATACAAGCTTTTCTAATGCATGCATTTTTTAATATAAACAAATTAAATCTTAAATGATTCAAAGCACTAACATTTTCTTAGTGCACTCAAACTACTTTAGAACAGTGAGTGAAGTGCATGGAGCTTGTGTAGTTCTGACATAACGTGATCAGCTTAAACTAATGACACAGGAGAGCAATTTAAAGCAGAGAAAAGACTGCTCTCTGTATTTAAGCAGAGATTTATTTTAGTTTTAGATTAAAATCCTGCAAGATCAACTTTGCGCATATGGAAACGCAGTGGAATGGCTCTCTCTTCTCTCAGTAAAGAAGCTGCAGGCTGAAGCCAATGTCTTCAGTCATGATTTCATTAATTGTGTCGATAATCAGTGACATTAGTTACCGACCATTGTTACAAAGTATAGTTAGTTAGCTAGTATGACATGAATGTATTCAGTTCTACATACAGATACAGAAAGAGTTTTGGTTCATTAGTCCCTAATTGTTCATATATCATTATCTGCTTAGTGATATTAGAGAATAGGGATCTGTCTAACAGTTTTCACAACCTAACCCATGCACACTTTGTAGAGAGCACTGCTGCTCAGAATGACCTTAAAATGCGGACTTATTTTTACGACCAGAACCTACCTTCACCTTCCAGTGATTGATGAGGTCTGCAGAATCTAGAAGGATGCATTTAACTTGAGTGACTTGTTTTCTCTTTTATGTAATTGGCATAAAAAGAAGTAAATGCTATCATTTAGATCAGGTATTCTCATTATTTTACAATTGAGTCGTACAGTGATGGCTGTGCTTGTATGCATGCAGTGGTTTACGAAAACAGCTTATAAATGGATCTTTTTTACTGACTCAGATGGAGGCTTTTCACCAAACATACCAGCAGGGAGCAGCACCAGACCTGTTTCTCTGAACAAAGAAAAGCAGAAGTGTGAGTAATACAATTAACACAAGCTCATTATTTTTCTTATTCTTACTCCCGTGTGTTTTAAAATAGTTTTACATCACATTCCTTCCCTTTTTCCCCTTAAAGGTTGTGTTTGCCAAGGGTGACAGGTGTTTCATATTGCAGGTAATCCATTTATAATTTTCTTAAACACAAAGCACATAACAATGCTGAATACAAGACCTCCACACCAGATGAATTAAGACATAAGGGAAATACATTAGGATGTTTGTTGCCATTAATTTTTAATGTCTCCCAATTTCTCCCAATTTATGCCTTGATGATTGGAATGATTATCGTTTAATATGTTTTGTTTTGCCTATCTTACATTTTACAGTTGTCAGCATGCATGCTCTCTGAGATCCTCAGGTAAGTTGTACTACTGGAAGGAGATCAGGCATACCTAACACTTGCTCTGGTATGCACCACCTTCAGAGACATCGTGTCCGCTCTAGGTTTCAGTAGTTCGGCACATTTTCAGTGCTGTAATAAAGGTTACAGTGGTATTGTTTAATCATATTTTTACCAGCTCTATGGAAATGTTCGCTGTTGCTGTATAATATGTTTTTACAGGTGTTGCTAATTGGGGCAGGTTTTCTGCACTATACACAGCATTGAGAACGGCCATGGATGCAGAAATCTGTACAAAAACAACACACACCTGGTATATATATTTTAAAATATATAGTCTTTAGTGTATATTGTTCCAAACTGTATTTTTGTAAATAGTAATTTACCGGATACGTAGTGTAATGGCCATTGGTCAAAGCAATTTTTCTTTTTTGTTATTTCATTTTGTAAGAAAGTTTCCTACAGGATATGTTGGGAAAGGAAAAAGGGAAATGTTGCAAGGTATTTACTCTGAAGATCCGAATTCTGGATACTGCAATGATTTCTTCAGCCAAATGCAATACTGTAGTTAAACATAAGTTAGGTACCTGGACTAGACTGAACTGACTCACTGAAGTTTAAGGTCTAAAAAATAAAGTATCTGAGTCCTGTTATTTATTAAAAAATCTTTGTATTTGTGAGATTCTTTAAACCAATCCCTCTGAGCGGGGATGCTGTTTTGCATGTGAACTTATTCAAAATGTGACTTGGGTGTTTACTTAACAACTTTTTATTTAAAAAATTGCCCAAAATACCTTTAAGATAAATCAAATTATGGTAATTTATGTTTTACTTTTTTCTTGAAGATACAGTTATTTATTTTTTGTATAACTTTTTACAAATGTTGAACAGGGTATGGACATATCAGATACTAGTGTAATCGAGATGTAACATAGAAATATGGCACATATGGTTATCTTGCAGCGAGACTTCTGACTTATAAAGTGTGGTTTTTTTTTTTAGAACTTTTTATTTAACCATTCTAATAATTTTATATAACATTTCCTGCCAGAAACTCAAGTAGTAGACATCACGGCAAACACAAAATACCAAAAATATTCACAATTATGAAGCTCTAGCAGAAGTTCAATTGAAGAAACTCTGGCTTACCTCCATCCAATCAGAAGCTGATCCGTCTCTGAAGCGAGCCAATCAGCTTCAAACTACTCCACCACGAAGCCCAATCAGCGTCCTGCTTTCACTTTATAAACTCTTCAAATCCTCATCCCAGTCCCGCTATCCTGCAATCGCAATGTCGGATTTCGATTCAGATGACAATTCACCCACCTCCATCCTAGTGGCGGCTGGTGAAAAATATTTTTGGTGGGGCTGATATAGCCTAGTGTATGTCTCCAACTAATCCGGAATAGGAATTCAAATAAACAATTGCACAATACATACAATTTAACAGTAATGATTTAATTTACTATATAATAACAGTAACAGTGATGATTTGGGTCATTGTGACGGGGTTCTTTGGCCTCCAAGAATCCAGGCTCAGTGGGGTTACCGGTGTTGGTGATTTATTGTGCTGGAAAACTCAAAACAGGGTGCAAAAGAAACTAAACTTATACAAGATACTCTGGGCCTCAGCCTCCCTCCAGTTACCAGCAATGTAACAAAGAAATAGAAAACAGAAATGGCCGCTCTTCTTCCCACAGCCCTCATTAAATAGTTTAAGCCCCTACAGGCTCTCTTATTTCTGATTTCTTCTCATAAATCAGTTTTGTCCATATATTACCTCCACAAACAATTGATGTACAAAAACAAATAATTTTTACAACTTAATTCTTTTACACAGATTCATTGACTTATTCAATTAAACCAAACTGGGTATGAGAACCCAGAAAAGACGCCGCCAGACTGAAGATGACAAGTCCCCGTAGCGTAAACACGTACACACACACACACACACACACACACACACACACACACACACACACACACACACACACACACACACACACACACACACACACACACACACACACACACACCTTACCAGCAGGGGACTCTTAGCTGGTGCAGAACAACACAAGTCACCACCGAGATGGAGTGACATACACACTCAAGATAAACTAGTTTTTAGTCAAGAGTTTTACACTGAAATATGTTTGACAAGAAGCTGAATGATTTTTGTTGATAAACTCTTATATTTTAAATGGAAGTTGTGGTGAGTTTATTGTATGTATGTGCAGAATTAACTGTTTGACCATTTGATTTGAACATGATTTCCACCTTCATGTGTTGTTGCAACACACAACCAGTAGAGTGTGTTTGTTCATATATATATATATATATATATATATATATATATATATATATATATATATATATATATATATATATATATATATATATATATATATATATATATATATATATATATATTTATATTAACTACAGAGTAATGTCAATGTTATTTGCCAGATGATAATGTTGTAATACTTTCATAGTTTCACATAGTTTAGATGGAAATGTAAAAACCTTGCAACATTTGAATTTGGTAAAATTTTACTCTTTTGAACATTTGGCTCTGCAGGTAAAGACCCCGGTATAAACTATATTTCTAAATGTTTACAGGCCTCCTAAGTCCACATCAAACTTTTTACATTATTTTAGTGACCTCCTGTCTGTGATATGCGTTGATTATGACCGTTTAATTATAGTGGGAGACTAACTTTCACGTTGACAACCCTGAAGACAGAAGTGCAAAAGAACTGTGTGACACACTTAGAAACTCAACATGTTAAACAACCAACGCACAAACAGGGACATATTTTAGACTTGATCATCACTAAAGGTCTGAAGATTTCTAAAGTCAGTGTTACTGATGTTGCCCTATCCGATCACTTTTCTGTTACCTTTGAGGGCATCATTTCAAGTGACTCATTTAGCCAAAGGGACATCATTAGAAAAAGGCACCTTTAAGGAAAATGCCACAGAAACTTTTATTCAAGCTTAATCTGCTACTTCAACCTTGGGCTGCAACTCAGTAGATGAGCTAGTAGATAACTTTTAGTCTAAAGTCTCAGACATCATTAGCTGCGTTGCTCCAATTAAAGTGAAAGTCTTTTCCGGAAAGAAAAAATCTCCTTGGAGAAGTGCTCCAGCAGTTAGAAACGAAAAAAGGGAGTGTCGAAAAGCTGAACGCAGGTGGAGAAAGACGAGACTCCTGGTTCACTATGACATCTATAAAGAGAGACTTTACAGATACAGTGGGCCAGCAGCGGCCGGCCCATAGGGGGCGCTGGGGCACCGCCCTCCCTGATAAGAAGAGAGAAACGTAAAATATATTTTTAAAAATTAACTCATAAATGTCAGTTTTACTCTCTAGAGTGTGTACCTATAAGCAAAACAAATTATATAAACTACATTTCCCTATCTACTGTCATTCATTTGTGGATTTCCACAGACAGACTCCTACCGTCTCTGTCTTGGGGCTCTGATTAGACTGCCCCACATGTGCAGAGAATCTGCCAATCATGTACTATTGCTAGGTGAATTTAATAATTTAATGGCCAATCAGCGTCTCAGAATTTTATGGTCTTGGGGCTCTGAAAATACTGCGCTTTAACAGGCTTCTGCGCCCAATGCGCAGGTGCAGACAATTAGAGGGACGATGGCGAACATAACGAGCGAGGTGCAGCTTCCACCAAATTCAGTGAGATCCTTATTTATCTACCCCTTTGCCAGAAGAACATCCCTGTTGTAGGATATGAAAATTTCCTGTCATGGTTATTGTGACTGTGACAAATCCACCTCGTCACTTAAAACAACCTCTAACTTGCGTGCCACAGATACATTCCTGTTATACTATGCTTGTGAGGACCAATACACTCGTGCTAAGCCCAGTAGCTCCATGAACTTAAAACACACAAGCTGTTCCTGGTTACCTGCTTGCATATTGAGGGTGCACACTTAATATTTCAGTGGGGTTAGCCGTGTGTGTGTGTGTGTGTGTGTGTGTGTGGGTGTGTGTGGCCATGTCTTTAATACCTGGTGGGGACAATTTCCTAGGAATATGCTACATTTTGGGGACTCATAGGTACTTATGGGGACCAACAACTGGTCCCCATAAGGAAAGTTTCTCTTCTTGGGGTGGGAGGTAGGTTTAGGACTAAGGTGTGAATTGAGTTTAGGTTAGGTTTAGGGATAGGTATGTGTCGGTAATGGTTAGGGTTAGGGCAAGGGTCATGGTTAGGCCATATAAATTAGTGGGAAATTAATGGAAGTCAATGGAAGGTCCCCACAAGGATATTGTGACACAACGTGTTTGTGTGTGTGTGTGTGTGTGTGTGTGTATGAGTGGGAGGGGTTTGTGTGACTTCAACATTCTAAACATTCTAAAACACTCCCTGTGATGTCATCCTTTAGAATTCTTTGTGTTTCAAAGGTAAACAAGAGTTCTCATTGCTTGCTACACCACTGACGTGTTCAGACGTATGCAAAGCGCTTTCCTGTTCGATATTCAAACCTTTCGAGATTAACCCAACCTTTAACAACCGTTTTTTTTGTAAAAATGCCGCATCAAAAGCAGCGTTACTCCAACGGTGGTAGGAGAAATCAGCCGTATGGACGGGAAACTGGACAAGATTTGAGACGCTACATTAACAACAAGCAGCTTGATAATCATTCCCAGGAAGAAAAGCTAGATAACCAACCCAGCTCATTTCTCAAAAAAACTAGATTTGACTTGGAAATGCAGAAAAAACAGCCACATGAATGTGACAATGGACAAGATTTGAGACGCCGCGTTAACAACAAGCAGCTTGATAATCATTCCCAGGAAGAAAACCTAGATAACCAACAACTCAGCTCTCTTCTCGAATTTGTGAAAGATAAATGGATTGAGGAGAACATAAAGGTAAACACCCTTAAGGAAGAGCTCAAAAAAACTAAATTTGAGTTGGAAATGCAGAAAAAACAGCAATTTGAATCTGACGATGGACAAGATTTGAGACACTGCATTAAGAAAAGGCAGCGTGATAATAATTCCCAGCATGAAATCCAAAGGCTCAGCTGTCTTTTGGAAAACGAAAAAGCTAAATGGGTTGAAGAGACCCAAAAGGTAGCCGCCCTGGAGGAAGAGCTCCAATATACAAAATCTGAGTTAGAAAGACAGAAAAATCTCAAAGACATGTTGATTAACAAGGGCAAAGAAACCAAGGGAAAACTGGTGAAAATTCAAACCTCTAATGACCCAGAAACTCTCAGCCCTGCAACCACCGCCTCCAAGGTTAACAATGAAACGAAATATAAGACTGAGTTGGAACAAATGAAGGTCTCTTACCAAGAACTAAAGTCCAGATATGAAACAGACATTTCTGCACTAAAGCAGAAAGCAGAAAAATGTCAACAGGAGAAGGAGAAAAGAGCAAAGTCTGATCTGCAGCTCATTAATGAACTCAGAGCTGAGAAGAACAACCATCAGAAAAGGGCTCAAAACTTTGAATCCCTGCATCAAAAATCCACAGAGATGGTGAAAAACCTGCAAGGTGAACTGGAGAAGGTTCAAGTTTCGTTCCAGGAACTGAAAAATAAGTATGATACCAACGTCTTTGCTCTAAAACGGCAAAAAGACACATTCGAGCAGCAGCTTGATAAAGAGACAGAAATGAGGAACAGCCTTAGAGCTGAGAAGGACGCTGTCCAACAGCAAGTCAATTCCCTTCAACAATTGGACTCTCGGTGTGAGGGCAGTTATAAAAGACAGCTGGAGTATCTGACAGCTGAGCTCGAAGACAGAGATGACCTTGGTCCTCCAAAACGAAAAATGGCCAGGCGCCAAGAAGCAAGATCCCAAAAAGACTCCATCCCTGCGAAAACCACTTCAGACCCTGCGTCCATGGATCTTGGTGACCTGTCAGAAGAAATTCAACTTACTGATGTAACCCAGATGGAGCTAGATGAGTTTGTGGAGGAGATGCTGAGAGAGGCAGATATTCTGGAAGAGGAAGCCCGCTCTTAGGAGACCCTGCCAGAGCAGAGGGACAGTCCAGATCCTGAACCAACAGAAAAAGGAAGCTGGAAAAAAAAAAAAAAAATTGATTAAATTATACACATAAGAGGGGGCGCTAGTGAGTACCGGATGGAGTAGACGCGTTTTCCCTGTGCTCCTATCCATCTTACAGAATAACTCGGTATTTAATTCAAAATCCACCAGTTTACCTGACCTATTGCTGATTTAACCTTAAACTAAAATCGAGGAGATGGGAAAAACAAAGACTGAACGTGGAAAACAGCAGGAGCATAGGAGCCCTGCTGAGACTAGAACTCCTGCATCGCCGGGGTTACTGCTAGCATCAGAACATGCCATGGCAGGCCCCGAGGCTTGCAAGGACGCTAAAGCGGAGTCAAGCAGCATTCTTCTGGCAATAGAAAGTATGAACAAGACGATGACTGATCGATTTGATTCATTAGAAGCAACACTAGCTTCTACTCAAGCATCTCTGGTGAGCCTTGGAAATCGTATGGCAGAAATTGAAGAAGCTAACTCCAACCACGACCACCGCCTCTCACAAAACCAAGCACTCTGTTCAAAAGTAATTGACCTGGAGGCTCGCTCTAGGCGTCAGAATATAAAAATTGTAGGCCTGCCCGAAAAGATCGAGAAAAGAAGCCCTGCTGAATTTCTGGAGAAGTTTATACCTGAACTGCTAGGCGCTAGCAATTTTCCCAGCCCTGTTGTTGTGGATCAAGCACACCGCCTAGGGAAATTATCCTCGGGGGAAAAAGTACGACCGCGTGTGATGATAGCCCGGATTTATCACCTTCAAATCAAGGAGAAAATACTGCAGCTTGCTCGTCAACAATTCCCCCTGAAATACAACGAGGTGGCCATCTATTTTTTCCCCGATCTGCCAGAAAAAAAAGACATTCTGTCTGCTCAGGTGCAGGACCAACTGTTCAGACTGAAACAAAAACAATTTAAATTAGGAGACAAGCCCCAGAAGCTATTGGCTTGCCAACTGAGAGGTTTGCAGGCTAGCAGAGCTATACATAAAATCAAATCAAAATCTGGGGACATTATCACAGACCCCAACAATATAAACAAGCGTTTCAGGGAATATTACCAACAGTTATATACATCTAAAGCTGGGGGGTATGCCTCTGCGTGGCTGGAGAATCTGAATCTCCCTAAGCTGGGTGACGCAGCACTTGAGGCATTTGGAGGCTAAAAGGCATAGTAGCTCTGAAAGATCTGTACATTGACAAGCACTTTGCCTCATTTGCTCAACTAAAAGAAAAGTTTTCTCTTTTGACAATACATTTTTTAGATACCTTCAAGCTAGAAACTACGCCCGCCAAAACCTGCCTAACTTTGAGTCCCTCCCAGAAGAAAGCAGGGTTTATAGTCTTTTGCTTGGCCCACCAGATTCAAAACACTTGATCTCAAATCTTGTCAAAGTATTTTCTGAACAGCTGAACTGCGCCACCCACTCTATGAGGAAAGCTTGGGAAGAGGAACTGGGTCTCCAGATTAACCATACTGTCTGGGAGGAGAGTCTAAGTAGAATTCAAACCTGTTCTGTTAATGTCAGACATCACTTAATCCAGTTTAAGGTCATGCACAGACTTTATTACTCAAAAACTAAATTGCATAGAATTTACCCTACTGTCTCACCTTTATGTGATCGATGTAAATTAGCTGATGGTTCCTTAACCCACCTCTTTTGGACATGTCCGAAACTGTATGCTTTCTGGTGTGGAGTATTCCATTGGTTTTCTGAAATGTATGGTTGTGTGTTCAAGCCCGAGCCAGAGATGGCACTGTTTGGATATTCCCTGTCTCTACTGTCTCATAGTCCTCTTGGACGGCATACTATTATGTACGGAATGTTAATTGCAAAGAGATTGATTCTAAAGCTTTGGAAATCAGAAGCAGTGCCACTCTTCAAGACGTGGCTAACAGATCTTACCTCTGTATTGCACATGGAGAAAATCCGATATGCCATGATGGACAATCTTAAAAAATTCTATAAGACTTGGCAACCATTTTTGGACCATCTTGTTCAATTTGATGGAGACCTTGAACAATTGAGCCATTCACCTCTTTTTTTGATAAAGTCTGTTTTGATTTAAAGTATCAGTGATGCAACAGTACATATCATCATCTTGAATAATACGCCCTGTATCTCTGTTATTTTGTTTTATGTCTGTTTATTTATTTGTTTGCTCTTTTCTTTTCTTTTTTCTTCTTTATTTTTTATTTATTACATAGACATGTGTTATTCCTAATTTATGTTACATTGTACCAAACTACTTGGAAAACTTAATAAATATACTGCTTAAAAAAAAATTATACACATAAAATAAAAAAAAAAGCTTTAAAAAAAAAGTCAAAAAAAAAAAAATTAAGTGTGTGTCTGTGTGCAAATGAATGCACATAGGTGAGTGTGAAGCGTCTCCTGCAGTAGTGTCGAGGTCCTGCTTCGTGCTTGCAGCTCTCTGCATTCAGCTACTGCAGCTGGCATGTCCCTACATTTGGGCTGAAAAGAGGAGCCAGGGTGCGATTCTCCTGCCGGTACATAGCCTCTCCACCACAGAACTCCAAGCAGTGCCTCCACGTGGCCACACACGTCAACTGGGTACTTTACTGTCCCAGGCCAAACTGCAGGGGATCTCGGAGCAACAGTGGGCCCCAGAGACGAGACGAGACGAATCCCACCACCATGAGGACGTGTCTTGGCATCCATCAACCACTGTCCCAGCTATGGGTAAATAGCCCTACTACCTTGTAAGCAGTGTTAAGCACTATAGTTCAAGAAAATTACTAGTCCCCGATTCCTGTTTTGGAACACCTGTCTAAAGCTGTGCCAGAAAATGTCCCAGATTTTACCGTTTTATGAACGAGGGGGAAATGTTGTGTGTAGACTGTTATTACGGTGGAATGAGGGCATGAGCATGCTGCACGCAGTTAAATTTGTCAGCTAGCTGGTTGGCAGCTGTTAACGTATAAATGGGGATTATACCGGTGTTAAAACAAAATCTGTGACCCGTCATATAGTGAGACCAAAGCGTCTGGTGAGAGTCTCTTCACAACTCTGCTATCTACTAACCCTAACTTCCCTGCATTCATAGCTACACCTAAAGAGGTCTATAGTGATATAGATGTAGCACATCCTTGGGTCACAATGTATGAAGGGTCACAGATTTTCTTCCTCCACCTGAATAACCCCAGTATCTCATCTAAAAATGACCAGCTTTCAACAGGTGTGTAAAGCAAGGGTCTTATTTTAACTATTAAATTGCAAGTTTTTATATTGTACCGTATTTTCACGACCATAAGGCGCACCGTACTAAAAGGCGCAGTCTAAAAGATGCTGATGCTGGCTGCTGCCGGCACAGCCTGACATCGGAGAGGCTGATGGTGGCTGCTGCCGGCAGAGCTTGCCGTTCGGAGAGGCTGATGGCGGCTGCTGCCGGCCGAGGCCACTTATAGGCAGATAAACTACTCCGTTCCATCAAGTAAATGTGACCTTATAAAAGTTTTAATGCAGTTTATTAAGCAATAACATCACAATCAAAAAAAAAAACATAAAGAGTACATTTTAATACAGGTTATTAAGCGATAACATCACTATATATATATAAAACAATCTAGTTAGAAGTACTATAAATAAGGCATTTGAAATTTTACACAAATACTACCCAGTTTAACTTTTTTCTGCTTTACAGTTTCTGCTCTGCATATCCTGAAACGGTACCCCATTTATTTTGGCATTGCTCATACAGCAAAAGGTTTTGGAAATATGTTTCCAAGTTCATTACTGACAATTTATTGGAAGGTTTTTTTTTTACTGTCTTTTGAATATGTAGTTTTAGGATTTCTAAAATATGATAAGGGGATAGAACAAAGGGCTCAGGTCATCAACTTATTTATCATTATGGCCTTTTACACAAATGTAAATTCTCCCAGCAGAAGCCGCTGTATTTCATAAATTGTTTATTTCATATATCAATACAATCAAAACAACTTTCAACAAGAAGGCAGTGAAAACTATATTTTTCTATATGTTCAGACTACAATTTCTGTTCTCAATGAGTTAATCTTTTCTTGAATTGTTTTGTAATAGATCCCCTTGGTATGTAGTTGCCCCTTATCTTTCTATTTTCTTCTTTTATTTTTTCTCAAATCCGCCCCTGTTTTCAAGCTTATGTTAACTATAAAGACTTATCTTGGACAGGCTGCTATGCTTCGTTTCACATCTGACTTCCGGTGGAAAGCGGAAGACGGACACACACCTTTACACACATACCCGATTATTGCTACCATACGGGCCAATTTTAAGAGATGGAAAAAAAAGCAATGGCAGCATCAGGGGGGGCTGCTGAGCACATTTGAATTGAAATCAGATTGGGGCCCAGCATTTTGGGCCCCACTCCGATTTTGGACCCCCTGCAGTGAGTGTGCTCCCACCGATGGGACCCTGCACGGATAGAAATGTAAGGATACACACACACACACACACGGCTAACCCCACTGAAATATTAAGTGTGCACCCTCAATACGCAGCAGGTAACCAGGAACAGCTTGTGTGTTTTAAGTTAATGGAGCTACTGGTCTCAGCGTGAGTGTATTGGTCCTCACAAGCACAGTATAACAGGAATGTGTGTGTGGCACGCAAAGTTTTAAGCGACGAGGTGGATTCGTCGCAGTCACAATAACCATGAGATGAAATTTTCCTACCCTACAACATGGATGTTCTTCTGGCAAACGGGTAGATAAATAAGGATCATGCCGAATTTGGTGGAAGCTGCCCCTCGCTCGTTACGTTCGCCATCTTTCCTCTAATTGTCTGCACCTGCGCTTGGGTTCAGAAGCCTGTTAAAGTGCAGTATTTTCAGCGCCCCAAGACCATAAAGTTCTGAGACGCTGATTGGCCATTAAATTCACCTAGCAATAGTACATGATTGACAGATTCTCTGCAAATGTGGTGCAGTCTGATCACAGCCCCAAGACAGAGACGGTAGGAGTCTGTCTGTGGAAATCCACAAATGAATGACAGTAGATAGGGAAATGTAGTTTATATAATTTGTTTTGCTTATAGGTACACACTCTAGAGAGTAAAACTGACATTTATGAGTTAATTTCTAAAAATATATTTTACGTTTCTCTCTTCTTATCAGGGAGGGCGGTGCCCCAGCGCCCCCTATGGGCCGGCCGCCACTGCTGTGATCAGACTGACCCACATTTGCAGAGAATCTGTCAATCATGTACTATTGCTAGGTGAATTTAATGGCCAATCAGCGTCTCGGAACTTTATGGTATTGGGGCGCTGAAAATACTGCGCTTTTACAGGCTTCTGAACCCAAGCGCAGGTGCAGACAATTAGAGGGAAGATGGCGAATGTAACGAGCGAGATGCAGCTTCCACCAAATTCGGTGAGATCCTTATTTATCTACCCGTTTGCCAGAAGAACATCCCTGTTGTATGATATGAACATTTCATTTCATGGTTATTGTGACTGTGACGAATCCACCTCGTCGCTTAAAACAACCTCTCTAACTTTGCGCGCCACACACACATTCCTGTTATACTGTGTTTGTGAGGACCAATACACTCGCGCTGAGATCAGTAGCTCTATTAACTTAAAACACACAAGCTGTTCCTGGTTACCTGCTGGCGTATTGAGGGTGCACACTTAATATTTCAGTGGGGTTAGCCATGTGTGTGTGTGTGTGTGTGTGTGTGTGGGTATGTGGGGGGTGTGGGTGTGTACGTGTTTATGCGGGGACTTGTCATCTTCAGTCTGGCTGCGTCTTTGCTGGGTTCAAACCCAGTTTGGTGTAATTGAATAAGTCAATGAAAAAAGAATTGTGTAAAAGAATTAAGTTGTAAAAATTATTTGTTTTTGTACATCAATTGTTTGTGGAGGTAATATATGGACAAAACTGATTAATGAGAAGAAATCAGAAATAAGAGAGCCTGAGGGGAGGGGCTTAAACTATTTAATGAGGGCTGTGGGAAGAAAAGCGGCAATTTTTGTTTTCTGTTTCTTTGTTACATTGCTGGTAACTGGAGGGAGGCTGAGGCCCAGAGTATCTTGTATATGTTTAGTTTCTTTTGCACCCTGTTTTGAGTTTTTGAGCTCATTAAATCACCAACACCGGTAACCCGACTGAGACTGGATTCTTGGAGGCCAAAGAACCCCGTCACAGTGACCCAAATCATCACTGTTACTGTTATTATATAGTAAATTAAATCATTACTGTTAAATTGTATGTATTGTCCAATTGTTTATTTGAATTCTTATTCCGGGTTAGTTGGAGACATACACTAGGCTATATCAGCCCCACCAAAAATATTTTTCACCAGCCGCCACTGGATCACAGCCCCCAGAACAGAGACGGTAGGAGTCTGTCTGTGGAAATCCACAAATTAATGACAGTAGATAGGGAAATGTAGTTTATATAATTTGTTTTGCTTATAGTTACACAGTCTAGAGAGTAAAACTGACATTTATGAGTTAATTTCTAAAAATATATTTTACGTTTCTCTCTTCTTATCAGGGAGGGCGGTGCCCCAGCGCCCCCTATGGGCCGGCCGCCACTGCACTCAGGTATTATGAAATACAAGTCCATCTGTGTGCAAAAGTGTCCATAGTTAGCTGCAGGCCTGCAGTCACTCACTCTGGACCCATTGACTTATAGTTGGTGGTTTTACATCTCTCCAGTGCATAGTAAACATTTTCTTTGCTTCCAGGGAAATAACTCTAAGTTTATTTATCTGATCTGCATTATTTATGTTTTTAGATATGGATCCCAACAAAAGTATCACAGGTTCAGGAGTCGCATTTACTTTGAATATTACCGATATTTCCTTTTTAATATTGTCTCGGAACCCTCATATTACTGGAGATTCCCAAAAAATGTGTGTAGTGTCCCCAATATTTCCACAATTTCTTCAAAATTATGCTACACTGGGATTTTTCACAAATGAGGAGATGATAAAGAGAGTGTTAAAGTATCTGCTCCTCACTTTCCACTCAAATTCTTTCCACAGTTGGCTGCTAATTCCCCTATGACAGCTGTTACATATGTCAAACCATGTAGAAGTATAAACATATAATTCTATTTTCCATTTTTCCTTAATATTCATTGTGTTTTTTAAGGTGTCACTAACCAACCTTTTGTATATATTAGAGCTGTTTTTTTGTTTTTTTTTTGTTGGGAATAGCATCTTTATATTTCTGATGAAGCACTCTTCTGTTTCGTTTGGATTTTTTTCTGACCAAATCTCTGTCATAAAACGGGACAGATGGACGCAGTATTCAGACAGTGGGAAGTTTCAAAATGTTAAATGACAAAAATAAAAGAGAACAGAAACAGAAACGGAATGCAGGTTGCTGTGCTCGCTGCATAGGGGGTCATCAGGGCTCCTCTTCCCTCCATAAAAGACATTTCATCCAATCCCGAGCCGGTAACATTATCAGTGACCCCTCACACCCCCACCATAGATTGTTCTCACTGCTGCCCTCTAGAAGAGGCTTTGAAGCATTGGATGCAGGTCCAGCAGATTATTCCCCAACGCCATCAGACAGCTGAACGTTTGAAAAAACTCTTGTTTAAATCATGTCACAGACTCTGCATCAAATTGCACCAATTTTTTTCTCCCATACTGTTTACATTTGATCACTGCTGCATGTTTAGAAATGTCATGAGAGCTGTACAAAATGAAATTCCATTTTCTGTGTATACAGAATGACAATAAAAGTTGTCTAAGAATACATGTCTTTAGTTTGGATTAAAACCAATGAAAAAGAAAATCCTGAGTGATGGTCAGCAGGATTTTCCCCGGACGACCCCACATAAGCTTACATCGAAAAGGTATGAAACATCGATGGTTGTATGGTTTATAGTTTATAGGAGCCAGTCCTGGTGCTGGCTACCTTGCCCGAATGTAACCAATTTGACACAAAATTGTAACGATCTGGGTTTTGTTGTTTTTCTTTAAGTTTTCAGTTTCAAGTTCATTGTTTTCTAGCTTTATTGGTGTGTCTTGATTCATTTAAGTTGCTTAGGTTTTTCTGTCTGTCCTCTGCTGCCTCCTTGTGTTCTTTTCCCTTGGCTTCCTCGTCAGCTCTGATCACACCTGCTCCCTATCAGCTCATTAGCTCTACCTTTGTTCAGTCAACCATAAATACACTCCCTCTGCAGTCCCTCTTTGCTGGTTCCTCGTCTTACCTCTTCTCACCCTGGCTCCTTGATGGTTTTCCCCTGATGTCTCCATGGTTCTGGTTTGTTCTTGATTTTTATGTTGGATTTTTCGGGTACCTGTTTTTGTTGCCTGATCTCTCATTGAACCTTCCAAGAACTCACCTCTGCCGCTCAGCTTCTGCTTTTGGGTCCAAACAAAAACCTTAAAACCGAATCCTGACAAAAATGGCCAAATGTTGAAAACGTGTTCGATATAAATGATACAGTTTGAATGGTGTCATCTGCTTGATAGCTATTAGAACTACAACTGAGCGGGTATCCGCATTATTTAATAGCTCAACTGGTTTGTTGCATAAATCAATTAACTTTATTTATATTACACCAATTCACAACCCTTGTCATATCAAGGCACTTTACAGAGACAATTTAACCAGGTCATACAGTCAGATAGGGTCAAAGTTTTCTATCTAAGGAAAACCACCTCATCGTATCAACAGCAATCCCGCACACCAAGCATGTTTGTAGCGATAGTGGAAAAGAAAACTCCCTTTTAACAAAAGAAACCTCCAGCAAAACCAGGCTTGCTGTGAGCAGCCATCTGCCGAGTCCAAGAGGGGTTCAAAGACACAGAAGCAGACATACAGAAAGAAGCAGAGATACAAAAAATTACAGTCAACCTACTCCAAAGGTGGCCCTGTCTGGGAAAAACACATACAGGCAGATGAAGTCTGAGCAAGCTCCCACATCAGAGGATTAAAAGAGAGCACATATAGTTAGACATAGTAAGAGAAACAGGACTACTGAAAAGGAGGCAAGCTCCAACATCTATAAACAAAGGTGTTGGTAGCAGCAGCACATCTGATATTTCTCTCCTGGTTGGTGTCAGAGCCAAACAGGAAGAGACCTGATGAAGCTACTATTATGAGAAAAAGCAGAGATAACATAACTTTATAGAATGAACTAACAAATACTGCAGAATGGGAGAACAGAGATGGAATGAAGCAGAATGATGAAAAGGGGTCCCTATGTCCTCCAGCACTCTAAGCCTATAGCACTACTATAGAGATAGCTCAGGATAACCTGAGTCACTCTAAGTATAAGCTTTATCAAGAAGGAAAGTTTTAAGCCTTGCCTTAAAAGTAGACATGGTATTTGCCTTGCAGACTAATGTTGGTAATTGGTTCGCTAGGAAAGGAGCCTGATAACTAAAAGATCTGCCCCCTATTCTTCCTTTAGACATTCTAGGAACCACTAGTAAACCTGCAGATTGAGAGGGAAGTGATCTGTTAGGAACAAAACAAACAATCATATCTCTGATGGGAAGCAGGATTTTAAATTCTATTCTGGATTTACCAGGAAGTTAATGAAGAGAAGCTAGGATAGGAGAGATATGATATCTCTTTTTAAATTTTCTTTAGAACTCTGGCTGCAGTATTTTGGATCAGCTGAAGGCTTTTAACTACAGTTTGTGGACTTTGTTGGGTTTTAATCCAGAGAAATGTGAGTTTAAAAGATTAAAAGGAAAATGATCAACACAGAGACAGGATTTTGTGACGTCAGCGTGTGCCGGGTGGAGAGAAGATCCTGGCTTGGAAAGCCATCACCTTCTCCCACAGATCCCTTCATGGCAAAGCCTTTTATTAACAGTTTACAACATCAAACAGGCGGGCCTAAAACAGCAGACCCAATAATGATTGTCTGAGAGGATGCAGGTAACAAGATAGTGTGAATTGACCAACTGGCTGGATGGAAGTCACACATCCGTGTGATTCTGCCTCATGACCTACAGGAGGTCATAAAAGTTTATGACCCTTCTGGTTGAAACACAGGATAGTTATCACTCTAACATTTCCATCCTCTTATACATAAAAACATCAGCATCTTTCAATTCATATTTTATTCGTAGGAGTAGGAATATGAGTACAAACATAACAGTCTGTTTTGTTCAAATCTTCAGCAACATGTTTTGCATGTTGCCACCACATCTTGGCACTGTAGGATGACTTGCTGTGGATCCATCAAAAATCATCCTGCTCTTCCTTTGTTTCAGACAGTCAGTTTGAGTTCCTAGGAACACCGGTCCAACAGTCATCACCGGGCAGCATAACCACTTTGGTTTTTCAGATCTTTGCCAGTCCGTCCAAGGAAACACCCACTAACCGGACTCTAAAAGACTGGGTTAGGTTGTTCCCTTCACCAGCGTTGAGACGAGTGGTCCTAAAAAAACCAAACCCCTTTGAAGCTGGACTTCACCACAGATCTATACCTTAGTCGTGGGGTCCCTGTGAAAGTAACTGGGCTTTTTTGCTGTGGAAAGTTTTTAATCAGTTTACAATGACTCTGGTGGATCCAAGTGTCTCTCTCCTGGATTTTCACGGCAGTGGGGGTTGTTAGTTGCACTTTGTAGGGTCCTTCCCACCTCGGAGCTTTCCAAGTTTTCCTTTTGATGATTTTAATCAGCACTCGGTCTCCAGGCTTCAGGCCTTCCTGTGGGGAAACAAAAGGAGCACTAGGCAGATTACATGTTTTCCGAACAGTTTTGTCGCTGAAAAGCTTCAGCATCCACTTAGTTAGCGGGTCAATGTCATCTTGTTCGTTTTCTGCCCATGGCTTTCCTGTTTCTGCCATGAATTTTCTCAATCTATTTTTAACATCCTCGAACCATTTAACTGGGTTCTGTCTGGCTGGAGGTAAACCTCGACAGGCAGTCCGCATCTCTGCATCTGTCCATGGCCCACACACAAGAACAGTGGGTCCACAATCCAGTGGGTCACCATCTTGGGGTCCCGTGCGTTGACCACAATGAGGGTTGGCCACCTCCAACACCGGAAAAGCACATGCCCCCCCCTCAGGATCTTGGTCCTGTTCTTGTTTTTTTTAATTCAGCCAATCTTGGATAAATAGGGGCAGATGGGCCCCTTCCACAAGCCTCCACTTGATAATCATCCCTGTAACACTTCGAATCAAGCTTCACATCCCCCCCTGATCCTCCCAACTCATGCTCACAAGAGTCAGAGGCACTGAGTTCCATACCATCATCAGAGGACGACACGGACAGGGGGCCTGCTCCTGCTCCTCCAATATCACCACACGATGGTGGGGCCACTGGAGGAGGAACAGTGGCATGGCTGTGTTCATATTCACCGTGATGGGGTTTATCTCCACTTTCCTGCGCAGTTGATGCCACTGCTTGAACCCCATCACCCCCTTGAATTTGATTAGGGTCAGGATATTGAGGAATCATACGGGATACAACAGTTTCTTCATCAGCTTTAATTTTTACAGCAGCAATTGTAGCTGTCTTTCTATCCTTCTTCTGTTGTATTTGGCTTTCCCTATTTTTTGCTTGCATAATCCACTTATTTAACTCTTCTAATTCTTTTCTGTATTTAGCTTGTTTTCTTTTTGATTTATACACCAACTTCATCTCCATCTTCTGCTGAATCTTTGTCAGCGGCTCAACTCTCAACTTTCCATCCCAGCCCTCCTTCTCAATCCACTTTCTGGCAAACTCTGGGTCACCACCACAACACGCCACCATCCATCTAACATCACCTGGCATTTCCTTCTTACTACTACCTTGTCCCATTTTTAAAGAATTTAGTCCAGTACACAGCGGTTCGATTGTTTCCTCACACACTTTCACACAGTCACACACACCTAAGGCCTAATATTTTTTATTTTTTAACCAACATAGAGTCCCAGACTCAAATGCACAGAATACCGATCCCAGATCTATCACAACAAACCCCTGTTTGTCAAATATTCTAGCGACTACAACTAGTTATAGCTTTCACACAGAGGGTCCCAGACCCAAACGCACAGAATACCGATCCCAGATCTATCACAACAAACCCTGTTTGTCAAATATTCTAGTGACTACAACTAGTTATAGCTTTCACACAGAGGGTCCCTGACCCAAAACGCATAGAATACCGATCCCAGATCTCCCACAACAAACCCTGTTTGTCAAATATTCTAGCGACTACAACTAGTTATAGCTTTCACATGGTCCCAGACCAGCTTTTAATAAAAAACCTTAGGCGTACCGTTTCTGTGCAGATCAGTCCTCAGCTTGAGTCGTCACCAGGATGTCCAGGGCAGGGCTGGACCAACCTATTGGCTCCGTCCGGCAAAGGGTGGACGGCTGTTGACAGTTTCTTGGCCTTGGTCCCGCACGGTCCTGGACAATTGGATCTTGACTCCCGGAGTTTCAGCACCAAAAATGTTGGGTTTTTAATCCAGAGAAATGTGAGTTTAAAAGATTAAAAGGAAAATGATCAACACAGAGACAGGATTTTGTGACGTCAGCGTGTGCCGGGTGGAGAGAAGATCCTGGCTTGGAAAGCCATCACCTTCTCCCACAGATCCCTTCATGGCAAAGCCTTTTATTAACAGTTTACAACATCAAACAGGCGGGCCTAAAACAGCAGACCCAATAATGATTGTCTGAGAGGATGCAGGTAACAAGATGGTGTGAATTGACCAACTGGCTGGATGGAAGTCACACATCCGTGTGATTCTGCCTCATGACCTACAGGAGGTCATAAAAGTTTATGACCCTTCTGGTTGAAACACAGGATAGTTATCACTCTAACAGACTTCCTGATAGTAAAGATTTACAAATGCATGGACTAGTTTCTCAGCATCACCCCTGGACAGAATATTTCTAATTTTTGCAATATTACACAGATGAAAGAAGGAAAATCAGAAAACCTTTTTGATTTGGCATTATTCAGATGTTTTCACTTGCCTTTCAGGGCTTCCGTAAGATGGTCTGACTTCGAATAAAACCTGATTTCTTCATCTCCAATAATTGAATAACAAGCTTCCTAATCTTAAAAAAACAAAAAAACAAAAAAAAAAACACTTTGTCAGGACTCCAGTCTGCGTGTTTGTCTTTTGTGTTGTTCTCCCTTCCACCACCAGGAGGAGCCTGGTTCCGGTACACCCTCTTCCGCCCTCCACCGAATCAGACATACTCTGGAAAACCAGCACACAGATTGGAGTCAAGGATCCTTCACCTCTCTGGAAATGTTAGTCAAAAAACAGATCCTCTTCTTCAAGATCAACGAATCAAATTTCCCACTGAGCCTGAACTTACAGTCTGTCTTCCCCTCGCCTTCCAGTTCCGGCTGAGCAGAGTACCGAGAGACTCTGCACCGAGCTTAACCTCTTCAATAAAACCTGATGAACCTTTCATCTGTGTCTCTCTGTTTGGTTTCACTGCATGTTGGTCCGAGCCTTAGATAAAATCATGACACACTTGAACCAAAGTCTATGCATTTTCAAATTCACATCACTCTGGAAAAGCAGTACTGTAATGACTCAGAACCGAGGGACCCAGTTTTCAGGCAAGACAGACAGCGGGATAACTTAAAAAGTGTTTATTTAAGCAACAACGGATGGTATGCGGATCTGCAGCGGCAGCAGCTTGGGCGTTCGAGGCAGGTACCACTGGCGAGAGGAAACGCAGGTTAGTGACCATGAAAACCTGATGGAGGATGATCTGAAGGCATGAGTCACTAATGTGCTTTAGAGTTCAGACCGTGCCCAGAGGACGAGGTGATACCAGCTGGTCAGCTGACAAGATGCAGCACTTGCCGCACAGAGAGTTCGAAAAGCTGAAGCCTTGAAGGACATAGAACTGACAGGTGATCAGATCCGGGCAGATAACGGTGGAAGGCAGGATAATCCAGTGGGTGAAGTCAAGAGGCAGATCCAGGTTCAGTCTACAGTAGAATGCAACAGAATCCGAAGACAGGTCAGGCAAACCGATCCGAACGGGCAGGCAGGCTCAAAGGTCCGAAGACAGAAACAGGTCAGCATCAGGCAATCAGAATACTATTAGTAATGCTAGAAAAAACTCTCACCAAAGGCTGAAGAATAATGTGGCACTGATGGATGGAACCAAGCACTTTAAATAGAAGCAGAAGCAGGTGGATCTGATGAGTAGTGATGAGAAATGGGGCAGAGTTAGGTGAACGAATAGAGCAATTAAGCCAGCCATAAGCAACAAGATCATGACAGTACTAAGGCCCTCATACATAACGATTTGCAGCCCTGCTAAACCTGTGTAAAATCTTTTACACTGCAGAAGAAAAATCTCGTGCTAAAGTTAACAAAAATTTACACTTTGAGTTTAATACATTCATTCACTGAGATTAAAAAATGTTAATAGAAAATTTCTATCAATATCAACTTCACGTGTCACAGGCACGGACACCGTCAACAGCTTAAACATTAAAAAGAAACAAATCAAAAAGCATCAAACTATAAGTAAAAGAATATTTTGCAAAAATGTAAATTTCAAATGTATTCCCTTATTTAAAAAAAAATCATTATTCCAATTACAGAATAAGCTTGTCACCGATCATTTTATATGATCACTTTAAACTGGTTACTTTGTTCACATTCTGAAACATCACATTGATAGCAATCTGTCATGTTTTCTTGTCTCAAGTCTACTGGTCTCTCTTGCACTATGTTTCCACCACAGAAGGAAAGTCAGTCTTCACTCCTCTAAAAAACTCAACCTAACATGACAGGGTAATGATGCACTATTATGAGCGTGTGAATGAATTTCCATTTCTGACACTTTGAATTTCTGTACAGCAGTGAGTATTGACTAAGGACCAACATTAACAGAAATTAATGGAATGATAATTTGCCATTAACAGCTTGAACCCGTGCACCAGCTGGCCTGGAGGAGCACCAAATAGCCGCCTCCGGCTGGGCAACACACAACAAACTGTTGCTGAGTGAAAAGAAGGCAGCCAAGCGATGCTTGATCATTTGGCATGGGGCTCAATTTATTCCAGCACAAACACAAACACTTAGCATGTTGTCATTCAGAACAGCTTTCATTTTCAGCCTACCTCCCTCTTCCTTTGAATTACAAGCAGAATTGCAGCTCATTATTAACGTGCTGCCAACTTTGTATGTTGATGTGAAGTGGAGTGCCTTGGTTCAAACTGTTTAACTGCTTCTGCTTTTAGCTCATTTTATTTTTGTTTTCTTATTATCATTCTATAATTACCAATATGTCTATGCTTCCAATAGTAAATGTCAGTATTGGGAAGAAAATACATCTATTACAGCTCTGTAAAACAAAAATAATACATTTTAACACAACTGATCAAAAAACAGATTTGCAAATACTTTTGTAATTAGAAAAAAAATAATTCCTGTCTCTCAAACGAAATAGAACAAACTCATTTTGTAAGAAAAATGTTATGGCCAGACAAGATTTATCAATAAGGGAGTATCCATTTTAATCTGACCCTTTGACCAATCAGAGGCCTCCTTTCTGCAGCACTGTCTGTGGTCACCTACAACTTTGGAGGGGTGCATCAGAGTGCCTGCAACAGTGGTGGAGGCAAATTTGCATTCACAGCGAAACACACGCAGACGACCTGGTTTCTGAATATAAATCAGCCTTAAATGCACCAGGGAGCGTTATCAAAGATCCTTCCTCCGAGCAGCTGTAAGATTCTATAACTACCACTGTTCCCAACAACCGCAACAAGTTGTTACATTCATGTTGATTTTGCACAGTTGCTATCTTAGTCAGTTAAATAGCATGCTGCTGTCATTTTGCACATCTATGCTATTGCTGCTATTTTCAAATATCCATTGCTGTAAAAATCTCCACAGCTGTACTCTAAAGTGTTGGGAGCTGGAGAAGTTCCATCTTTCTCCAGCAGAGTCCGCCATGGATCCTCCTGAGCTGAGCCTTCGACACACCTGAGGCGCATCTCATCATCAGAGGATCCACAGTATATAACCTGCCTTCAGACCTTGCCTCGACGCTGCAGTGTTAAATCCAGTTTGGAATCCTGTTTTTCTCTTGTGAGCTCTGGATGAGCTTAATCTGCCGAGCTTGCCCTCTGAGCCAAACCTGAAGACTCTTCTCTGGATTCCCATGCAGCTCTGGACTAAGAACTGGAAACCCAAAGCCAAGGTCTGCCCTCACGCTAGAAGTAAGACGCTGAAGCAGTTATCGGACTCTGCTGAACTAAACAATCTCTGGAGCCAATTCTCTCAAAGCCTAAACCGGACTTCTCAAGACTCCAGTGAACCAGCCCCCAGGCCTGAACCAGTACCTGTGTTATTTCCATGTGCTTGTGAACAATAAACTTGTTAAACTTTTCTTCAGTCTCCGTGGTGTTCTGCATATTGGGCTTTTCAGTAACCCATCATGACATAAAGCACAGTATTTTATTGTTTGTCTTGTAACCCTTCACTATTATGCTATTCGTACAAATTTTTCTAAGGTCCACATTTGTGTGACCAATGTTTTTCTATAATCTTTTTGTTGCTGTAAACACCAGAATTTCCCCATTATGGGACAATAAAGGGATATTCTATTCTATTCTATTCTTTTCTATTCTATTCTATTCTATTCTATTCTATTCTATTCTATTCTATTCTATTCTATTCTTATCTATTCTATTCTATTCTATTCTATGCTATTTCATCTAAACCCTAAATATAAACATCAATGTTTTAGTTTTAAACATCTTCCTGTTTGTGAATTTAAGTGATTGATTTCATCAGCCGCTTTATATAAAATTGACAATCACTACTGGTTTATAAGGACTTTCTCATCATTTTGTGCCCTCTTCATATGGATCAATATGAAAAAATGTAATGTTATTTTGTTCGGTGAATTGTCACTGATATATCTCCCTTGTGTGACTTGAGAAGATCGCCATAGCTGATTTAAATATATGTTGTAGCTTAATTAAGCAGAACCTGTGGTTAATGGAATTAAATTTAGGCTCATTTTAGGATTTTCAATATCAAGATGCAGGTTAAAGTCTGAGCATATCCGATAATTTCTGCGGGAAACAAAAACTTCCTCTAAAAATATTAGATTTAATGACCACAGAAGTGGTTTATGACAGTTGGTACTAATTAACCAGCACCGAACTTGATAAAAATCAAAGACTTTGAGTGCAGGCCATCGGGGAAAAATTGCCTTATACTAAAAATTGCACTAGGCTCTTTTCTAATCTCCCTTCATGTTATGCATCATGAGAAATTACAGGTTCCGTTCCAAATGTTGATCACCTGAAAGAGGAGGAAAGGTAGTGTTTTAATTGAAACACTTGAAGTGAGACAAATGCAGGTTTGTTTTGTTTTAACACATTATTTTGATAACAAAAAACAAAAAGGATCACTATTAGTCCCACTATTAACTGAAGTAAAGCAATAGCAAAACAGCAATTTCAACTTCCCTGGTACTGTGTCATTTAAATTATATAGTCATACTTTAATACATTTTATCACAACACAAACCATAGAATTTTAGCAACTATTTTTCTCATTTCTTTACTTTTAATACTTCACACTTCTCAATCTTTCACTTCAAACATTTTTAGTTGAAATGTGGCCTGAGTGAGCCTCTCTCAGCTGCTTTGTGCAACAACAAAAGGCACAACAGGCCCCTTTACTGGTCCTTGGCCAGCTTTGATCAAAAACTGGAAGTCAGGAGCTCCCATCAATCCGCAGCTAATGGTCTGTACAATGACCCACACTGACTTTTATCACACGGGAGATGGAACTTGAGGGTCTTTGGGCTCATCCCCAGGCAGGAAAAAGTTATTTGACTCTTATTTGCATCACAGTGGGCCCACATGTTGATGAACATTTGTAGGGAGGATTATTTTCTCCACAATAGAAAAGAAAAAGAAGCTGAAATTGACGGTTAATCAGTCTTTCACAGGACACAACATCCGAGCACCCACATGAGGATGCTGTTCCTGGACTTCAGTCCATCTTTCAACACCATCATCCCACAGCATCTGAAAGGAAAACTGGAACAGCTGGGCTTCAATACACTCCTCTGCAATTGGCTCCTAGACTTCTTCAGAAACAGTCCTCAGTCAGTCGGAGTCAGACAGAACACCTCTGATGTCATCACCCTAAGCATAGACTCCCCACAGGGCTGCGTCCTGAGCCCCCTGCTATTTACCCTGATGACACATGACTGCATCCCCAGGTTCACCACCAATCACTTAGTGAAGTTTGCAGAAGACACCATGGTGGGCCTCATTAGAGACAACAAAGACCAGGACTACAGAGAGGAGGTTGAGCAAGTGGTGGATTGGTGCAGAGATAACATGCTCCACTGGTCATCAATAGCTCAGCAGTAGAGGTCGTCAGCAGCAACAAATTCCTATGGGTGCACATGACAGACAACCTCACCTGGACTGTAAACACCACCTCACTGGTCAAAAGGGCACAAAAGAGCATAAACGTCTTTTGTGCCCATCTGCCCACTCCCATCCTCCCCACCTTCTACAGAAGCAGCATAAAGATCGTTCTGACCAGATGTCTCACTGTGTGGTGGGAGGCTGCAGCGCCTCAGACTGGAAGAAAACGAGAAAGGTGGTGAGAACAGCAGAGAGGACCATCAGTGCTCCTCTTCGCTCCATTAAAGACATTTCATCCCAGCACAGCGTGTCCCGAGCCTGTAACATTATCCTAACATGTCACAGACTCTACATCAAACTGACCATATCATTGCGTTTTTTGCACCATGCTTTTTCCTCCTACAATGTTTACATTTGGTTGCTGCTGCACTTTAAGAGATGGAAATTTTATAAGAGCTTTACAAAGCAAAATTTTGTTTCGTATAAACTCAGTTGTGTATGCAAAATGACAATAAAAGTTGTCAAAGTTTAAGTTACTCTTATCTTCTATCTTTCCCAGCACAACTCTGTTAGCTTCTTCGTTCTCTCTGCGTCTTCTTCCTCACTCTTTGCTTTCTTCTAGCGGCAGAGAACATATCAACCCAATTGGCTGGAGCTTGTCACTTGGGCTACACATCATGGTGACCCTTCAGAGTAAGATATTTTTCTCACATTTGAGCTCACATTTTTCACCATTTTAGCTGCTGACAAAATAAGTTTCTGTTTTATGCAGTTTTACAAAATTAAAATACAATAACACGATATACAGCTTTTATAATGTTTGTAATTATAATTTTTTTTCTAATTATAATTTTAAACTACTTTAAGATGAATTTATTTATTTTGTATTTGTGCATTTATAGCTATTTTTATGAAAAGGCTTATTTTTAGTGAGGGCTGTGTTTCACTGGGGTTTTTATTTGATGTTATTCTGTTAACAATATTTATATCATTTTTCGTATTATTTATTCATTAGTCTAGTTTAATGTAGTTTTTCTTTCTCTTATCCTTAGGTTATGTTTTCAATGGCTGCAGTTATCTCCAGTTCCTTGTCTTATCCTTTGCTTTCCCCCTTGGTTAATCCTTATTTTGTAGTCATTACCTTCATTTACTTTTAGCCTTATTTAAGTTATTTTCTAGTTACAGTTAAGCCCAGTTTTCCCTGGTTGCTCTTTGTTGCCCCCTGGTGCCATTTTCCTTTCCCCTTGGCTCCTCTCTAGCTGCTTCTGTCCGCACCTGCTCCCAATTAACTGATTACTTCACTCTTTGTTTTGTCTCCCATATATAATCCTGCTCCGCCCTGCACTTCATCAGTGTTGGTTTCTCTTCTTTGCTTTGCTCCTCATGCGTGTTTCTCCCCTGATGTCTCCTGATTTTGGTTTCTTAATTTGTTCCTGGATGTGTGCTTCTGTTGCCATCAGTATTGAGATTAAATCTGCCTTCTCATCTCTGCATTTAGGTTTTCAACTAACTTCCACCAAACCTGACAGAATTAACTGAGGCCAGTTCTCTGTGCAGCCTTAATTATTTTAAAACAATTTATTCATATATTGTATTTTAACCATAAATTCAAAGAATGTTTAGAAAATAGATGTAAACATTCTTCGTAATATTTCTCAGGTAACAGTTCTTATATTTCTACAACAAACAGTGATGTCTCTATGGTAAATTCCCTGAGAGGAGATAACTACACACACAAAAAAACTTTGTGTAAAACTTATAAATGGTGAAAATGTAAATGTACTTTAGAGAGTTTATTAACTGGAATGAAATACTGAGAGCATTTGATTTCTGTCCAAGACTCAGTAAGATTTTTCATATTAACACTGTCATCTAAAGTGTTGACTCAGTGTCTTCTTTTAATATGTGTGACCATTAGACTTTATAGTGCAATACATGCCAGGGCCAAACGGTGTTGCACTAATCCCATTGTGCCAGATGACCATCATAAAACACTTGAAAGGGAGTCAATGTGGGCCCTTGAGATTTTGCACTCTTATTTGTACAGAAAAAAAAAATAAATTTTTGAAAAGGATAAGAAGGATTCAATGCATTGCATTTGGAAATGGTTTTTTTTGGCAGAAGTTTTTTGACTAATTTCTGCCAATTTTTAGGAGATTGGCAAAGGATGTGAATGAGCTTAGGCTCAGATTCATTCAGGAGTAACTTTAAAAGTTACTGTTTTTAATAAAGCATTGTTTCTTAAGAAAGATTATTTTTTTTTTGACTGAAAAGGGGGTTTAAAGTATGTTGTGGTCTCTCTGATATACTGCTGGCAGCTCTGATGCAAAAACTCTGATGCAAAAAAAGGAGGTTTTTAATAAGTGTATGGCCACTGCACGGCCTCCTCATCAGCCGTATGATTACGAAAGTTGCTTATTGCCTGGCACTACGCCCCTTAGAGGGAGATTATACTATTTATTGGCCCCTGAAGCAATACATCTCTGACTCCCCTAAGTGACGTTACGCTACATGATTGGCTGAATGTTGCCACATGATGTAAAACATTGTGGTTTCCCAGACAACAATAATAAAATCATGCAGCATCCGTGTGTCGAGTCAAGAGCATCTGTAGTGTTAGCGTGTCTAACCACCGATCAAGTTTTACCTGATAGATAACAAAACTGAAAAGGAACTGTTTATGGTGTACAAAGTAACTGTTAGATCATGATATAAAGAGGGAGAGCTGGGTAGCGCTGTGGCTAGCTGTGTTCAGTAGCTAACAGGTTAGCCTATTTTAGCTCAGTCACCGAGCCATATTAGGCTACACTACTGCCCTCAGATCTTAATAAAAAGAATAAAAACAAGCTGACACTTTTTGTCATCTTGGTAAATGGTAGAACTCAGTCTTAAATTGCAGCACTTTTCTTCAAGACTGTCAATGATTGTTTTGTACTTTTGGCTACTTTAATTTACCAATAAAATATAAAATAATAGCAAATACAGGTAATAATATGTTTAGACTCCAAAAGATACTCTGACCCTTAAGAAACGGGTGCAATACAGTTTGTCCAAGGGAATAAGAAGGGGCAGGACCCCGAGCAGAGCTGGGGTTGAGAATGACTGGGCTTACAGACAAGCTTGGGTTTATCCGCCAGGAAAGGAAGAAAACTGATATGTTCTGGATATGTTGCAGTGAGGCATTTAGCAGCACAAGCATGGTGGAGAGCAGTCTCATTTGGTCAAGAGCCTAGAGCAGAGAATGCAACAAGGTGCTGGTCAAAGGCTTGATCCAGAGGCTTGACAGAGTTTTCAGGTGAAGTTTGTCCTTCAGTGAGCTGACAAGGAGTTCATCAGGAGCTGGGCTAAGAAAGCCAGAGACAAAGACAAGGCGAGAGGCGTACAAGAAGCTCTGGGTTAGAAGGTTCTACGTGATTGTTGGGAGCTGGAGAAGTTCCATCTTCCTCCAGCAGAGTCCGCCATGGATCCTCCTGAGCTGAGCCTTCGACACACCTGAGGCGCATCTCATCATCAGAGGATCCACAGTATATAAGCTGCCTTCAGACCTTGCCTCGACGCCGCAGTGTTAAATCCAGTTGGTTAGCACCTAAGCCTAGTATATTCTGAGACCCTTTGTTGCCATTGAATCCAGATTGGATTCTAACCCTTTGTCTCTGCTTTCAGGAATCCTGTTTTTCTCCTGCGAAGCCCTGGAAGAGCTTAACCTGCCGAGCCTGCCCTCTGAGCCAAACCTAAAGACTCTTCTCTGGATTCCCATGCAGCTCTGGACTAAGAGCTTGAAACTCAGAACCAAGGTCTGCCTTCACGCTAGAAGTAAGATGCTGAAGCAGTTATCGGACTCTGCTGAACAAAACAATCTCTGGACCCAACAGTGCCTCTCTCAAAGCTTTAACCGGACTTCTCAAGGTATAAACCTGAAACTCTCTAAATCAAGCTCAACTGATTCAACGCTAACTGAACTGTCTCCTACACAGACTCCAGTGAACCAGCCCCCAGGCCCGAACCAGTACCAGTGTTATTTCCATGTGCTTTGTGAACAAATAAACTTGTTAAACTTTTCTTCAGTCTCCGTGGTGTTCTGCATCTTGGGCCTTTCAGTAACCCATCATGACAGTGATAAAGTTCGCAATTGTTTGGTTAACAATTAGGTGCTGAAGGACTGACAGCACCTCCTGTATGCTCCCTTATCCTCACGTATGAGTACTAGTTTAGTCTAAGATGCGCCTCATTAGATGCTGGAAAGCACTGTGTTGCATTTCTATCTGGCAAAAAAGAACAAAAAACAAAAAGGAAAAAGTGACCCTACTCCCAAAACCCAAACATGATCATAATATTCTTTCAGAAAGGCTTCAATATTTTGACGGTATAAAGGGAACAGCTTTAGGCTGGTTTAAATCATAATTGTCTGACAGATTTTAGTTGGTTCATATTAATGCAAAATTATCTTAATTCTTCAGGGTTAGTACCACAGGGATAATTGCTATTGGCCAATACAGTTTACTATATATATATATATATATATATATATATATATATGCTCCGAATTTGTAGAATGCCTAGACCGCTTGGGATTCATTTCCACTGTTATGCTGATGATGGGACAACAGAGAGGAAGTGTAGTAGCCTGTCGGCTGGTGTAGATGCCACATAGATAAGACAAAGGAGATTATCGTAGACTTCAGGAATAACCAGCCTAACCACACTCCACTGCTTATCAACAGCTCAGCTGTAGAAATGGTCAGTAGCAACAAATTCTTGTGGGTGCACATCACAGACTATCTCACCTGGTCTGTGAACAACCCCTCACTGGTCAAAAGGGCACAGAATCGCTTGTACTTCCTGTGGACGATGAGGAGAGGCCACCTGCCCCCGTCCATCCTCACGACCCTCTACAGAAGCACTATAGAGAGTGTTCTGACCAGCTGTCTCAATGTGTGGTGTGGAGGCTGCAGCGCCTCAGACTGGAAAAACATGAAAAGCAAGGACAGCAGAGGGGATCATGGGGATCCTCTTCCCTCCGTTAAGGACATATTATCCCAGCACTGTATGTACTGAGCCCGTAACATTATAAATAACCCCTCACACCCCCTCGGTGGACTGTTCTCCCTGCTGCCCTTTGGGAAGAGGCTTTGCGGCATCCGCTGCAGGTCCAATGGATTCTACAACAGTTTTTCCCACTCTCATGGAAATTAAAAAGAGAGATCATATTTCTCCTATCTTAGCTTCTATTCATTAGTCATCTGTTAAATCCAGAATAGAATTTAAAACCCTTCTTCTCACATATAAAGCCCTAAATAACCAAGCTCCATCTTATATCAGATATCTAATAATTCCTTATGTCTCTAACAGAGCAATTTGCATTTCATCTGCAGTTTACTAGAGGTTCCTACTGAAGAATTTTAAAAGTAGATTGGGTGGCAGATCTTTTAGTGATCATGTTCCTCTCTTGTGTAACCAAGTGGCAGTTTGGTTCATGAAGCAGACACCCTTTCTACTTTAAAAGCTAGGCTTAAAACATTCCTTCTTTAACAAACTTATACTCAAAGACGGGGTGATGTTTGCTTTGTCACTGGGTTAGTAGAGAGGTAGGTAACCAATCTGACAGTATTGTCTCTGTAAAGTGCTGAATGGAATTAAATTGGTGGAGAAGCAGGAAATCTAGGGGTTGCTTTTCAAGTTCCGCGATTTGACTGACTACTTTGATTAAAAGGTCATCATATCTTCTGCATATTAAATTATTAAAGTAGATTTAATTAAAGGTTTTGTGAACTGTTCTTTTTAGTTGAACTACAGAAAACTTTTCAAGACTCCGTGAGGCCTTGAAACAAAAGGTGTTAAACCCAATCAACCTTTTTGCTCATTATTAATTACAATAATCAAAGAGTCTTAGACAAAAAGTAGATTAGAGAACTAGTGTCGTACCAAGCAATCACCAACTGTTTCTCTGCTGTTTAGATTATATTTAAATGATTCTGTGCATATCTTGGCTTAAGTTCTATCAAATATAGAGGGTGAAGAAAGGAGACTGATGGTTGGGTGATCACATTTTCATCAGAGATGTTTTATTTTAATAAATAATAAACAGTGTTGTAAAAAAATTTTCACGCTCCCATATGTTGACTGTAACATTCCTTATCATAGTTGATGGAATTGAATTTACCAGATACTGACTTTTATTTATTTATTGCAATGCATTTTGGGAAAAAAATAATTGTGTTGCCAGTAGGAATTTCCTGAAATAAAACAGTTTAGTAGATGTACTTCAGTTAAATGTCTGGGAAAGGGTTTATAATGTAGCTTACCTCCTTAGAAAATCAGTGTTGCCTTTAAATAGTCCTTGAACGGGACAGAGTTGTAAATCTTCAAGTACGATTCTGTGAACTTATAGGTCATTTTTTGGTTTGATTAAGTCTTTCACTTTAGTTCAGGGCACCTGAGTTTAAATCACAGAAGCAGCAGGAAGGGGACTCGGTATAGAAAATCTGCCAAGTCTGAGTCTAGATTGTAATGACTTGCTATGGTGACCCCTGAATAAGAGAGCAGCTGAAAGGACCCTTCTTATCATCAGTATTAACTTGGCTGTAATAGACGTCAAACTCAGACTTTGTAGAATTTATAGAGAGATTCAAAATCTAATAGCTGATAGTTGAGTAAAACCTTTATCAAAAACCTATATGTTACTCACCCTTTGGTACTCAGACTCTTTAGTTGCAATTTATGATGCAGATTAATACAGCCAACAGCCTTTTCAACATAACTTTATGTAGATAACACTGTCGCTGTAGTTCTAAAATAGTAGTTATAGAATTAACGGTAGTTTGTAGAAGTGTAAATATTTAATACCGCCCCCTCCAAACGTATATCCTATTCAAACAATATGAACATTTATAATTTGATTTGTAGCTGTTAGTAGCTAGTCCATCTACCAGCAGGGAGTCCATCTACCAAGCCTTCGACTGGGTAAGAAAAAACAATTCTGTTGATCTTTTCAGAAAACTCTTAGCTACAGAAAATTGTAAATACATTTTGAAAGTTTCTAGTGTTCTCCACATTTAGAAACTTCCCCAATAAAATATGTAATTGGAATTCAGGTGGTTGGCATTTCCATTTTCAATGTTGTTTTAGTTTTTAGTTGCCTGACTTGTGCTTTTTTTAACTCCAAGTTATGTATTTATCTTTACTTAGCAACTTCTAAATCCCATAAACAATACTGTGATTAGCTGGTGTTTATCTCCGTATGCCACCATATGCCCCAATTACACCATATGCCAACTGTCAAAAGGATGTGCATGACAAGGAAGGGCTATATATACAGCATGCATAATTCAGGAAGTTAGCATTGCATTGCTTCTTGAGCTCCTCGAGTGATTTAATGTCACAGGTAGGTGCTTCGGCCGGAGAGTAAGTGTTGGGGCCAGCCTTTGCACTCTAAATTAGGAGTGGCCCACCGGGCAAAAGCCCAGTATCAAGGATTACCAGTCCGAGCCTGGCACCTGCTGAGGGGCCTTGGGGGCGAGGTGCACCCACTGAGGGGCTTTGGGGGCGAAGAGCATCCCGCTGAGGGGCCTTGGAGGCGAGGAGCACCTGCTGAGGGGCCTTGAAGACGAGGTCACCCTGACCTCTGTTTCGCTAAATAATCCATCATGGGGTTCAGGGGTCTCTAGATGGCACAGAGTGCGCTCAGACTCAGGAGAGGGAACACCAAGTTGAGTTGATACTGGACAGCAGATGGGAGGCGGGTCCACTGGACCACCACCTCACAGGACACAGTAGAGCAGATGGACAACAGGTCCGTCTGGACCGTCACATCCTTAATGGCTGAGGCATCCAGAAAAAAGAGAAATAAATGTGTAGTGTGGGGCAAATAAAATTGTCAAAAGCAAGTCCCTTCTGTTTCGATAGTGCAATTCTATTAAGGATGACATCCAGACTCTTTGCCTGAGTAGAGGGAGACAATGAAACTATCAATTGACTTTGGTAGGGTGACCAGACATCCTCTTTTTCCCAGACATGTCCTACTTTTCATACCTAAAAAAATGTCCAGGGGGAATTTCAAAATCGTCCAGGATTTTGGTCGACTACAGTGCAGCAGAACAGTACCGTGCTCCCCCCGCTTCCCCTCGCTATTCCTGAGATTTTGAATTGAAAAAGCTTCCCGGATGGGAAGCGAAATGTCTTCAAACTTGGAAACAAAGTCCAGTGGATTGTTTTTAATTTTCTTATTTTGGAATGCCCTTGGTGACTTTAACAAAGCAAACCTCACTTAGGAACTTCCTAAATATAGACAGTTTATCAAATGCCTGACCAGACAGGATAACATTCTGGATCACTACTCACAGCATTCAATGCGGGTCCAACAGATTCTGCAACAGTTTCTTCCCCACTGCCACCAGACTGCTAAATGGTTGAAAAAATCATGTCACAGACTCACATCACACTGATAACCCCAAACCAAAAAATACTGCATACGTATTTGCACAATATATAATAATGCTCTGAACTTCCATATCAATGCAGTTTTTGCACCATGTTTTTAATCCCACACTGTTTAGATTTGATCTCTGCTGCACTTTATGGAATGGAAATCTTCATCTACTGTCAGAAAAGCTATACAAAACGAAATTTCGTTTTGTCTACAATTTTGTATGAAATTGTTTTGTTTATGCTCTGCGTAAACAAAGGGACAATAAAAGTTGTCCAAGTCTAAGAATAGCAACCCCTCCACGATGTAAGGGAGTACAATATTAGGCTGACTCACTCTCTCTTTAAATTTCTGGTGTTCCTGGTAACTCAGGTGGGTTTATTCGATGATAGGTATTTGTACCTTTTCCCTCTTTAAGAGGTGTCAGGGGAAAAAGGTATTCAACTACTTACTGCAGTTAAATAAATTGAGATAAATGAATTTCACTCAGTTCGCATTTCATTTAATTGTCCTTTGCAAAGCAAAATGACAACCAGACATCATACTGCCCTTTTTTTTATAGTATTCAGCCCTGCTCTGACTAGAAAGGCACTAATCCAGACATTTTGAATTGAAAAAGCTTCCTGATTGGGAAACAAACATGAAAAAAAAAGTCCAGTTGTTTGATTTTTTTTACTTTTTTTGAATGACTTGACAGATTTTGTCTCTCCATAATTAACCCTGCTGAAAGGCTATGAAGGTCTCCCCACATCACTACCCAAAACAAAAACAACAGTTTGGAGAAAGAGTCTAGATGTTATGCATAACTATTTAAAAAACATTGTGCCTAAGAGCATCAAACTGACAGTTAAGAAAATGTTCACGAAAATTACGTAAAAAATTTCAGTTTAGGCTTTTGCTTAAGATAGCGTATATCTCGTCGCATAAGATCGAAGTCTTCAAACTACTTCCTTTAGTGCATAGATAGGCTGAATGTCGGGTGGAATTCTCGTCACTCTAAAAGATAAAAGTTAAGGTTCGTAGCCTTTACTTTACAGAGGCATCTCAGCTTCTCTCCATCAGCGTACCTCAGCTCGAAATGTATTGATCTCCTAGGTGACACTCAACATTTATCTTCTGTTAATCTACATAATGAGTCATGGTTGAATCTGGCTGACTGACTTACGAATTTTAAGACGAATCAACATTGTTAACTGTGATTTCATGTTTAGTGCATGCAACTGGATTAATGCTTCATTCAGCCAATTTGTGGTTGAAAGAAGCCCGTAGAAAAACAAATCTTGTGACCACTGCCATTCGGTTGGTGATTACGGGGCCCATTGTCTTCTATTCAGCTCTGCTTCTAATATCACAGATAATTATTACCATGCAATGCATTACTGTCAAGAATCGTCAAAGACATTACCAAAGCGTATTATTTCAATCTCCATCTCAGCACCACGTTACAGCGTGCGCTTCATGGCGGGAGCATCATGGCACCCACATAGCACACTGTACATAATGGTGCATCACGGTGGGTGCATCGTGGGCTCATGGCGCTACATGACTGGCACATCATGGTGCCCATGGGGCATCATGGCGGGTGCATTACAGCATGCACATCACGGCGGGCCACATGCCGCCTACAGTTCATCGAGGCAGGCACATCGAGCCCAGCAACACCATGATAATCCCAAAAAGTTGCAGACCAGATATTCAGCTGGAAAGCCATCATTTGGAAAGTACAAGAATGTGAGGAGAAAAACAGGAAAAAAGAAGCAGAGAGCTTGAAGAAACCTTAGAGGTGAGTAACAACATCAAACATGCCTGTGTCCACTCATGTGTCATTCTGTTTTTACACACGTTAAAATAGGGTCAAGGTCTTATAGACCGATGTTAAGTTTTTTAACATCGATATTTGTGTTACAGCTGTGTTTTTTTTCTATCTTGTTAGGTTTTACATGGTTCTTTTTGTGCTCTTCTTTCATGTATGTTTGTTAGGAATCACAATCACATTAATCTTCATTCATTTATCCCTTCACCTTTTTTTCCCTTCCACCCTTTTTTCCTGTTTTGCTACCTCCCATTCATTTTCTACTCTTCTCTCATATCCTTCTACATCTTCTGTCCATTATTCACCTTGTTGCTTCTCTCTTCTGTACGCCCCCTGCTTATTTCACTCATCTTTCATCCTTCATTTATTCCCCGCATTTTGTCCTCTTTTCGCCTTATTTCTCATTCCTCACGTTTCTCTTCTGTTCTCTCACGCTCCACTCTTTCCTCTGTTTTTTTCACGTTGTCTTCCTCTATCCTTTTTCTCCTTCCTCTCTTACTACCCCCCTGCTCCCTCCATTGCTGGTTGGCACGCTCACTCACCGATAGTGTAGGCGATGTGACCAGCATGCCGAACGCCTGATCATTATTCTGCCAGCAAGCAGCTGGAGTCAGGGTGGAGTGTCAATTCACCTCCGTCTCTTTCTCTCTCCTATGTGAGCAGTGGGATCATGTGAAAACAGGATGACAGCAAAGGATGATGAAAACTACACTGGAGTGCCACTGAGATAACAAAATGGCACAGATAATGCAGTGTCAGTGAGTGTGATGTGCAGCAGTTTGAAGTTGAGTTTAGTAATCCTTGAAGGGTCATTTGGTTCTGTGTAGCTGAGCTGATCATATTTCAATGTATGCTTATTTTGTTTCTTGGTGTTTTTTATAAGTGGGGATTGTTTTATACAAAATCTAAGCTGATAAAAAAATTCTTGACATGTAATTTGCAAAAATATTTATTTTAACACCTGTAAAGTAGCTTTACATTAGTTGTTAATGGTTATTTTGAATTAAATGACTGTTAATTCCTTAAATGACTGTCCTTTAAAGTTGAACCAATGGCTGCTGATGGTAAGTGACCTATGTTTTGCCTCATATTGCCTGATTATTTACTCCTCTCTTACCTGTGGAATTGGATTAAGTGAAATTTTACGAATAACCTGTAAAATCAGGATAGAACCTGAAGACCCAAAATTCTGCCGCACAAGATGTGAGCCTTTAAAGAATTTTCTGGTGTCACAGGAACAGGAAATTACTGGAACTGGCATTAAGGTGGGAAGAAGAACAGGGTTAGTGGCTAACATAGCTTTGAAATTGAGGCTTTATTGAGTGGATCAAAAACAAAGCCTTGTTTTGACTTAGAAAACATGCAAATGAAACAGGACGAACGGGTCCAGCCCTTTGGAATGAGGGTCGTTTGAGTTATTTGTTAGCCTGGGTGTGTCATGTTGAGGTCTAGGCATCTAACCCACATGCAGAAACACTCTTCAGACAGAGAAAAAGTTAGATCATTTATTTAAGCAAGGTTCACAATCAAATGTGCACAGGATCTTTGTTCGCAGACTGGTCACGGGAGGGAAGCCACTAGAGGAGGACAGATCAGTTAGAATGGATCCAGGAAACTTGCAGTTTTCAGATTGCTCGGATTAATACCTGCTCAGAGGGAAATCTGATCAGCAGGGGGGGAACCTTGCGGGTCCAGAGTCTAGTCGGCAGGCAGAGGGCTGAGGGCAGAGGCAGAGACGGAGACTGAGACGGAGGGCAGGCAGGCAGGTTCCAGACAGTGATTGTTTTTTTCCCAGGATTACTGATATCCAGATCAGTCAGGATCTGAGAGGCAGAAGAACACAGGATTGGATTAGTTCACAAAATCAGGGTTTCAGATCAGAGGAGCTGGCTCAGGTTTTGCTGTACCATTACTGGCAAACACTCTGGCAGGGAAGTGTCAGCCTCCTCCTCCTTAAGTAGGGGCTCCTGATGAGCAGATGGGAAACAGGTGTCACAGTCAGCTCATGCCCTCAGGAGAGATCTCGTGCGCCCTCTGGTGGAGAAAGTAGACAAGCCTCCAGATCCCAACACGGTGAACAGACGAGGTGTTTTGGTTCCCTCTGGGGTGGGGGTGCGATGATAGTGGGAAAGAATCAACTCGATTTCTGAATTGTAGGTTTTTGAAAGCTGAAATCTGAGTCCACCCCTCTGTTTAAGGCTGTTTTTCTTTCTTAACATAGATGGCTTTATTCACACCCCTCTCAAACCACCTATCTTCTTTGTCCAAAATGAGAACATTCTGGTCGTCACAGAATGTCCTTTGTTCATAAGGTGTAGACGTACCTCAGAGTCTTGTCCCAAGGAGGTTGCTCTTCACCTACAATATCTGGCTTTTACTTGTTGTTTTCTTAACTGCATGTAGCAATAATTAAGGTATAAAAAAATAAAAGTGCATAGTCTTCATTAGTCTTTAAGCAGGATTTTAATCAAACTCTCTTAAGTCAACATAACGTAATAGGCAATAATAGAGACGCTCAAAAGTATTGTTTCAGATGACTATTTATTCAGCTATAATTTGAAGAACCAACTGACTCTTTTGGGTGCTGTTGTGTGTGTTATTTTCCTGTCTTGGCTCTTTGATGAATCAGTATCCTTTCAAGGTTGTATCCTCTCTTCCAATGGCATCTGGGAAGGACTCCATTCTCACCTTTGACACTGAACAGGACAAAGCAGATTTGGAAACTTAATTGATGGAAATTTAGTCTTCTTTCACCTACATGAAGATTTATTGTGAAAGGAAAGAACATGTCTATGAATGAATGCATATAGATGAAATGATGCTTTTTACTGCTTAAAGAAGGGTAAAAATCCAAATGATCACACTTCTCCTTATTAATTATCATATAGTAAAATGAAATAATAATTGGTATTTTTATTCCTTTTAACCAGTTTTTATGTTGCTGATAACAAATGACTTTTATGTATGTCTGTAAGCACAATACCTGGGTTAAAAAAATGTATCACACAGCCACAATTGTTAAAAGTATAAGCAGAGACTCCTTTTCTGTTCTCTAAAGCACCAAAAAGGCTAAACAGCAACTGCCGTGCTGAAAAACTGAAGATAATTACACATTAGCTACTTAATACAGAACTTAATACAGAAATCATTAAGCCTATATGCAGCTACCAATGCTACTTTTCTTACAATTTAAAAACATGTTGTTCAGCCTTCATATAAAGCTTGTTGCAGCCAAGCACACCGTTTGTTTTTAATAAAGAACCTTGATTAATGCCTCAAGGACTGCGTCCATTAATGAAGAACCATCAATCTTAAATTATCTGTTTAACCTACTTCTCACATTCAGTCCTCTGTTTTACAAGGTGTGTAAGCTATACACCCAGAGCATACACACATAAAAACTAAAAAGTGAAAAACAAATTAGGTACTTACCCTGAAAGGGCAAAACATACTGTGCTAACAAAAAATAGGATTAATCGCAGGGTGTCTCTATGATGAATTGTCAAGGGTTTGTTTATGTGCAGGATTCTTTCTAACATAATATTGTGATAATGTACTTGTTTGTTTTCATCTTTAAATATCAGGTTTTCGTGCTTTACAAAAATTAGGCCATAACAATACTTTCATAATATTGCACTGTTACTTTTACCATTGTCATATTCAAGTTGACTGACTGAATAAAAAAAAATGTAAAAGGGGATAAGTGTAAAATATTAAGTGATAGAGATTCTAATAGGCCTGGGGGATTGTGGACAAGAGATCCCCAAACAATCTGATATAAGTCAAGAACCTTTACAGAGCAGAGTGCCAAACTAAGGAGACCAAAGCACCTAACAGTAAGATCATATAAAAGGAACCAAACATACAACCGTAAGAGCAGAAAAAAAAATTAAAAGACCTATCTCAAAATCTACCATGGTAGTTGGTTGTAAAATTCAGCTTTAAAGGAAGGTCTAAAGCTAGGATCTAAATATGACTGACTTTGTAGGTACCTTTCAAACAAGAGGAATTGCCACGACATTTGTGAATTCTGAAACTCCTGAAAATACGTCTCGCCAGAAGCTAACAGATACATTAGCCTTGAATATAGAAATGTCTTGAACCAATAAAATGCACCGACATGTGTGACATCAAACAGAAGCTGCGTGCTGAAGCAAAACAGGAAAATATGTTTGCATGTTCTTCATTACTGGATTTAGTAAGAGATTGGATTATCATTTAATTGCACTATTTCTGAAATAAATCAAGAATGTGATATGTTGCAACTGATACCGCGATTGGCTAATAGCTTGACATGGGAGGCAAGTGCCACTTTGGGATTTACCCCACCGGCATGGAAATCATGTAAAGCAGTAAACACACTGAGCGTCTGGATGTTGGGTCCTAACTAACCATGCATCCAGGCTGAACCTGACTATTTCAAGTTTTATTTTATAAATGGAAACACTTTGCTGCCAGATTTGGGCACTTATGCACTTCTTTCTCTTGGATAATATAAACAACATAATATTAATTCAAAAGAAACAAGACTATTAATATAACTTACCATTTTTGTATTGTAACACAAAAAGTCAAACATTTCACCAGGGGTCTGCATACTTTTGATAGCCACAATGTTTATACAATTTTGAAATAGAAATGGTATAATATTAGAGGGATTGGAGAGGATAGCTGCCTTTGACAGCCTGGATCTGCAGGATTGACAACAGTGGTTGGTGTGGAGAATCAGAATTTACAAATTACACTCTTATATGTTGTCATTTCATGGATATTGGGACTTGATTCATCATTGTATTTTCAAGGACAACAGTACATATTCCATCCATCCATTATCTGACAAGCTTTATTCCAGGTGGGGTCGCAAGGGGTGCTGGTGCTTATCTCCAGCTGTCTACGGGTGAGAGGCAGGGTACACCCTAGACACGTTGCCAGTCCATCGCTGGGCAACAGTACATATCATCAGATAGTATATTTTCTTGGTTAGCTTTCTAGACTTAGCAGGAATTCAAGGCCCTACTTTCTCCATCAGTTTGCCCAAGCTTTTAGCTGAAAAAATTGTTTGGAATCCTAATGTACAATGTGATTGCAAGTCAAAAGTCTGATGTTGTTAAAAAGAGGGTAGTCACAAAAGCTTAAGTTATTACATTAAATGTCTACTAAGCAGTGTAAAAAATATGTAGAAAAATATATTTTATCTCTAGTCCATTTCAGATTATCTTTACCATATTATTTTAAAATGAAATATCACCTCAGGGAACAGGGAACGTAGTAAGATAAAAATTTATCAAACTGAACTAATCTTTCTAAGTTTACTTTGCAGTCAAGTTTGAGTCATTACTCTAACAGGTAAAAAGTTTCTTACCAGTCTCGTAACTGGTTTTAAAGCAACCCTAAAACAAACATGCAATAGTAGTTGCCAAGTGTTTTAAAAAGGTTAACTTTTACTACTCTTGTATTCCATTGGGAAAAATGTCTTCAGTCAAAATGACTGCCAGTGGGAGTTCTAGTAGTATCAGAATTCTCAGAGTCCTAGTGTTAAAGGTCAAATGGAAAGGAGCAGTTTTATTGTGTGTGATGGTAGATTATTCTTTCTTTTCTCTATGTGGCAGGTATAAAAATCAAGAGAATTTTATTACAATCCTGTGATCCCCTTCAAACAAAAGGTTAGACTGTGGTTTAAATTAATTAAAATGTAGAACAATATGGAAAATGTTCTGAAAGATAATGAACTTCCACCGTCTCTGCATAAGATCAAAGAACATTTAGCAGTAGTGATTAAACCAGCGAGCATTAATAATAAACCACCAAGACTCTGATTGCTTCGTATTTGTCCCTGTTAAAGGATAAAAAACTCCATCACAAAGGTGAATGAATATTGACTCGCTATGTAAAATGACTACTTCCTGACTGATGTCATGGCATCCCCCAGTGGGTCACTTGACTGAATGAGGAATTTTGGGTTGTCTACTATCTTAATTTTATGCTATAAACAAAATAATGCTGGAAATGTTTTCACTTGTGATGCATTTAATGTTCTACATACTATCAAATCAGAAACTATAAGTATGTGTTTTCTATTTAAACCTTAAGGACCTAAAGACATTGGAAGGCAGGAAGATGGCAAGGACTGTTCCAGATCTTCCTCATCACTTATACCGCTGTGAAGGTTGGGGCTACTTCTTCAGGGGTGGGGGCTCCTTGTATTTGTTTATTGTTTTCCTGCTCAAACTGGACTTTCTCATTGGAAGTTGGGTACCTTTTTCATATCTGCTTTTTCACTGTTTTAATCTATGTGTGCTCCCAAACTTGTACAAAGTTTGTCAAGCTTCAATTCTGGGCACATATGTTTTCAACGTCATTTCACCATCTTTTGTTGGACTTAAGTGGGACAAAATAGGACCAACCAAACACAGCCCAAATTTCATCAAGTATTTCTGGACTCAACCAAGACTTGACGGACTGACCATATTTTGCCTAAAAACCAATGTCTAAATGACATCTAATGTTTAAGGGGGATGATCTCTGGTGATACTGTAAAGAGCGAAACAGTTGGAGCAGTTATGTGAGCTGAAGGGATGAGTCAGACTGGGCTTGTTAACTTAAATGGCCAAGAATCTCTCAAATGCCAGATTTTTAGCTTACTGATAGAATCCTTCATGTCTGGACACTACTGCTGTCCATTTGTGAAAGGATTATTCTGAAATGACCAGAAAAAAACGGAGGACCCAGAATTTACCAAGAACAACAAAGGAAGTTTTAACAGTTTATTGGAATGTGTGACTGCTGCAGGTTGGGAGGGATTCAAAAGAGTCAGAAACCAGTATTTCTGGTAGGAGATTGAAAAGTCTAGTAACCAGAAGGAGATTTGTCTCTAATGTTACATTTCGGCACATTACCTACTGAGTGTTTGCGAACAAACTTGGAGATCTTGGACATCACTGGTGAACCTCAGAGGATCCCAAAATCTGTCCAGGCTGATTTAAAAGAATCCATCTTTCAGAGTTTGGTGAAAGGGAATGCAGATGGTCACATCCGTAAGAGCTGAAACAGATTGATTAAGGGGTCAAACCAGAGTTTGTAGCGAGGAAAACAGGTCAGAGATACAAAAACACACTATGAATCAGGAGGCAGAATTCGGTCAGAATCAGACAGGCAGGCAGGTAACAGGAATGCTGGATTCACCAGTGGCTCGTAATAATCTTGCCCTAGTGGCTGGTCTGAGAGCCAGTTATATAGTCAAGTAAGCAGATGAATCTGATGGAGGCTGATTGGAAATGAGGCGGAGCTGATAGGTGTGTTGAATACTGAATCAGACCAGCACTAATGCTAGGAATCATGACAATGACAACTTTACCATTTTTTTGTTGTTGATATTTTGACTTTATATGTGTTCTTCTGAACTCACAACACTGAGGCTCTGTATAAGAAAGGTCTCCTGCTGAGGAGACTGAGGTCTTTTGGAGTGCAGGGGGCGCTCCTAAAGACCTTCTATGACTCTGTTGTTGCATCAGCCATCTTCTATGGAGCTGTCTGTTGGAGCAGTGGCATTTCTGTAGCTGTGAGAAAGCTGCTGGATAAGCTGATCAGGAAGGCCAGCTCTGTGATTGGATGCCATCTGGACTCAATGCAGGAGGTGGGAAACAAAGAATCCTAACTAAATTAACATCTCTGTTGGATAATGTCTCCAACTCCATGTATGAAACTGCTACAGAACTGGAGAGCTCCTTCAGTGACAGACCGCTGCACCCTAAATGCAGCATGGAGTGTTATCACAGATCCTTCCTCCCAGCAGCTGTAAGACTTTATAACCATCACTGTTCCCGAAAATGTCAATTGTTACATTTATGCTGATGTTTGCACAGTTAAAAAACATGCTGCTGTCATTTTTGCACATCTCTGATGTTACTGCTATTTTCAAATATTCATTACTGTAAAAATGTCCACAGCTGTATATTGTTTTTTTATTCTCCAGGTGCACACTATTTATATTATTAAAACACTTTACAGTACAGACTTTAATTGTTTATCTTTTAACTCTTCACTATTATGTTATTGTTATACATTTTTCTAAGGTTCACATTTGTGTGAACATTTTTTCTCTAATCTTTTTGCTGCTGTATATGCAAGAATTTCCCCATTGTGGGACTCAAACCAATCTATTAGAAGCATGCCTGTAGTAACACTGGAGAAGAAAACTCCCTTTGAACAAGAAGAAACCTTGAGTAGAACCAGGTTCAGTGTGAGCGGCCATCTACCAAGGCCAACTGGGGTTCAAGGAGACAGAAGCAGACATGAAATAAGAAGCAGAGATACAAAAGGTAACTGTCAACCAGCTCCACAAGAGTGCGCTCTTGAAGTGAGCCCTCCACAAGTGCAATTTTTTTTGCTGTTTTTCACCACATTATGGTTAATAAGACAAAAATAAAGAAATGCAATAGAATCATGAATTAAAATGATTGTGTAATATATTTATGTATTTCTTTAGCGGTGTTTAATAATAATATTTTATAGTAAATTACGAGTAAATGTGTTTTGTTTATCAACAATGTGTAATCGGTAGCTTATTTCTGCCCTGGGGTGCACAATTTTTTTTGCCAATAGGCTCTTTAGTACAAGAGATAGAACAATCTTGGGGTGCACCTCTAATTCCCAGAACTGACTGCTAGAACTGAATTGGCATACCACCACCAGGGCATGAAGTGTTGACATTTACATCCGTCAACCCACCCAAATTGAAAGAATTTCTGCTTTGGTGGTTAGCACAGCCACTTTGGATGGTTGGACTCTTTTACTCTTTTAATTGTTATTTTCTAAACAGTCATCTGAAATAATAAGCAAATCTAAATGTGACTGCTACACTACATCCCCCATGAACACCACATGCACATAGTGTTTGCTCGTTGGTCTGTCCAAGTTTGATGACATTTCCAAAAAGGAGAGCAAAGTTATAAATCTGCTGTGGCATATTCAAACCTGCAGTCCACAGAGCAGACCCAAAAAAGGTAGAACTTTGCTTTATTCTGCCTCCTCAATGATGTATCCAGCATGGATTCAAACAGGTTTGGCCAGTTAAAGCACTTTTCAGAAAAGGCCGAAAAGCATGAACAGTCTGAAATTCACATGAAAAATACACAATGATGCCATGTTTGGGAAAATAAACATTTCCTCTCAACTTAACGAAGGCTACAGGGTATGGATTTAAACGGACATACAAGAGATTGAAAAAAAAAACAAAAACGGACCCGTTCTGTCAAAAATAGTAATGTGTCAAGTTCTGTGGTGCATTTGAGCTTGCCCTGCATAGCCATAATAAGTAAAGCTCAAAGAATATGTTTTTTTAAGAGGATTGGTGGATTTTTTTTTAGCATCATTGGATGTATATTCTGCATGACATTCTGTAGACTGCCGCTGTGTTTAAAGGAAAATTAAAGACTGTGCATAATTAACTTGATTGGATGCTGTCAGTTGAGTGTGACTTTGAATAAATAAGAAGCATAGACTTTGTCTCCATCTAGGCTGCTTTAAAAAATAGACATTTTCTCTGTGTAAGCTGGTGCTTACACCAGAGCTTTTTTTTTTGCATTAATGTCCCTCCAAAGTCCAGAGGAGCAAGTTCAAACGGAAGCATACAATGGTGCAAGTGTCACAAGATGAGCCACAGATGGTATGAAGAAGATGTCTAAATGCACATTATGATCCGTATTATTCTGACCACCTCTTCTCAGACCTGGATGAATTATCTGGCTTGTTCCTGAAACAACCATCTTGCATCATAATGTAGTGGCAAACAGACTGCTAAGAGCAAACACAGTGAGGTGGAACTTCCGCAGCCAGGCTGTGAACGCTGTTTTTGAGAACAAAGAAGACTTACTGCAGTGTTTTAAAACCTTGAGAGACTCAGGGGAGTCTTTCACTGCTAAAGAAGGTGGAGGGATTGCTAAGCTGCTGCTGGATGATCGCTACCAGTCACCGATTTTACCATACTTGAGTAGTCTGGGGTAACACCTACAAGATATCTCTCAAACTACTATTGAAGCTGCAGAAAAGAGCACTCAGGATAGTTCATTACGCTATATTACAACCACATTAATCTATTGTTAATTCATTCTTGCTAGATTAAATATGCTGACAATTAATAAAAAAAAAATAAAAATATCAACAACTACCAGTCAGCAAAAAAACATTTTGCTGTGCAGAGAGAGGGTTTAATTACTGGAATACTCAAAATGTTTTAATATTACATGCTCGAACAAGCATGAAACGATTTTTCATTTCAATAAAAAGTGTGAAAGTAACATTTTATTAACTGTAGGTGCTTTGCTAAATTATTCAGCCCCTTTTAACTTTTCAATCTCTGACACATTTCAGGCTTCAAGCATAAATATATAGAATTGTAATGTTTTGTGAAGAATCAAGAACAACTTGGACATAATCATGAAGTGGAACGAAATTTATTGGATATTTTAGACCTTTTTAAGAAAAAAAAAAAACTGAAGAATGTGGCGTGCAAAGTTAATCTGCCCCTTTACTTTTACTGCAGCAAACTCTCTGCAGATGTTCAGCAAGGATCTCTGAATGATCCAATGTCAAGGTTCCTACAAGTTTCCAAAAGGTTCCAAAAGTCACAAAATCTGTGACCAATCATATATTATGACTCAAGCACCTGCTGTGGATTCTCCTCACCATTCTGCTATCTATTACGGTAAGCCTAACTTCACATGATTCATACCTAAACCTAATGAAACAAAATAAATACCTAAAGTCAAGGATTATGGTAAAGTCTTTAATGAAATACTTTTAGTGCCCCCTTGAATTAAAATATGTGACAGGTCACAGATTTTGTGGTAACACCAGTTCTGGTTCTCTCTCAGCCATTCTTTTTGCATGGAATTCCGGCTGCTCCTGTCTCACTTCTCGAATGTCATCTTACTATCCATTTTTTGTCCAGGTAAACAAATAAAACAAAGTCAATGCTATTCAAAACGCTCTTAGCTATGCTTGTATGTGTATGGACCTGCGCAGATTGAAGTGATGTGTGCAGAGGCTATTCTAGAATCAGAGGTTTAAGGGTGCCGAGCACCCAGAGAGCTGTCTGGCCTGGTGTGATAAATTTCACTCTTTCTACGTACATTTTTTACATTGTTGAAATTTGCTCGAGGCTTTTGCCAATTACGGGCTCCATCATTCACTAATGCATGGTATCTGAGACTTTTTTCCAAATACCGGACAAGCAAAACAGAATGCTGCATTTAAAAAAAAAAAAAGAATATTTCAAACATTGAAAGCATTTGAAGCATTTGTCATTAGAGTCTTGTTGTGTGCAAAACTGAGTGAGTGGGTCCTGCAACTGTTTTAAATGGTTAGGACCAAAAGTCTAAATTAAAAGGCAGATTTCGAGATCCTTTGATTTTGTTGCTGGTCTACTGCTCTGTGTCTACTCTTCTTCTATTTCCATACTCTGCTCTGTTTCACAGCAGGAAAAATGTATAGGGGAATTAAGCAAGTAGGAAAGCATATAAATAACTAGGCAAATGTAAAAAGATACCTTGTTTAGACAGAAGTCCATTGATATGTTACTGATAAGTGTATTGGTGATTCTTAAAAACATTTATTATATAGTGATCACATATCTTCCATTTGGTTTCATCTGACCAGTTCTCTGGTCAGATGAATCCGAAATGGAACTTTTTGACAATAATGCAAAACCTTATAGTTGTTTTAAAAGCAACACAGCTCATCACCCTGAACACAACATCCCCACTGTCAAACATGGTGGTGGCAGCATCATGGTTTGGTTCTGCTGTTATTCATGGACAGGGAAGATGGTTAAAATTGATGGACAGATGGATGGAGCAAAAAACAGGACCATTATTTAAGAAAACCTGTTGGAGTCTGTAAAAGACCTAAAACTGTGAAGGAGATTTATCTTCCAACAAGACAATGATCCAAAACTTACAGCAAAATCTACAGTGGAATGCTTCACAAATAGACATATCCAGGTGTTAGAATGGCCAAGTCCAAGTCTAGACATAAATCTAATTGAGAATCTGTGGAAAGAACTGAAAACTAGAGTATAAAAAGTCTCTCCATCAAACCTCAATGAGCTTGAGATGTTTTGCGAGGAAGAATGGGCAAAAATTTTAGTCTCTCGATGTGCAAAACCGATAAAGACAAACCCCAAGTGATTTGCAGCTGTAATCACAGCAAAATATGGTGCTACAAAGTGATTCATTTTGCACACCCTATATGTTAGTTTTTTATTTGTTAAAATGTTTAAAATATCCATTAAATTTCATTCCATTTGATGATTGTGTCCCACTTGTTGATTCTTCACAAAAATAATACTGTTTAATATCTTTATGTTTGAAGCTTGAAATGTTGAAAAAGGTCAAAAAGTGACCTTTTTCAACATTTATTTTGGGGTGACCAAAATAAACTGTACATATAAACTGTACATATTTTTTTAATTCTTATGGATTTGTGGGCTATAGGTAATAACTACATGTATGAAGATGTGTGCAGGCATTTGAATGTGCATATCTATATTTTCATGTACATAAACTAATTTATTTGGTAAATTTATCGACTTTTAGAACAGTGTGGACTCAGGTTTATTATAAATCGACAGAATGTTGATTTTATGGACAATAGAAAATGTTTTTATTAATATCTAAGGATTTCACATCCTTTGTGTTTTCCCATTCACCAGATGCAGCAGCTTTGTTATCGTTTATAAGAACGCTTCCATATTTTCCATAACTTCTCAGAATTTCACCTTCCACAAACAAGCTCTCCATCCTTTACTGTCAAAATATGGAGCAACTCCAAGTTTCTGTTCTCCTACGGGCCACTTGGCTCTGGCCAGATCTCTTGCGAATGCTGTATTTGGACTACAAAGAACTTGGAGGGGAGCTCTATGGTGTAGTTGGAGTTCTTTACACTGATCCACAGATGGGATGTGTAACTTACTGGACATGGAAAGAAGTGGAGGATGTGGAATCTAGATGTTAGAAGAGACTCTTTATAGGTGTACTTTTTAAAAGTTGCTATATTAATTTGAATTGTTAATATATATATATATAAATATATATATATATATATATATTAATTAGAAAGTTGTACAATTGCCAACTCCTTATTTTATTAAACTGGAGCATTGCTTTTTTTTTTAGGAATTTAACACTATCTTGGGCCTTGCAAAACAAATATATTTTTTGAAAAGCATCTGATGAGTGCCTCATTGCTGCCGGCAGGCACACACTGGAAGTACCACGGACAGTTCCCAGAAGCAGCACTAAACACCACAATGGAGCTTTACCCACTGCTGAAAAAAAAACAAACTAAAAAACTGAACTCGATCGATTCTATGACAACGTTGACTTCAAGAGCTGCAGTTGTGCTATGGCTCTGCACAAGTTATTCAATAGGAGCAAGTACAACAGCTTTTGATGGGACGTGGCTGTACTAAAGACCCTTATTAAAACTCTTATGAGCACAACTAAATCTTTTTTTCCCTGTATGTTATTATACTATGACTGTGTAATATTCGAGCAAGTAATATGTAGAATCTATGTTTCTCTGTGTCGATGTGAGTTAACCTACACTGCTGCATGTCCTTGTTGTTGTTGTTATAAAGTGTACATTACAACAAACAAAAAAAGTATTAATGTGATATGGATGGAAATAAAAAAAAAGATCTGCATACTTTAAGTAAAAAAAAAGAAAGAGGAACATATATATATATATAAACATATAAGCAGTTGTTCAGTGGTATAGATTAATCATAATCAGATAATTGAGAGAATAAATAAGGAATGAGCAACAAATCAACAGAGTGAAATGCGAAGTCGAAGGAAGTCGATAAATTATGTTAATTTGTATATTGACAAAGTTAATAGAAATATTTTTAACTTAGTGGTAATAACATAAAAAATGACAAGGTGTAATCACAGTTATATCAATAATAAGAATTCTCATGACAATTGGAATAACCATAGTTATAGTCAAAATAGTTGTGATATGTAGTATAATAATAATAATTATTATTATCATTATTATTTTGACAATGTCCATGGTGAAGATAACAATAATAATCATAATACCAATAAACACATTACTGTTATGTTAGTGTAAAATGGCTAGTGAAATAGCATCAGTTTTAACTTTAAAAACAACTCACCACATGTCAGCATTGAGTACTATGTTGTCACCATTAGCCTCATGTTAGCCAGCCTTACACAACAATATATACATAAAATGACCAATAAAAAACTAAATCTTTAGGCTTTTAAATCCCCTGTTCATATCTGATCTGGAAAGATGAAGGAACTCCAAAGGTCAGGAAAGTATAGCATGTTGGGTCTGCAGTAGCGGAGTTAATGTCCTTTCCTCTCAGATAAATGTCTCCAGGCTAATGCATCTTAAAGTTTTCTATAAACTCATAGATAGTTGTTTTGTGTCTGGTATTGAGATCACCAACAGGCCCACTTAACTTTGGTAGTGAGAAGGTTCTGATTCCTGTGGCCTGCATGGCTTTTCATTCATGGGGTCTCTCTAGAGTTGCAGGCTTGAGAACAATAGCAAAAGAGAATGAGAAAATTAGAATGAGCTTCCCCTTTGTCCCTAAGCACGATGGGGGGGTAGGGTTGTATGTCCTTGTGGTAGTGTCTGATGATGGTCTTGTGAGATGGGGTTTATAGCAAGAGAAGGAAATACAGCATAGCAAAACTGCATCTTCCTTCTCGAATGTTCAAAGTTAACCAGCCTCAACATTGGCCTTCAATTTCGAAAAATAATATAATAGCTTATGGCATTACAATTATTATTTGATACAAATTTAATTCAATGTAGATTAAGTGACTTACTTATCATCATTCTAAATTTATCACACATGGATTATTCTTCTCTTAATGTAGATCTAAGCTTCAAATGTCAGGTGTATTCTACAATCAGTCTAGGACTAAGCAAAATTAAATCCAATTAGCCAAATAGGTTTTGGCTAATTTGATGCGGAAAAAAAGTACCATCTGCAATGCATGCTGTTATATTGAAGGCACTCCAAAAACCAATCAACTGACGTTTGTACCCCTGCAAACTAATGTATTTTCTGAATTTAACAGCTAACACAGTTCAATAAAGTAATCCAGCTGACTGCACTACCTGCTGCTAACTATTCTCCTCCACTGCCAAATCTGTAACCCTTATCAGTTCATTAGCAAAAACACGGTGGAAGTTAGCCATTGGTATTTCTTTTACAGCCTGAAGCTAGGCAGCCAGCTACCAGTAACTCCTGACCACAGCCAATAGGAGAGATGCTGCAGCAAGGACACTGCTCCATGGTCCCTCTGTTTTTACATTTTCAGCTACAAATGAAAGAAAAACAGGAGGTTGATAAAGGAGTGACAGAAAATGGAGAGCAGGAATTAAGTGGCATGTGCCAAAGAACTAATTTCAAAACATACACTCATTATTAAAAGTACACTAAAATAATTATAAAATATTACACATTACTGATCAACCAGACTAAATATGAGATTAAATGTGTAATTTAGTCTGGCCCAGATGAATGAGACATCGGAAGATTGTTGATGAGAACAACCTTTTGTTTTTCAAACCATGTATGTCCCTATTGGCCAACGCTCTGACCAATGAGTGCAACTGACTGTGACGTATTAAGTGCGACAGGAAGCTGGTGGGGGAGTGTAAACAAACAGCCTGTCAGTAAAATGGCGAATACATCCTTCTCAAAAATTGATGAGCGTAGAGATTCTTCCTACTCACGTTTCAACGAAAACCCCAAGTCTAATCCTTCCAAAACTAATTCCAAAGCTGAGTCAAACGAGAACTGTTCAATAGTTGTTACCATCTTCCTTGTTGTGCTTTCTCCAGCGTCGCCCTGAAAACCCCGCCTGCTTTGCATCATAACAATTTAAAACACATCTCTGCATTGTGATTGGCCGACCAGTTCTAAGGCCTGGGGCATTGTTTGAGGCTAGACCACTGGCAGGCAAAAATGATTTTGGCCGCTGGTGGGTGGGGCTAGTTTACTAGGCTAAGAAAATGTATCTTTAGGGGGGAAAATACATTTTAAATATATTTGAGTGGGAAAAAAATGGGTTTCCTCCGTAGGGTGGCTGGGCTCTCCCTTAGAGATAGGGTGAGGAGCTCGGTCGTCCGGGAGGGACTCGGAGTAGAGCCGCTGCTCCTCCAGTCAAGAGGAGCCAGTTGAGGTGGCTCGGGCATCTGGTTAGGATGCCTCCTGGACTCCTCCCTAGTGAGGTGTTCCGGGGCCCACCGGGGGGAGGCCCCGGGGAAGACCCAGGACACGCTGGAAAGACTATGTTTTTCGGCTGGCCTAGGAACGCCTTGGGGTTCCTCCTAAGGGGCTAGAAGAAGTGGCTGGGGAGAAACTATTGATTCATGGCTTTGGTATCTTTGTGGGGGCCTTTAAGGTGATCCAGATTTCTGAGTGATATCTTGACTGAGTGAGACGTGGAGGCTGCAGTGGGGGGTGGACAGGTAAGTTCAGGCGTGGAGGAGAACAGAGGAGCAAGCCGTCTGCCAGCTGACAAATCCAGGAACGGTTTATGATTAATCTGCAGAGATGAAGAAAGGACTCAGGCATCCAGTGGGTAACTATCCGCAGCATCACGGAGGGACAATCCAAAAGCCAGGTCTGGGATCTTCACAGAGAAACTACCAAGAAGTCATGAGGAATCACCTGAGAGGGGCAACAAGATTCGATTACTAGAAGGTCTTCTAAGGAAAACCCAGAGAGCTATATCAGAGGGCTCAGAGTGCCATTACTGTTAAACAACTCATGCGACAAGGTACTGGCAGTCTGCTCCTCTTAAGCTCCAGGATGATTGGGTGATGCGACAAAGGTGCGCTGACTGAGTCAGCGTGCACGCATCTCCAGATGTGCTGCCTTTAGCACCATCTGGTGGATAAAGGATGAAGCACCAGGTGAACAGAGAAAACACCCCACAAAGAAAATAAAAAAACCCAGTTCCCAATACATTCAATTGACAGTGTAAAACAACTCTGCAGATTTACAATTTATTTAAAAGTGATGCTCTTATTGCAGAGTAAAAAGCTTCTATCTAGGATTGTACTTTTTCATTGCATTTATGTAATATCATTCCACTAACCTAATAAGACTCTCTCAAGGGATCCATAAATCTAGCCTCAACTATGAATCCTTGTCCAGCATTCTGTTTTAACCATTTAACTTTTCAGTGTCCTTGTTATTTTTGCCTCAACCCATGTGTATCTTGTAATCCACTTATCTTCTTTAATTTATGAAGCCAATATTTGATACCCTGTTATTCTTTTTGTAAGACAATGTTTACCATAAGAATAACATATTTCACCTTTAAAAGGCAAAGATATTGCAACTGAATAATATTTTTATGAAATGTATGCACTAGGTTACACAAAGTTTTTAAACAGAAAGAGTAAAACATCATTCTGATTTACATTATTTAGTTCATGGTAACCTTTGAAAATATTTTAATATGCCAAAACTTGAGCAGTTGACCAAGAAAATATAGGTCTTTAATTTTATATTTAGATTTTTTCCTATAAATACTCCATAGTTGCTAATGTTTAAACATCAAAATCAATTTTCCTGAAGTTTGTTTGACTGCTTTGAACTCCTATGATCAGCTCTATCACCAATGTTTTAGAAATTAGTTTACATTTATAAAAATACTAAACAGCACGTTATCAGCAAAAGTAGAATAGTCAAATAAAAACATTATCTTGTTCAGAGGTTTCCCTTGTATAGGATAGTCTAGGTAGCGCTCTGCTCGGATGTCGTGTTCAGCACACTCTGTTGACCCAAGGGAGCCCTTTGTTTAGAAAAAAAAAGGTACAGAACAAAGCAGAGATAGATGAGGACAGAGTGAGATAATGCAGTGAGACAGATGCAGTGTAAGCACACAAGGAGGAGTAAGGCAATAATAAAACAATGAGTAGGAAAACAGTGGTTAAGGACCGTGGTTGGAGCAATATACTGTACAGCTAACAATAGATGGAAGCAGTATTTAAAGATCCAAAATAAGAGCCCCTTTATTTCTACTTGGCATGTTTACCTCTAATTTCTCAGTTGAATTTTTAGGATCCCTCAAAGTTTGCACTCCTCACCCTTATTACAGAGAGAGTGCAGCAAAAAATATCCCAAAAGAAATACTTGTTCCGTTAATTCTTTAAAAGTTTACCTGAAGTTTGTCTTTTGTATCTAATTTATGCAAGTATTATACCAAACTAGTTAAGGCTCGAAAGTGGTACCTAGGAAACAATTAAGTTTTAAAACAATTAAATGGAAAATTTAGCATAACTGGGAATAAGAATAATTTCACAATGTCTAGATCAGTATTTCTGAACTCTGAATTCCTAGAGACTCATAATGAACCAGGAGCAAACAGTTGTCCTAGGATTCAAGTTTGTATGGTATGTTTTGTGTTTGTCTCTCCCTCCACCACCAGGTGGCGCCCTTTCCTCGTTGGCCCTCCTGCACAGCGGTGGCTCATTGGTTCATCACTGGGGAGTATTTGAGCCGTTGACTGCCACTACCTCGACCCCAGAATGTTTGCCAGTTTTGGGTACTCTAGCCAAGCCGAGATTAGCTGAGTCTAACCTGAGCTTCGTTTTCTCTGAGATTAACTGTGTTTTTTGTCTTTGCCTTTTGGCAGGAAGCCTTCCCGCAGACTGGAAGTTTTGGCCTTCTCCCCCTGGAAGGATATTTTGTGTTTACACTAAGCAGTGGAAGATTTCCACACGACCCGTTCAAGTTCCGTCGGAATTCTAAGTGGCAGTGCGCTCTAATTACTCCTCAGGGTCCAACTCTACCAACCTGTCCGCCCTCCAACGAGATGCCCTTCCTCTAGATAACCCACACTTTCTGGATTCAAGGATTTGACTGAGACCCCCTCCAACGTGAGTCCCACTTTCTCAATGTTTCAAGAACTCTATTTTAGTTTCCTACGGCCATTGAACTAACAGCTATTAACCTCTGTTCCACTTCTAGTTCCGATTCATCAGCTCACTGAGTTCAAGATTCGACCTCCTGTGATTCTCATCAATAAACCTATTAAACTTTCCCTTGGATCTCTGAGTGGTTTTCTGCATGTGGGTCAGATCTCTTAAAAGCATCATGACAGTCCAAAAACATTGCTAAATGCAAATACAAATGCAAAATGCATTCTACATACCCTACTGCTCCCTGATATGCCCATATTAGAGTTACAGAGCTTAAGAAGAAGATATTTAATACAGAACTATCTTTTTAGATAACTATGTTCGAACCAAATACAGTGCCAACATTTTATTTTATTTTAAAAATTGTTCAAACTCAATATTGCAATGTAAATGCATGGACTGTTTATTTATATACTTCAAAACTGTATTTAGATGTTGTTTTAGATTATTGAAACAAAGTATGATCTTCATTGAAAAGTGAACAATAGAGTAGTAAAATATGATCAAATGTTTTAGCAGAAATACATGGAGTAGCTAATAAGACTAAATTGAAATTTTCAACAGCAGGTATAGAGTTACCAAAATGGTTTGATATTTATGTTAAAGTAATTTTTGATGTCAGGTTTAAAAATGTTCCATCTCTGATTGCACTGTGACATATAGGTTAGATCAGTCTACTTAATTTGTAGAAAACAATTCCTTAAATGTAGCCCCAAATATCAATCCCTGTCCAACACCCTGCTTTAGTCATTTTCTTTTTGAGTTTTCATTATTTTTATTTCCATTTTGTGTTATTCTAGTTGTTTTTGGTTGTATTTGAGTTCTTCTGTACTTCTAGTTTACTCTCTGTTGCCCTCTTGTGTCAGTCTCCTTCTCCTAGCTCCCTTCTAGGTTCTTCTGTCCACACCTGCTCCCAATCTGCTGATGAGCCTAGTCTTTGTTATGTCTCCAATTTATACTCCTTCTCTTGCTGGTTCCTTATCTTTTTTTTTTTTTTTTGCCTCTCATGTGTGTTTTCCATGTCATTTCATGGATTCGAGCTTTCTGTATTTTTTTTTTGGAATTTTGCTTCTCTTGCCCTTTGGAACATTATTAAATCAGAAAAACTCATCTCTGCCTCATTCTATTTCTTCTGCATTTGGGTCCTTGAAAAATCTCCAGACAACCTGAAAATCCTTCTCCTGAAAAAGCAATAATTCTTCCTATGTTTACCTTAACTAATGTGTGACTTTGTCATTTGATTAATCATCTTTATCTAGAGATTTAGTCGTTTCATACCAATTTTATGCTTTTCGAAATTACTGCACCTAAACAGAAATGAATACCACAGCAAATTACATCTATTCAAATTACAAAACTATAAATGACAAAAAATGCTCAACAAAATGAATTGGACATGTGGATTCCTTTTCAGTACATTAGAACAGGCTTTCTCAAGCGGCATTGATTTATCAGATTAAAACTATCTTTTCAAATTGCTTTTTAAGCCTGTAATAAACATATTTTCATAAATTTCCATTTTTTGCAGTTATTTGTTTTCTCAGCCAACATTAAGGACTTAAAAGTCGTGTTTCCACCCATTTTACCTCGATTTGGAAAATTCAGTTCATTTCAGTGTATTTCTATAGCGCCAATTCACAGCACGTCATCTCAAGGCACTTTACAATTCAACCAGATCATACAGTCAAATTGATTCAAAGTTTTCTATCTAAGGAAAATCAGTTGATTGCATCAACTCATTAACTTGAAAGCAATCCCTCACACTAAGCATGCTTGTAGTGACAGTAGAGAGGAAAAACTCTATTTTAACAGGAAAAAACCTCCAGCGAAACCAGACTCAGTGTGAGCGGCCATTTACCGAGGTTGACTGGGGTTTAAGGAGACAGAAGCAGACATAGAAACAGAAGCACTGATACTAAAGGCAACTCTAAACCAGCTCCACAGGCGAAACATCCAGGAAACACACAGCCAGCTCCCATGTCAGAGGATGAAGAGAGCACATCCAGCCAGTCACAATCAGATAAACAGCACTACTCTGAAAAAAGGGCTGATCTCCAACAAAAGTATGCAAGTTTGCAGACATTCGCCTAGATTGGTCCCTACAAAACTCTGTAAGTACAACATGGGATTATAAGGCTGGTGTCTACAAGTGGAAGGGACCCCAAGTCATTTACAGGGAGAAAAACATCCCTGAATTTTTTTAGGACAATCTGGATGCATTTGGTTAGTGTGAAGTCATCCAATTTTGATGCACTCAGATGGCTTATGCTGTTCTGAAAAATCCTCTTGCTAGTGATCTCCCAGAAGGCTAAGTTAAGTGTTATTCTGTCTTTCAGATATGACATAAAAACACAGTTTTGGCATGGGCATCTTTTTAATGCAATCAACCACATTGCAACAGTATTGTCATCTATCAAACATTGCCATATATTAAACTAAAATGCCTTAAAAACACACCCTGGTGGCACCCCCACATAATAGATCAGTGAAATCAAAAACTGTGGCTTTTTTAGTTTAAATCATGGTTTATGGACTTTCACCTTTTGCTGCATTACACTATAACAGCTAGTAAATTATTTTTCTAGTTTCTCTATATCATAATAGACTTTGCAATTGTTTTTCCTGCAACACACTTTTAAAGAGATATTTCTCATTCCTAACTTCCCATTTACACTTTAAAACATTTAACTGTATGGAGCAAAATAAATTAGATTCGGGATTGTAATAACCATGTTTAGATTTTTTAAGTCACTTAATAGCAACAATTTGTTAGTGATGCAGATTCAAGCCATAATCCTCTTGTTGTTAACGTGGTGTTGACCAGCAAAGAGAAATCATGGACGATTTGAGGGTGACTGAAGGAGGGGGGTGAGAAAGCATAGAAAGACATTCAGCAGCATAGAGAGAGGAGAGGGAGGGAGCAACGCGCAGTCCAGCTTCTCTGTGCTGTGGAGCAGTAGTCAGTCCGACAGTGAAGGACAGAGAAAGAGAAGAGAATGTGAAGCAGTGCAGCACACGAATAAATTAACTGAATTAAAATGGCAAAGACGCAGGAGAAGACCATCTTCCTCTCATCTGTTTGATTGAGTAGTAGGATAAAGCTGACAGAGGTACAACTGGGGTAACGAGGAGTAGGGGGAGGAGGTGCCAGAGGTCTGTGCATGCTTATTTCTTCTCTCGCACCGTACGCCTCCGGAGCCTTGCAGCCGATGGTGTCACTGCGACAGCACTCATTGAGGGAGCTGTGTGAACCAGCTGGTGGTGTCTTTTCAAAAATCAACAGCTGAGAGTTCATCTATCAGGTGGATGTGGAGTAAATGTTGGATTTGTGAACTGGAAGAGTTTCACCCAGGTGTAAGTTGCACCTTCCACCTTTTCCCTCCTCTTCCCTTTTTTACTCTGCTGCATTCGTCTGAGCGAGAAGCTTTGCCTGTTTGATCAGGAGCTGCTGCTGCGCTCTGCTTTCCTCTTCCCTACCGCTTCTCTCCAGCCGCCTGCCGGCTTTTTAGTAACTGTTCCTGGACCACGATTGGTAGTTGGGTTTGGTGGCTCATCCACAGACAAGAAAAGCAGGTTGGTGAGTGTTTTTAACATGTGCTTTAATTTGAGGGGGGTGGAGGGGATATAAGAATTTGCCCTTTATCTGCTGTCTTCTGTTGCATCAATTCCTCTTTTCATCCATCAGACATGATTTTTTTCTAATACCACCTGATTTTCAGTTTCCATTTCTCTGTGGTTGGTGTCATAATTTCATATTTTTTATTCACTGATCCACCACATGGTTTCTCTCCCATGTCCATCCTTCATTTTTAGAAAAATTGTTCACTAAACATAAGGTGTCACACATGTCTTTTATGCTTTGTTTCATTAACTACCTTTCAAATTTCTTATCTACATTGCTCTCTTTTCCCCAAAACATTACTCATCTGCACCATTAGGGGAAATGCACACATAAAGACGTCCTTCCCTGTTTGTACACAAAAACCAGAAAGTCCTCAGTACTTTGACGCCTAAAGCTGAGAGGCAAAGGGCTTGACATAAAATCGACAGTCAATGGTTGATCCCAGATAATCCCTACATCCATCTTCTCATCCGTCATTGTCCGGGCTCCTTACCCTGTCTAACACACACAGACACACTCCAACACCTCCACCACTTTGCACAGTGCCTAATCATCCCATTCAACTCAGACTCATAACAATACTGTAATAGAGAATGGATCTCAAATTATGAAATGATAAAGTAAATAACTTCAACTAAACAACATTTTTTACCTTAGCTACAATTTGTAACAACCCATGCTTCTACTGAAGAATTTGAGCTCTAGATTTAATATCTGCCTAATCATTGTGAAGTCCATTTTCCATAATCACAATGCTGAAGTAAAAGAAAAGGCAAAAGCGCAAATATGGTACTAAAAGGATGCAAATCTCAGTCTGATCCATATTTTAGAGTGTGTTGGTTACCCAGGTTCAAACTTCAAAACCTGTAAAATCTTGCAATATTATAGAACACTGGTCTGCAACCTGTTGCTCTTTTATCATTTCAATGTGGCTCCACCAACACCAAATAAAAGATTAGTTTACATATTAACGCAATAACAAAGGGATCTTCTTCGCTTAATATCTTCATTAAATATCTAAAATAGCACAATATCATTGGTATGAGGCTTTTGAAGGTAATTTTTTTTTTAGCTTAAACTATGTGCTTTATATTTTAGGAGGGGTAATCAGCCTTATCTTTCATATTTTTGGTGTATCATTTATCTTGTTTTATTCTACAAAATCAATATTTTTTCTGTTGTTAAGATATAATTATATTTTTCCTTTTAAAATAGAAACAATGGAAAATCTTAGTATCAAAAAGGGTTTTAATATTTTAGAAATCATTGTTATGGCCCTTGATTAACTTTATTTTTTAAGCAGCAGTGGCAAAAGTTTCTCTTTGAAAGTAAAAGATTTCTGACCCCTGGTTTAGACAAAGAGTTAATGCCAGTGCCCTCAAAGGTGATTGTTGGTTTTGAACATGTGTTGTAATGAGACAAATTTTTTTTCTCTGTGTTTTGAACGGCAACAAATTAGCTTCGTGAAGAGATTTGAAAATCAACTGTCAATCTGCCTCCCCCCTCACACACACCCACACACACATACCCACAAACACACACACACACACGGATGCCAAAACCGGGGTGGAAGTTGACTCATTCACATGATAAATTATTCAACGCATGAACAACTCTCGTATCCTTAAAACATCCCATGTGGTCCAATTTGTTGCCAAACTGTTTATTGTTTGGATGAGCAGGAAGCTGTTGCACTGACTGCTAATGATTCTGTAGTCAGCCAAAATGGCTTTCATCTTTTTGATCGGTCAACTGTTGAGTCAAAGCGAACAACCTGTATGTGGCAGCTTCTTGATTTAAGGCCACAGACACAGAAATATGATTTGATTACCATTTCAACTTTTAATAGTAAAATTTAATATGAATTAAATACAGATAATTGTTCTTTACTGGTGGCTTCACTGGAAAACTAGCTGCCAAAACGATCAAAATATTATTGAAACAAATACAACTAGATATATTTTTTCCATGTTCAATTCAACCATCATAGTTATTTATCATATAATGGTTTCAGTTTCGAGATATGTAAGAAACATCAAACATTGTAAGCTTGCTTTTCTATTTGACATTTTCAGTATCCTATCCATCCATCCATCCATCCATCCATCCATCCATCCATCCATCCATCCATCCATCCATCCATCCATCCATCCATCCATCCATCCATCCATCCATCCATCCATCCATCTTCTCACCATTATTCCATCAGACTCACACTGGTGCTGGTGTCTATCTCTGGAAGTCTATGGGCGAGAGGTTGGGTACATCCTGGTAAGATCGCCAGTCTGTCACCGGGCAATACAGAGACAGACCCTGGCTTTTGTACAATATTTCTTAATTTCAATCTAGATTATTCCCGTGGTTTGCTTTAAAAAAAAAGAAAGACCAAAATAATTTGCTGGTATTTATCTGTACCTGCCACTTTTATTGTATTTGTAAAATGTATTTAACAGCTTTAAACCAGCTTACATGAAAATGGAGAAACTGAGCTAATTGTCTGAGTAAGCTGTCATCATAATCAATACCATATAATTTAAAACCTTTAAATCTACAAATGTTGTTTAGAAGACAGCCCTGTTCAATGTTTACAATTAATTGCTGATTTTACTCCAAAGAGAACCTACAAATACAAGGTAAAAATCTAATAGAGATTCACCTTTCCAGACATCTGATCAAATTGATCTAAGCCAGGTTACAAATAATTTTTTGTCAAGTAAAATAATGGTTGAGAAATTAGAAACCTATTTCATTGATATGCCTCTGCTGCTGCACACATTTACAAAACTGCAACTAAGTGCTAAAGAAATGACTGGTATTATCATTAAATCAAATAACACATTGTGCACACATACCATGGGCAAAACATAAAGAGTTAGGCTACCTACTTCATCATACTAAATGCTCCTGTCGATGACAGTTTGTATATCGTTTTGGTCGTTTCATCGAATAATTATTGGACTATTCATAAACTGTGTTTATTGAACTTTTTAGGCCAACATTTTGAGGTGATAAAAAGCTATTAAAATATGAGAAATTCACATACGCACTCACACATTGATTTTGGCAAACTTCATTGTAGCCACAGCTCTCCCGGGGCTCACTGGCAGAAGCTAGACTGCCATACACTGGTGCCACTGGGCCCTCTGACCACCATCAGTAAGCAATGCAGTTGAAGTGTCTTGCCCAAGGACAAAACAATGTTTTTGCAGTTCTAGGAACAGCAAAGATACTGCGCACAACCCTCAAGCTCCCAGGCCTCTGGTAGAGCACCTGATTTTGGAGGGAAAAAAAACGGGGAGAGACCGCCCACGGTGGGGGAGGAAGAGTTTATATATATATATAAAGTCTAATCAGTTTGTGCCAGGATGTCTGGAGTCTGCAGAAATGTTAATTGCCCTTTACTGACTCTCTCAGATGTCTTAAATGAAGAGAAGGTCAGCCTTGATAATCATCTATGTACAACTACCTGTTAATTCCAGTATGGACCTCTCCAGTTTATTAGATGAGCAAAACCAGAGAGTCATGGACATGCCCAGGACAGACCAAATAATGGCAGTGATAAAGACAGTCAGCAGTTTTTTGGGGTTGCCGCAGGACGCATCGTCTCTGCTTGGACTTCTTCTGATCGTTTTATATGACCAGCCAATCCACTCCATCCATATGAAGATTTCTCATGGTCCTGGATCAGAGCAATGATTGTGTTTGGTTGAAAATTTAACAAGTTTGCAACTGAAACATCTTCCCAGGCTGATCCAGTCATTTTTTACCAAAGACAAGAGGAGTACAGGTGGGGACTTGAAGATTCATAAAACTTATATTTATTTAATAGTAGCCAAACCAGCATTAGTTTTTGATGCTGACCAGCATTTTTATTCTTTATATTTTTTTTTTATTCCAACACTGTTTTTTAAAGCACCACCAATATCCTCCCCAAAGTGTCAGGAGACATACTTACATTTTTTCCTAATTAATCTAATTACTTTCGTATTGTTTCTTATTTCAGTCTTGAGTGCAACTTACATATGTCTTATATCTGTCTACTCATTTTTATGTCTGAAATTCCCCACTATAGGACAATGAAGGCATTTATGATATTAACTGCTTTAAAGCAGTGATCCTATTTAAAACTATCTTTTAGAATTAACTGCATTCTCTTTTTCATCATATTTATTGTCTTCTTCTTCCTCCCTTGCAAAGATGACTGATAATTTGTGCAGTTCTGTACCTGACTCTGTGACAGAAGTATAAAATTGGCACAGGTCTCAGGTTTTGCTTTGACTACAGTATGTGTATTTGGTGTTGTGGGGCGCTCTCAAAGGCACCCTTTTAGAAAATAACCAACAACGTTTTACATCCAAACTGAATTGTGTATCGTAGGATAATTCACTTTTCAATTTCTACAAAAGACGGCATTTATGGGATGTTTCTTGGAAGGAAACCAACAAAACCACTTGGATGTACTTAAATGGCCTGCTCCAAAAAAAAAAAAAAAAAAGAGTAATTAACTGCTTTCAATTAGCCTTTAGGCATGGTTTGGTATTAAATCTAGCATTGAAGTCCCTTACAAAACCAGAAAGTATTTTAGAGAGGATCAAAATTGTATAAAAGCATCACTTTAGCCAAGTCTGTTCTGTTATTCAGTGATATAAAAGAGTATTCTATTACAAAAGTCAGGCTTCTCATGTGTTTTCATAGAGAGTGGAAAAATAGTCATATTGTGGCAGATGTTAGTTTCCCAAGGTTTAATACATGCATGCTTTATTCTGGAGTGAGTTACTGAGCTGTTGTCACTGCGGGTGACAGTTGATGGATTCGACTTTTGTTCGGTATGAGCATCAGTGGCGACAACAGGCAGCAGGTGCATGTTCAGTTCCTTCCCTAAAACTGTGTGAAGTGTTCTCTGTATGCCTACATACATGCCTTAAGCTGCACGTATGCATCATTTTATACATATATGCATATATAGATAGTGCAGGATTTCAGGCGATGCAAAGAGAAAAATGTGCATCAGTTTTATACCTCTTCAGTGGGAGTTTGCCCTAAACAACACACCCCCCTACACACACACACCCCACACATACTCGTCCTGCTATATATAGTGAGGACCATGTGTTGACTCCCATTGATTTCCATTGATTTTCAGTCATTTTCAATCAATTCTATGCCATAACCATAAAACTATCTAACATACCTCACCCTAACCCTAACCCAACTGACACCATAGCCCTAAACATAACCATTAGCAAAATAGCATGTGAGGACCGGGAAGATATCCAAACGTCCAAAATGTGTCAACTGGTCCTCAATTTGATGGTGAAATTGGAAAAATGGACCTCACTCTGAGGGCTAGACAGGTAAACCCTGAATGCAATAATTGCTCTGTGTTTACTGTCTTCAGTGAGCAGCAAGGGCTGCTGTGAGCCAATCCCTCCTCCTGCATTCAGGAAGAGAAGGGTAACTCACCCTGTTTCTCCATTGTGAAAAGCTTTCACTGATCACCCTGCTAAAATATTTAACCCCTTAAGCCCAGAGGGGTTCAGGAGTAATTTCCACCTGAAATTATCTCTATGGTTCAAATCAAGTACAGCTCCAAAGTGTACATGGTCCTATTGACAGACAGGGAGTACAGTATAGTTGTCAATTGTAAAAACCATTGTAAAGTTCCCTATTATTCACAGCTACACTAAATTTCACGTGGCAGAAAAGATGTACTTTGTTTTTTTGCTCTTGTTTTTAGACACAGGAATATTTAAGTCCCAATAGTTTCTGTGAGTGCAATCCAGGAAAATAAAAAACATAAAAAGTTACCTAGCCTTTTTGAAGTGATAGAATGCAAGAAATGAAATAACAAAAGGCAGAAAATGGTATGTTGACTGACTGAACGGGCTACTCATACAGAACTGATAATTCCCTGCCAGTCGTGCATGACAAAATATTAATTAGCAACAGAAGTAATTATAGTGTTGTAAAATATGTTTGCCCTATTAACTTTTCTATTGCTGCTTCTTTTCTTACTTTACAATAGATGTTTCAGATCATCCAGTGAGTTCTGATGCAATAAGCTTGCCTGGGTAAATACAAAAGACACTTAAAAAATGACTTTTAGTCATATTAGTCTTGAGGTTTATGTTGGTTTATGTGAAAATGGGGGTGGCCTAGTAGTTAGTACATAGAGCTTGGAATGCTGAGGTTGTAAGTTCAAAACCCACTCCCACAGACTTCGTCTCTGAGCAACCCCTGATTGCTCCCTGGGTGCCCCTCGATAGCTGCCCATGGCTCCCCAAGGGGATGGGTTAAATGCAGAGGTAAATTTCTCCAATGTGAGATCAATACATTTCAATTATTTTTATTATTGTTTAAAATAATAACTGGTTGTGTCATCTCATGGCAGCAAAAGCTGCTTTTCTTAAGGGATTGTACTTAGTGGTAATGGGTTTTTCACATGGCTCTTGTGGAATTTTAGATTGATCTTTTGAGTGATAACAGGGTGTTTCCTTGAGGATTTTCTGGTATAGTTAATAAATGTCTTTAGATGTGATGTCTTACTCTATTTCTTATTGTCTAACAGGTTGGTGAAGTTGATTGACAGTTATTTTTTATAGCAATAAAATGTGTACAGTAAAAAATATGACTTTGTACTAAATGTTTTTTATTCATCAGACTTTTTCACAGCAGTGTTCATAATGAGAATAACCCTAAAAGAGAAAATAAAACTATCCCAAAACAAAAAAGATATCTTTGTTATGTATCTTAATTCAAATTGCTGCAAAAGTGTTTTCTACAAAGTCACTACTTCTACAAGACGCCCCTGTTCTGATGTATCATTCTAATGAGACACAAAGACTGGATGTCTGTCTTTGAGTCAAAGGCAATTCAAAGCAGTGTCACAGGAAGGCAGTTTATTAAATAGACAGATGAAGAAATATCTCAACAAGATGTGTCATCTGATGGAAACAACATGGCTGTGAGTGGGTCACATTTTACCATACCTTAGTTTCTCTCTCTTTATTAACCTATTCGATGCCAACATCCATGCATCAACCCTCACTCCTCAATCTGTGCTGCGGTCATTTTGTGCATGGATGGACATTCGTCATGTCTTACATGGCAGACAACATCAGTTAAAAACTATATTGCCTCTATTTGAAAGCCCATTTGCACCAAGGAGCGGGCTGCTATTTGCAGCCCAGAACAAGCCATCACAGTCAATGTCCAGCTGAGGGGGAGATGTCAGACTCTGCACTCATATGTTGTAATTATAAGTACAGTATGTGTCGACAGCACTTTTAACAAACTGAATGTGAAAGAAATGAGTGGTGCAGTGGGAGATAAAATTGCAAGCTTTTAATTAGAATTTATCTTCTTTTGTTTAGACTGGGCCGATGTAATGGGAATACACTTCCGAGAAAATTATAGAAAACAGTACACAGACACAGTGTAATAGACTTAAATGTTAGAATTGTATGCATTATTCAAATAATAAACATTAAAAATACAATTACTTGTTAGTTTATTGAAAACTATTAAAATCTAGCTATAGATTTTTACCAAACATCATGTTTTGTCACTAGATTTGAGAATGTTTTCCACTGGAGAAGTCACATTTCCATTTTTGCGTATGTGCTTTGCAAAAAAATGAAAAATTAGAATAAAAAGATAAGTAAATTTAACTGTAGCTCACAAAGACTAACAAATTGGTACTGTGGGGATATTAAATGGTCAGGAGAGTAAAGGTTTTCTGTCACAGATGGTCCATGTCTCAGATGATTAGAACGAAGCGGCGGGACAAAGCAATAAAATTGAAATAGCGCACAGCAGGAGGTCAGCTGATGTGAATGGGAACAAACTACTCATCAGAGATATCTTGGAAACCTTTATATTGGATAAATTGCAGGCTTGTTGACGTCTCTGCTGAAGCCAATATTGTTTAGCTGATAAATAAGCTTTTTGTCATGGAAGTAGATGTTTTTCACTCAGAGTATTTGTTTCTCTTGGATTATACTTAGCAGCACTGAAAGAAAAAAGCTGTTTATCATTTTTTACCCGAGAAGATTTTGTCACTGTAAAGGAAAAGCAATACACAATGGACATTTTGCTTACTTTTTCCAGCTGCTGATAAACCATGTTTGGAATGCTGGTACTATTTGGTCTCCAGAGTATAAAAGCAAACCAATTAAAGTCGTAGTAAACAGTGAATGGGCTTTGGGGTTGACTGAAATACTTCTGGTGTAATTATCGGCACAGTATAGTACTATTACTATACTCTACTATACTCTTTTATTGTTCTGTTCTACAACATATTTTGATTTTTGCATTTCTAAACCTCAAACAATTTTTTGATTGAAATCTTTATAATGGAGCCAATGACAGTAGCAAAAACTAGGAATCTGAAAAATAACCAATTCTTACAGTTAAAAATCTGAAAGAAGTGATGCCCTCTTGGTAAAGACTTCTTGGTGCATTGCTACTGCAAGTGCTTCAGGGTATATAAATTACCCAAGTACATCAAGAGAATGAACATTTTGTCCTTTCTTTTTATCATTTTAGTTCAATCTATGGTAGTTTTGATGGGGAGTTTAGGCAAAGAGAAGGATATCCCTTTTAATGTCTGTATTGTTCGGCCAAACTGTGGGGGTTTGAAGTAGGACAACACAGAGACAGGCTCGTACTGTATGAGCAGCAAGGTGATGGTGATTCAATAATGTAAGAAAAATACTTCAATCATGCCACAAATAGTTATTAGGAGAAGAAGCATGGACTGAGAATAAGGCAGAGTAATACAGAAATGGGAAGAACAACATAAGGGTACAGCGATGTACAAAAACAAACAACAACAACAGGTTAAACAGGTGAGTGGCAATAGCTTCACTTCATATTTATTAAGCACAATTATGGTTTCCGTGGATGATTACAGAAATGGCAAACCATCATGCCAAGCATTTGGAAACAGTGGAAAGGAAACTCCCCATTAACGGAGAGAAGCAGCAGAGCCATTCTTGAATGGCGAATTTCTTCTCAGAAACCAGGTCGTCTGCGTGTGTGTCATGGTTAATGCAGATATGTCCCCGCCCCTTTCACAGACACTCTGCTGCACCTCTCCAAAATTTTAGGTGACCCCAGACAGGAGGCATCTGATTGGTCAAATCTACATCCGCTCTACACTATACGAATGTCCTGTTTGGGACCTTACCGGCTTTTTTTGTTTGTACGACCGCCATTGTGAAAAACGACTCGTGAAGATGGACCAGCTAGAAGTGCGAGATGCGTGAGAAGACCTAGATCCCCGCTCCTTTTCGCCCTCATGTTCCTACGTTGTCGCACAAACTTGCCCCTTGTGTTTTTCCACTTCCTCACCGCCTCGGCTGTATCTAGACCCACAGCTAGTTCATGATTGTCCCTCTTGAGTTGTGGAGTGGAATAACAAAGCGCAGACCATGCTTCAAAATTGGGCAACAATCAAAAATATCTGCGTCATACCTCCGTCAAGCTCACTGCGACACTGCTCGGGGAGTATAAGCAGCCCTTTAGTGTGATTAGCCTCCTAATACCATCAGCTAAGGGTTTGCACAGACAAAGCATACACTGAAGAGGAATGCATAAGCACTGATCCAGCAGTATTTTCTTTGTGAGGGAATAGGTTAGTAGGTGTAGTAGGTCCTATAGTGGTTTTATCTAAGACACAAGCAGACAAATCTAAAACAAGATGCAAGTCTGCAAGATAAAAAAGAGAGTTGACATAGTTGTTATTAAAGCTCAGCCAATTACTATGTGTAAAGTTGACAGTATTTAGCTTCCAGCTTGAGGTGTGAAAGTATTAAGAAAGCTTAGCTCTTAAATCCTTTTTGTTAAAAACTGTAGAAAACAATAGTAACTCCCAATGAACAAAGAACAAAAATAAGCAAAACATAAAGGCATAAAGTTCTGTTAGGGTTGAGCAACAAATTGAATAAAAAAAAAAGAGAGAAAGGCTAAAAAAAAAAAATTGGAAAAAATGGATCTCAGACACCTTGACATTGTGACATGTCTGCTTAAATATACAAGATGGATTTGTAATGTTTTTTTTTTTTTGTTTTTTTTGTTTTTTTTTACTGCAATACACGGTTAAGGATGGCAGCACCAAAATCCAAGAAAATAAGGTTGTTTAAAAATGGCACGGCTGCATCTTTTAAAAAAATAAACTGAATACCAGAATTTTTTCTATTCATTTAAAGTAGACGAGGGGAACCTTAACTAACTATGGCTTATTATTATGATGATTAGAAATGGGCAATGTAATGGAGAGCAGAGGCTCCATCCCTATTAATTGATATTTATTTATAGTTATAGATAGTTTTTGTTTCATTTTTTTATTTCAGTTTGTGTTGTGTTAATTGGGGTTTACAATCCAGGTTTGTCTCCTTAGAAGGGTGGAGCATACCATGTGAGCTAAGAAGGATAATGCTCTAAAGTTATGTTATATTAAGTTTGATTTAATTTCTTGATTGACTTTAGGATTAGTTGTTTCAAAGTTGCATGCATGTAAATATTTATTTGTACCCTTTATTTTGTGTTGGGTTTGTAAATAATTTATTGTTGTTTTGTCACCCCTTCACCTGGTGTGGAGTGAGAGTGGCCAAAAGCTAAAGCCAGCTGCTGTGCTTGGCAGTAAAAGAATGGGTGTCAGTGTATTGGTGAACTGCAGCACCAATAAAACATATTCCACCAAATCTTGTTGCGTTGCCTCACCTCCTTCTAACATAGTGCCGCCCTCGGAGAGTGACAGGCAATTTGATAAAAAAAAATTACATTTCATGAGAACCCTTGTTTAATCTTTGCATAAAAAGTTGATTATTTTCTCTACAGGATAATGTTGGTCTCTGCTATGCACTGTATGCACCTCTTGGTCAAGCTGTTACAGGCTTCTGGGTGAAGGATGCTACTATGTTTGTAGGGAGAGATTAATGATCAAATGTCTTAATGGTTTAAAATAAAGCCATGTCAATCTAATGGCATGTCGTTAAGTGAGCATTTGCTGTACTGTGAGTGGACAGCAAGTTTTGCATGCAATGCTGCATCCCATGAGCCTGTCTTAATATTAGGAGGTAGACTTCACAGAACCATCAGATGTAAGAATTATAGCTCTTTTAATAAACTATTGGATTTCTAGACCCAGGGACATTTTAAGATGTTTTTTTTACTTTACAGAATATGTGAGCTGAATTTAATTTTAGCAATTGATCAGTCTTCTGTCATTTTCCATTGTCTTTTGCTTTGTGGGACGTCATCATATAAACAATAACTCTATGAAGAAAAAAATAACTATATGTACTATGATAAAAACAAACATTTACTGGATGAATGTCATACAAAGGCTTTAGAACTCTTTAGCATTTTATGTTAACCGAGTACAAAAGAATGAGAACAGCTGCATTTTGTTGATTTCTTGCTTTACCTTAACAAAGCTTGTTAACAATAAATTGCATAAAATGCTGTTGGATTTACCTTAAATGGTGCCAGATTTTTGTAATTCTAAGTGGAATAATCACCATAATTCAGTACATGGGTTGCATCTATATAGATTTTTGTCCAATACTGGGAAAGCCTATATTATTTCTGGTTCTTGTTTGATGGAACTGAAACAGAAAATTATGTTTTTGTTTTTTTGCCTTGCAGCTCACTTACTCAGCTGTGCTGCTGAACTCATTTCTTTCCCCATGTTTTTGGCAAAGCCACTAGGCTGGATAAGATATTTATCAACTCACAATCTATAGGGAGGTGCATTCTGAAGGAGGGTAAAAAGAAATCTTCCTGTTGGTGAACGGCAGTAGAAAGGGGCATCTTGTGACTAAGTCTCCACAACAACCTTTAGATGGTATCTTTATGCAGAGCTTGTCTCAAAAGCATACCAACAAATACCCTATGCTGTTTCACCATCACATACATAGTGTAAAATGGAAACATGCCTAAGTCAGATGAAGAGTTTTGGCTTTGATCTAAATAAAATAGTTATGTGTCACTGTATCTCATGCCCACAGTTGAATGAGGGATCTATGATGCTGTGGGTCTGTGTCCTACAAAGGTCATGGGAAACATAGAAGTAAATGGGCTAGTGACAGAGATGGGAAGTAACGAAGTACAAATACTTCGTAACTGTACTCAAGTAGATTTTTCTGATATCTTTACTTTACTACTTATTTTTATGGTTACTTTTTACTTCTACTCCTTACATTTTAAAAAATTGGCTCGTTACTTTAGTTTTGAATCATTTCAATGGAGGTACCGTTATTATTTTTCACGTCATCAATACCAAATTCAATCTAATTGGATGGGAATCTACGTTGCATTTGACGCACCACTACAAGGCAAATCATTGCAGCTTGGTGGCAGTGGCGTTAGCATAGTAGTATGGACGACGAGATGATTGAAAATGAACACGGAGATCTTGTCCTATTGGCAGACATCCATTTAAAATGTAGGCAACAGCATGAAAAAAGTGGTTTCTACTTTTACTTTTATACTTTAAGTTAATTTACAAGCCTGTACTTTGTTACTTTTACTTGAGTAAAGAAGTTTAATCAGTACTTCCACTTTTACCAGAGTACTTTTTTAACACAAGTATCTTTACTTTTACTCAAGTACGGAAAGTGAGTACTTTTGCCATCTCTGGCTAGTGAGCTATTAGAATTACTAGTAATTTTATAATACCCATTCGGCCCATCTGCCAAAAAGCTGAAAATACAAAAAATTCCGGAACATATTTTAGCAAGAAAATTATCTAAAGTATTTGTGTAAATCAATACAGAAGTAGTATTCCAGACATAAAATAAACCCACCCCAGTCCTACATGAAACACTTGTCATAAGCTTCAGAGAAGAGAGCATCTCAGAGTAGCTTGGTTGAATCCGAATACCACAAACTGGTAAGGAATATTTAGCTGTGTGATGTGTGTCAGTGTTCACCATAAGTGTTCTCCAAATAGTAAAAACACTGCAAATTACACAAATGTAATGTATTCAGACTGAACGTGGTGTCCGCAGTGAGAGCGGTGGATTTACATAGTATCCCTATGGATAGAGTGGAGTGGGGACTGCTAAAGTTGAAAATCTGAACTTTTTTATGAAATCGCTTCGCAGGCAACCAGTCAGGGACTATTTTTTTTTTATGTGATTTAAGTTAAACAAGTGCAGCAGGGACAAAGAAAACATTTTGATACCGGATGAAAAAAATAATGCTCTGAAGAGGTTTTTGGATTGTCCAGTGAACCTAACATGGTTCAGGTTTTTGGACTGTGGTCAGAGGCCTGAAAAACCCGGAAAAAACACAGGGAGAACATGCAAGCTCCACATGGAAAGGTCCTGGTTTCCCCAGAACTCAAACCCAGAATCTTCTTGCTATTAGGCGATGACATAAGGCGTTGCTTATCACCACATCACCATGCTGCCCTCAATTCTGTATGCTTCAAGTTTATAAAGAAAAAACAACAACTCAGTTTTGTCTTTTGGGTAAAATATATATCACTTTATCAACTTAAAGATTATTATTATTATTTTTTATGTGTGGTATGAGATTATGGTACATAAACATTTTATCTACACATAAAATAAGTAAATATTTTCTTTGACACATATTTTCACTTCAGAATGGTTGTTTTACATGAAGCAGGAGCTGAAATTTACATTAACCTTAAGGTTTTGCCTTTTTATTGTTTTTACTGCAGATGCCATTGGATCTCAGACATCATTATCCAGAATGACAGAGACCTGAATCTTTGGGTGGACTCCACTACCTAGGGTTCCAACCACAGTTGATGCCTGCTGCCATTCAGCCAACCCACACTTCTTTAGAAGATCCATGTTGACTCTTTTTGTATAAGGACTCAATGGTCTCCAGCTGCTTTTTTGAGGAAATCAGACAGAGAAAGAAATGAAGGGGAAAAAAAGACTGCTGGTGTTTTGAAAAACTTGGTCCTCTGGTGAATTCCTCTTTCCAGGATCCTGTTTGAATTCTGTAAAGCAAAAATCTTGAACTGTCACCAACATCAAGCCTTGAGAAAGACTATGAAATGTAAATGAAAAAAAGCAAGTATAAAGGACACTTCTCCAAACAAGCTGCCCCACAATGTTGTCACAAAAGGTGACATGTGTCTCATCCTACCATGTAGCCACAAAAACCTATGGAAACCTAAAAACTTTTCTACCAAACCCTCAGCCAATTTAAAAGAGCTGAAAAACAACAGGGAATAAATAAACTTGGAGACTTCTCAAGTGCCACTAGATTATTATCAGCCCATGCACTTTCCATTTACATCTTTAATTTAAATTTTCTAAGTAATCATATTTTTAATTTATAGTGACAGAGTCATGAATTCCTTCAGCTCTCATATTTTCCACCACCGCTAGAGACACCTGCAACCAATTAACTACAGCTGATCCAGTTGTGGATTGTACTCAAGAAGAGGAGGAGGGATTTAATGTAAACAACAAAAAAGAAATTAAAGGCAACTGCAAACAAAGCAACAGCAAGAGATTTAAAGAAGGTGAAGAAGAACTCATTGGTCAACCTGGTATTCAATAAAAGGGAGGATCAGAGGGCAGCAGAGGATATGGCCAGATCAAGTTGCCAACACGCTAAGATAATAACTAGCTTAGAGTCAGTTGGAAAGATTGACTGCAGGCACCCAGAGTCTTGACTGATAGGCACAGGACTCATTGCAATTCTTTGTGCTGTGCGGAGCATAGCATCACAAAGAGTGCAAGAGAGAAGAGAAACTCTTGGCTGGCTGCCACAATCAGGGCCAATTAGGAGAATTTGATTATATGCCTTAATCTTGGCAGTCAGGTGGAAAAGCAGTCAGACAGAGAAAGAGGAGGCTGAGCAGGTGCCACCGATACACACCATTATCTCTGTCCATCTCTAATTGAGTTTTTTTCTGCCCCTGTGAGTGTCTCATCTCCAAACAAGAGCTTTAAGTGGTGGAGGTTCCTCAAGAGAAAACAGGGGGGAAAAAAAAAAGAAAAACACTCTTCCATTTGTGTTTTCCTTAAGAGGACAAGGACTTTTTTTCCACCAATCTCCCTCATCTCTTTAAACCTATGTTCCCTCCCTCAAGATTTATAATACCAGTTTGGACCTTGTATCGTCTGGAAGTTTCCGTGCAGCTTCCTCTATCTCAATATCGAGGCTGAGATAAAAGCCAGAGAGGAACTGATAGACATAAAAGGGAAGAGAATTGGCGTGGTACTGAATCTGTGGAGGACACAGCAGACTTATTTCCTTCCTCAATCTCAAACAGCCAGGGTATCTTGCCAAGTGTCCCAAAAACTGTGCTTCCTCTTTTTTAAATATCTTCCTTTCCCTTGGAGAGTTTTCCTCTGCTCCCCTCCTTGTGGATCATAAATTCTATCCTGGACTTCACCAAGATTAAAGTGGCCCTAGTTATCCAAGGAAATCCTTTGATATTGGCTCCTGGTGTTGTCATCTTAATTCTGTGAGTATTTTAGACATTCTTTCTATTACCATTGTCCTGCTTCATACTCTCTGTCACCTGTTTCTCCAATACTGTTTGTAGAGATCTGATGACTGGAAAGACTTGCTCTGCCATGCAACATCCCCGTAGCTCAGTTGGGTTTGATGCTGTATACATTATTCATCTTCGAGTTCTTGCTCTTCTAATTCATTTTCTGAAGTGTTAGTTTCAGACCTATATCTTTCAACCCCCCGCCAGGTATTTGCATCTGATACCCAACTAAGATGAAGGTACATATATAAGGGTACAATTTATAACATTAACAAGAAAATCAGAACATGTGACGGATGTGTTTGCCCAGTTGTGTCCTATTATATTTAATGTCCTGACAAGAAATACAGTGCAGAATGTTTGCTTTCAGTTTGCATTTGAGTACTGCTTTTCTAGTCATAGTTGTGATTAATAAGAAAACCTAAATGCTGCCTATCAGCAGGTATTAAGATTAATAATTGTCGGCAATGAATTCCCGTTACCACAGTAAAATGTTATCTTAAGGCTTTTGTACATTTTCAGCTGACATATTGAAAGAGAGTGAGGGATTTTGCATTAACAAAAATGAGTGATATGGGTCTCATGTGTCTATTTTATTGACTTGAGTCCAACAAACACAAAGGTAATTTCCTAACATTGTTGTCAGGTAATAGTATGAATATTTTAAATTACCTGCACAGGACTGTTTGTGGAAAAGATTTTTCATATGGACGTCAAGCTTTTTATCACCACTCCAAAGACCCTATTTCAGAGTTAAATACCCATTTGTTTTACTTGTCTAGGATTGCTGTTTGTAATCTTAAAATACCATACATGTCCTGACTAAATCTAGTACGTCTCTTTTATTTTCGGTGAGAAGCGTGCTGGGAGTGAAAATAACATGGTGGCAGGAGCAGCAGCATTAACCGTTATCATTGCCAGACACTGAAAGATGGGTGGTAATTTTTTCTGAATGACATGTCACTCTCATGGTGTCACACACAATCGCTACCTGTTGGAAAGCTTTCCATACTTGCAGAGGTGAATGCGGATAGACTGCTGCTTTGTGCCAACTGATGAGAACATTTCTTTTGAGCACACCCTCATCTCCTTGATTTCACCCATCTTGACCATCATAACCTCACTGCTTTGAATCACATTTGAGATCAAAATCACAGTGAAGCTCCTTGCTCTCCTTTCTGATTTTCAGCCTCTCGGGAACCTCCTGGTTTGTGTTCATTTCTATAACATTTTATTTCAGGTGATAATTGATTTCAGTGACTACAGTTTTTTTTTGTATTACACTTTTAAGCCCTTCAAGATAATAATAATAATATTGAAACATTATAGCTTTCGTCCAGTCAATAACATAGTGGCATATCTTTTCTTATGATCATTTTCTTATGTATATTCTATTTTCTTTTTTGTCTCAGTCTGCTTTTTTGTACTGATGCTTTTGTGTTCTGTGGGTGTCATTCTTTCCTCTTTTACAGTAAATTGAGGAACTGACTAGTTTATTAAAAAGATTAGGATGTGTCCTTGTTTGACATAGCAACCATTTTCATCTTGTTTACTGAAAAAAATCTTACCCTGATAGGTGTCCTTGAAAATGTAACACAACAAACAATTTAGGGCCTATTTAAAAAAAAAAAGAAGTACTTTTTAGTTGATGCCTTATCAGAATGTGACCACCTGTGGTCTTAAGTGTTTTTGCCTGAAAAGACTTACTCAAACATGAACACGATTATGATGCCCTGTTTGAAACCATTCAGGGTAAACTGCACCCTTTGGAGAAAAAAAGAGCATCTCTAATAAACCTCATAAAATTTTTAACTTTGATAAGACAAAAGGTTTCATTTAATTATTAAATGTTTTCTTGTGTGTGAAACTAGCAAAGGTGTTGTAATGATGTGCATAGTGTGAACGGATGCCTTTATAAAATTCTTTAGTTGAATTAACCAAAACGATGACAAAGACAAACTTGACGAAAACAATTTTGAAAAATTATTTTACTCATCTGCAGGAAAAAAACATAGTTCAAATAATAACAATGATAACCATTATGCCAACATGCAACTCACAAAGAAAGAACAATGTTTTTGGGTTTTTTTTTTGATGATAGCTGGATTTTCACCCTCAAACATCTTTCACCAGTAACAGTTTCCTACAAACTGTCAGACACTAAAAACTTACATTCCAAAGACCCACAAACACATTTTTCATTCAGCTTTTGAAATAGAGGTAAGCAAAGTACAGACCTCTCTATCATATGCACAATAGGCTTCTAATCTACATTTAGTTTGCAAATCCTAAATTGTGCAAGCTACAATAGAATGTGTATGCCTTTAATGGATGGGTTGCAGTTAATTTGGTGCACAAAAACTGGTTCAGACTGCCCTGTTTGAATGCAGATTTAGCATGTGATACTTGCTATAGACATGGAGAATTTTGTTGAGCTGAATGTATTTATTTTGGACATTCCAAAAGTTTCTGTTATTTTCAACAGCACCTGCACAGATGACAGGTATGATTGCTCTGTATATGCAGAACGAGCACAGGAAAAATTATTTTCTCTCCAAATGTAAAAATGAAAAAAAATAAAAAATAAATCTGATTTACTGCCTTAAAGGAATAGTACACCCAAAACATGATTAGCCTTCATTTTCTACTCACCCCCATGCTGAACAACACTCTGGAGTACTTTTTTGATATCTCAAATGCATCTGGAGATCTGGGAGGCTTCTTGCTGTCTGCTGACATTCAAATAATGGAGGTCTATGGTGACCGAGACAGAAAGGTCCATAAAAGTCCACAAAAAACGTGTCAATATTCCACCATACTGCTCGTCCAATGTATTCCAAGTGTCCTGAGTGGGTAGCATCCAGAATTTACTCGAAACGAAGTCATTTAGAATGTTTTTAGAGCATAAACAGTAGTGTATAGGATTTCCTGAAAGCGCGCAAATGCGCGCTCACGACGCTACGGAAGCCGGCAGACCAAACCAGATGAAAGTGCGCATTCAGCGTCTGCTCTGCCAATAATGCAAGCGTAGAAGAGGAAATGTGCTGTTTTACCTGTGCAAAGAAAGAAACAACGAAAGAAAAATGTCTGACTTTTATGGACCTTTCTGTCTCGGTCACCATAGACCTCCATTATTTGAATGTCAGCAGACAGCAAGAAGCCTCCCAGATCTCCAGATGCATTTGAGATATCAAAAAAGTACTCCAGAGTGTTGTTCAGCATATGGGTTAGTAGAAAATGAAGGCTAATCATGTTTTGGGTGTACTATTCCTTTAAAACGGAGAACGTTTTGCACTTCACTTTGAAATAAACACATCCTCATATTCTTGAGGATTGCCGTTTGTTAAATACGTGGTTATTTAATTTTTGCAAATTACCTTTCCACTTCTTTGATGACTGATTAAAAGTAAGAATGGACACCATCCCCAGAACTCACAATCTCTAATCTCACTTGACAGCACATTAAAAGAACTTCTATGGGTGACACCCCTAACTGTGATGATGGGAGGGTATGATCCATCTTGAACCAAGTAAATATAGTGTTTCATTTAATTTTTCATAGAAGATATGTCATGGCTTCTATTTGTGACTGCCTCCCAATAGGCACTTACAGTAGATTATCAAGCTGCTTAAAAATGGCATTGCTGGAGAGAGGATATATCTTTACTATTTGTTTTTCTGACAGTCTAAATATTTCGACATATTATTCGCAACAGATTCTTTCTTTCCATCATCTGTCATTGTGCTTTCTCTTGCAGCAATAACAGTAGACCTTGTAACGGTTTTTGTAATGATTTGCCAATTTTCATCTCTTTTTGAAACGTGTTAAATGGAGACAAAAATCCTTCATCCAAGCTCAGTCAGCTGATAATATTATTAATTTAGCTATCCTCATCCCAACAGTTTGCACAATCTGATTATTAGCATATTTATAAAGAAATTGATTAGACCTGCTTGTTTTACTAATTTAACAGATGCAATCCTTGATGTAAGTGGTTATTTGATTAATTTTTTTATGTGTATTACGATACAAAAAAATTTAATTAGGCCAAGCCCTAAGCTTGTTGCTGATACAAATTTACCAATAAAAAGTTTATATTGACACTGGACCTAATATAACATTTAAATAATAATCAGTTAAAGGTCTTTTTAAAGAGATTATATTGTATATATTTTTTAAGCAAGCATTATTTTGGAGATTCTAAGCAATTTAACATTGCTAATATACTGATCTTAATCTTCACTTCAGCTTTATATGTTCCTCCTTATACGTCTTATATCCAAATTCACTTTTTTCCTTTTAATTTTGCTTGTTTTCTCTACAACTACTTTCCCTTGGTCCATTTTCTTTAAATCTATCATCCGAATATTTTCCTCCTAAATCTTCCCCTGCTTCCTTCCCTGTGTTGAAGTGTGTCATTGTGGGTGTTTAGAATGGAAGCGCACTCCCCGTATTCAGCCTTTCATTTCTTTATGTTTGATTTTAGTAGAGGCCTCAGTAGTAATGTTCCTGCGTGGGAAGTTCGAATCAATAAGGTTTTATGCAGCTGTTGGAAGTCTGCGTGCGCCTATTTCGTCTGTGCATGCAGCATGAGCAAATATTTCTGTGTATTTGAGGTGTTTTATTGACTGAGTGTGTGCTTGTGTATGATGAGAATTCTGATTAAAAATAGTCCTAAGGAGCTGAATGTAGAGCTGAATAAAAGCGATTTGTAGATAACTGAAAAATATATTTTTTCCCTCAATGTGTTGCTTTGTAACAAAAATTAAAAGCTTCTACTGGCATACTGCACACTAGCCCTCATATAAACATCATATCATTTAAGACCTTTGCTTCTGTCATCACTTAAGGCGGCAGACTCAACACTATTGTTCATCTCTGGTGTACATTATCTCATCTTTTAGCACATAACTTGTGTGAATGGTAGTCTTCTTAAATGTGAGCTTTTTGCATACATTTTACTAAAAAGGATTGTTATTATTTATGTATAGTTTAGATAAAAAAGAGAATTTTGTGTATTGCAGTGTTTATCCAACATTCTCAAAAGTTTTGCTACAGATATTTCACTTTATTTTGCTTAAAGTGCCAGAGTTGAACTTTTAGACATTTAAAATTCTACAAGGAAATAATTAAACCAAATCTGGTTGTAACTGGAAAATACTTGTGGTCATGGTTGGATATTACCCATATGCCATTAAACTCACAATCACTGAGAAACTTTGACATGGAATGTCTCTGCTTTCAAAGTGTGGCACATCCATCTTGACTCGATTAGACTCTGCAATCAGTTGTGGATCCTAAAGAGCCTCTGTCTGGGGACACTATTACCTGCAGTAAGGAATGGTGGGGAAAGATAACGATTATGGATCCTCCATCATATTTCCTTCTCTCGACTCTCTGCTTATACCGCAGGTGGTAAAAACTCAGTGGAAAGAGGTCTAAAGGGAGTCAAACCCCCACCTACTCTGTCTGGGCTGTGTGCTGCATTGCATTGATAATTGAGGGAGCTATATTGATGTCCTGCTCTGCAGCATTAAGGAAAATCACCGCAATCTACTGTTATTGCCTAAGACTGAAAGTGGACTGCTTTAGCACACAGAATTGTAGTTTTGATGAGACTTCTCTCTGTTAAATTAGAGTCTAAAGATTAAAAAGATTTGCATCACAGGATGCAAGGAACGATAGAATTCTTCTGTTGGTCTAAAGACTTAGAAAAAGTCAAACAGAGTGTTTTTAATAAGGAGATATCCTTACTTTTTTCCTAATAAGATAGAGAGTTAATCTAAATAACTAAAGATAAAGAAGGATTACAGTGTTACTAAGAGTTGTTTTGTCTGTCTATATATGTGTATTAGTGGTGGGCATAGATTGATTTTTAAAATCTAAATTAATCTCACTGTAATCTTGGAATTAATCTAGATTAAAATGGCTAATTTGATTCCTGCCAAAGGGATTCATGAATCAGATTTAGAAATATTTAGCATTGCATTGAAATCCATTGCAGGATTTTTTTTTCTTGCAGTGATACCTTTACTGAAGACAGAAAAATAAGATTGTTAGTACAAATAAGATATTATAATATAATAAAATAAGGGTAAGAATAAAGTAAGATAAGGATGATATGTGTATGCTAAAGGATAAGTAAAAGTAAGACTTTGTTTTTACAAATCCAGCTCTCCTAGTTCAGAATGTTGTCAGAATGGTGCTCTACTATCAAAAATGTGAAGTTTTATAAAATTGTAAGGAACATTAGTCTGAGTAGTTGAGACATTCTTCTCCATTATCATTAAAATGCAAATTATAATAAGTATAATAAGTAAGAATTCATATTTGCTGTACTCTGAGTGACAGAGGTCAGTTTTGAGGATATCTTTAACTCTTGTTAACATGTTGAACTAATTTCTCCCAGCTGTGGTGTGGCGCTTTCAGATTGCTCTGAAGCTGGTTGTTACCTTACATTAATTGCTCCTCGGGTGATGATTACATAAGGTCAACTTCTGTGCTAAAACACAGGAAAAAATGAGATAATATTCAGTGTGGATGTTGATTTATATTCAACCTTGAAAAGGTAATTTCTCACTTAGGAGCAATTGTGTCTCTAATAGAAGCATGGCTGCATTATTCATTAAGTCCCCCAGAAATCTGACTAGACTGTAATCAAGTGGCTGGACTCTTGTTTTGATAAATGCAATGGAAGAGCTGTTAAGGCTGTACAGTAAAGGTAATTTGATTCAACCGACAAAACATTTGAAATAACAAAAAAAGTAAACAACATTTTAAAATATTAAATAAAACTTTTTAAAAATTGCCCCCTTTCTCTCTCTTTCCCTCAGTTCTTATATATCAAAATATAGAAGAAAACTCAAATGCTTTTGCTGTCAAATATCTTGGCACCCAGTAAACAATAGGAATAGCCTCGGATGTTAATGTTTGTTTATCTGTGGTAACTTCTTGTTTTACTTGTTGGTTTACTTTTGTTTTTCTGATAAAGATCACGATACCAGGCATTTAATCCGCTGCGTTTCTGTACAAAATACATTTGAAAGACAAATCCAGCTTAGGGAAAAAGGTATGGAGGTGGTGATGAACAGAAACACAGCAATGTAGTTTGGTTCAGAGATACAGAGACATATCTCGATATGTTAATGCTTTTCCTGATTGGTCCAGCCTGGTTGATTACCAGTAGATTTCAACAAAGCAACACACCCACTATTCTTCTTACTAAAGGCAACCCTTATTTTAATCTATACCCAAACGAAAAACAGAAAATCTATTTCAGTACATATTTAATTCTCTTACCTTTTTTTTTCTGATTACTTGAAAAGTGTAGTTATTACTTTAGTTAACACAAATGTCCAGATCAATTCAGAGGTATGATGATGATGATTCACATATCGCATGTCCTTATCAAAATGCAAGCATTTTTTTTATAATATCTGTCTTAGACTCCACTCTCCTTGTCTCTGCCAGACAATTACATTTTAAATAGGCTATCTTGGAATGTGTGCCGTCCCTTTTATGCCCTTATGGTAGATGTCCTGTAGTGAGGTGAAGTTTATGCATTCAATGGACTGTGCAATCTTAATCACATGCTATTTGTTGACAAGTGTTGGTAGAAGATGTATGTTGAGTGATCGGTTCAGTCAGGCTGAAGAAGTAGAACTGCGGGAGGGTGCTGTAAATCCGTCTCTGCTTGTTGATGAATGGAGGGCATTTTACGAGCCATGCGTCTGCCTGAGGGTTCTCTGTGAGAAAAGAAGCTGATCTTCTAAATATAGAATGCAGTGTATACCAAAAAAGTCAAGATGTTGGTTTGTAAATGCCAATGATTTTTAAACAAGGATGAAACATAAAGATAGTATGATATCACTTTTTTTATGAAATGAAAATCAATTTAGATTATAGTGATAGTGCCTAACTTTTTATGCAATTTGTCTGGAATCTAAAACCTACTAGGTACTGTAAGAGGGTTATAAGAGCTTCCCATTAAAACTATATTTATTAGTAGCTCACTTTTCTGGGTCAGCTCTAAAGTACTGCACTTTAACAGAATACAGTCTAAATAATCATTTTGAAAAAATTTTGAAAAAAATATATTTCTACAGCATTTTACAAAAGCCAAGACAAGGCAAAAGCAAGTACACAGCATTCAAAGACCATGGCAAACAATGAGAAACAAATTTATATTACTATGCTGTAATATCAATTTAAATTATGAGTTAAAAACTAGTGACTATTAACAATAACACACAAAAATAGAAACATATTAATGTCTTTTTTAACAATAAAAGAAACATTACAGCTAGATGGTAAAGTCTATAGCTTTAGTAATCTTCAAAAAATGAAAGAAGCAAGTGTAAAACTAGTAATGTTCTATATTTGTAGGATTTATCAGTAGATGTGACCTGGGGGATCATATGAAGAGTTTTGTTTAACCTTTCCATTAAGAACATTCAGAATTATGTCCTGAAGCATCTTTTATGATCTTGTGATGAGACCTACTCAACTAAGGCACTCAAGTAACACTTTTAAGAGCAGAATGATATAAAGCAGTGGTGTCAATCTTAAATCCTCGAGGGTGTCTGAGAACTTTTAAACGAGTCCCTTGACCTACACACTTGAAAAAAGTGGCTTAACTACTTTACCAGTCAAGGTCTCAATTGGAATGCCTCAAATCACTGAGGACACTTAAGCCATTTTGGAGGTGCATCTGAGTTTACCATAATACAGTAAGGGCTATCTGAATAATGCTGACAGTTAGGGAGGAACTAAGAGCAGGAAGCAAAATGCTTGCTAGCGCAGATGCAAATAGTATTGGGAACTCTTTATGTCTCTAGCAGTTGGGTGTGTTAGATATCAGTGGCTGTGTCTTCCAGGGACCCAGTCCAGATAGACCAGGTCCTTTAAGGTCTGTGAAAATAAGGAGGCCGGAAGAGTTTAGGCTATGGATTCAAACAGGTCCAGCCTTCTCCGGCTTTCACCGCTCGTACGCTCTGTGGCCTCTAAACCATTACAGTTGACACACAAAGCAGGCAAAGAGTTGATATTGAACGTTTCTCTACTGTTCTGGGTGCTAATAACATTTTCGAGGAGCTTCAGCAGCAGTATCATCATCAGGAATATCAGATTTGTAGTCACTACACTCCAGAGATGTTGGAATCCGAGGTTAAACATCCATTTACAAGCCATTTACACAGGGACAGATAAAAACATTTCAATTAACCAAAGCTTACTTACCACATATCTGACTTAATAACCATTGAAACAACTATTTTCATTAATTTCAGACGGAACTATTCAAATACTTGTGTTATATTAAACTGCACATACAATATTCACTACTGTTCACCACCTTTTACCTGTGAACACAGGATTTTTTTTGCTTGGACTTAAAATGATTCACAGTATACAGAAGACAACGGATGATACACTGAACCTATCCTACAAAACGGGCATAAAGAAGGCTACATTTGTGGGGCACATTAGGAGGAGTCTTCCAATCCAAACAGGCCATGGCTGCATCTTATAATGTAATTGGCCCACAAATCTGGACCTCGGGGGACGCAGCCACTAAATTTGAATTCAGTAGTTGTTGGAGCTATACGGTTACCCATAATGTTTTTTTGTGACAGGAAATACATTATTTCATGACAAGTACTGAGTGTGACACATGTAAATGTACAAACCTTCATTTGGGTTTTATAACCAAGAGAGTTTGCTGTTCACAACATTTGGGTAACCATGTTTTTTGTAGTTCTCTTCCAGAGGGTGGGTGTCGTGTAATGACATCTATGAGGCTGTCTGGATTCAGCACAGCAGTCCAGAGATCATTTCCTGCCCTTGATAGTGTTCTTACTGTCGAACCTGCGAAAGGTGAAGTCATGGAAATTACAATTTGTATTGAGCCAAGGTATGCAGAGCTCTGCTATCAGGCTCAGATCGGAGTCACTTGTGCTGAAAAAGAGAAACCTCTAAAAGTTACAATAAACAGCCCTCTTGAGACCCGTGTGAGAGAGTGTGAGACCACTGATCTAAAGAGTGATCAAAATAAGGTTTTATTCAACCTGGTTGAGGGTTAAATAAATGCTCCATTTAGATCACACTTTAAATTCATGATGCATACATGTCCATCATGCACTGTAATCACACAAAAGACTCTGACCCTAAAATATTAAAATATTAAAGTTTACCCAGCCCTGATTCCAATGTACAGTAAAGGTAAGGTGGTATTACATGGCCAGTGTGATGTGGTGAAATAGTAAAAACAAACATTTACAGCAACACAAGCTCCTAAATAAAAAAACAACAACAACAAAAAAACACAAGGGATGATCCTCCAGTGTCCATTTAATCTGAGACATGTTATTCCGCAAATCTGGATTATGACATAATGAGAAGGGTGTGCAACAACTTTCCTTGTTTTAGGAGCACCAAATGCATTCATACAATGTGCATAAAGATTAAAATACAAAGCTAACTTACAATGTGTTTAAAGCACTGTGTGGACTGTAATCTCACCCAATTAGTTTGTATAAGTAAAAAATAACAGTGACTTTTTAAGGGATTTTCATGATTATTATTTGCATAATTACACCCCCTAAAGGGATTAAATGCAGAGACCAGATAAACTGAGGACCTGAGAATTATACCAGACATAGATGCAAAGGTTCAGAAGATTTATTAAATATAAACACCCTGGATAAGAGCACTGACAGGAACCATAGGGGAGGTAGAGACAGATTAGAGGCTGGGATGATTTGAACGATTTCAAGAAAACTTCAAGAAAGATCCACATACATTTTCAGAATTCTTTTTCAGAAAAGTGTTCAGAAAAGTAACTAATTATAGTAGGTGGTTACTTCTCCAAGAAAAAAAAAAAGTCACTGCATTAGTCACTCAGTTACCACTGCTCTGTGAAAGTAACTAGTTTCTACTAGGGAGGAAGTACGTGTTGGATCAGCAAAAGCTGACCTGCATAAACTGCTATGAAACTGCGAAGTGTGAGTTGAATTCCTAAAAAGCAGATAAAACAAAAGATTGAAAGACATCAGTAAATGATCAATAAACATGATTTTAAAAACTGGGTGAATAATTTGACCACAATTTATTGTTCCATTATCATCCAGCCATAGTTTCATATACCCTCAAATGCTCCAATAAGCATCTACAGAACCAGAGATGTGATAGAGGCTCAAATGGCTTTATTGATTCTTTTTTTTTTTCACAGCCTTCCTCTTAAATCAGAGCTTTGTTTTCCTAGTTTTTAATTAACATGGGAAGCCCATGTTCCTTTTTAACAATAAACCCCTATACAAATTAAATTCTATCAAAAATGATAAAAACAAAACAAAACATTGGTCTATGGTCTAAAAAGGGTCGTTTAAGGAGAACAGCTGTAGCATTTGAGATGTATTTTTTTTTTTTTTTTTGCTATAGCCAGAAGTCTGCCTTTGTCCTTTTATCAACTCATATGTTGTTAGCTGAAAATACTAATCTGTGTTCTACCAGTGAATAAATGTTAGAAGATTTTGTGATCACTTGTTATATCCAAACAAAACCTTTTTTTAGGTTCACATTTTCGATACACCCTATTTGATTGTGCAAATTGCTTCAACAATCTTGACACATTTCTAGTGTAGTCTTGTATAGCTCCATTATATTCTGTTTTTTATTACTTCTCTTTTAGTTTGGTCCTTGAAGTTCCACAGAACCAGAGTCAAGTTTTTCTAATTTCGAATCCCAAACACTCGTCTGCATATTTATTCCTTTAAAAGGGTAGGAGTTGCGATCAAGGTATGCGGTGACGCAGTTATCTAAAGAGAGCTGTCAACAGGTGAAAACATTAATGAACAGCTTTCTGTCTATTTGCTCTAAGCCATTTTGTGTACATAGCCCCTTTCATTTCTAGGGATTTTGAAAGCCCAGGTAGGAGGGCTTTGGTCCTTTCTGGGTTTTTAAAGGGGTAGGGTTTTCTATAGGTGCAGTGCTTTATTACACCAGCTACAGTTTTGATGAAGGTGAGTGTACAAATGTTTTACATATCCTACGCTTGTCACGAAATACATTTTAAGATATTTTAAAACAAGGTAATTTGGTCTGTATTTGTCAGAAAATAAATAATGGTACTAATAGTTCTTATTACTGCCACCTGCTGGACTGAAGGTAGTTGTATTTTCTCAAACTGATGATCACAGGACAGAGTAATGAGATAGCACCCTAATGATTTTCCCAGAATTCCTATTACCTTGATAATACAAATCTTTGGGGTTTTAATATTGGATCTTTGGTTGCAAAGGGGCTTAGGTTATATCCATTTCTTTAGATACACCATTACCATTCTATGATAGCGACATTTATCAAACTCTGCATCTACCTGCTGCAAGCATTATTGCTTGAGCATTATGACCGTACAGTTGGATAAATAAGTCTTGAATGCTGTATGTTTATCCATTGCTTCTGTTCCAGTCACAATATATGACTACCCCAACCAGTCCATAAACCCTGATATCTCCCAGTGGCCCTGATCTTATTGATCCTGTAACTTAAGTGCGGCTCATATATGAAGGAAGATGGAGAAGAGATTTTAGAATATAAACCAAAAAAAACGACAGCTCAATATATGGAGAGTTGCCCAGATTACAGTGTTGATCAGAGAGAAATCATTACCTGACCTTTCCCAACTAAAGTATGAACATTACAGAATTTAATGAGCCAGCTTTTGACCTTAAACGATTGGAAACTATTGTGTGTTATGCTTGGAGGAGCATCACAACGTGTTTGAAATGACAATTTTCTTGCTTGCAACCTTGCAGAAAAAGATCAATAATTTCATCTTTTTACTGCTTATTCAGGTTATGCAAAGTGTAAGTAAGGCTAATGTAGCAGTGTTAGATTCACTTTTCAGGATAACTCAGGCTGAATCTCATCCTCCGGTATTTTTGCTCAGCAGACCTACAATATTTTGTGATACATTTGTTTGTAGTTTTTTTTTTTTTTACCCAAATGCAGAAGCACATGGAGAACCACAAGTTCTAATCTAACTGTTAACATTTTACTTACAAAGCAACAATTATCTGGAAGTGGTGAACTTCAGGAAAGTAAGGGTGTGGGAAAAAATCTTTTGGCGATATATCATGATTTTCGGCTGCCTGATATAATATCACGCTTGTAATAATTTTTTGTTTTTTTTTAGCTAAAACAGTAAGGGAAAATAGGCTACCTCTGTGCCGTCACTCTGGCAGGTTTTGCTGTGCAGCACAGCCCCATACTGTACCTGCAGTTGAGGCAGTGACAGTGGAAGATGTGGACTGACTCAAACCGCAAACAACATTGATACCAAAACAATCAATCAATTACACAAACAACTTTATTGTCAACTACAATTTACATTGTTATCAAGATTACGGTTTCAGTACAAATCGTTCATCACAGTACATCACATACATTGAGTGGGGGTTGGGAAGCTCAGAGGGGGAACGGTTTTACTGAGGCCATGCGTGCTGCAGAACGCTGCCTTTGTCGCGTTCTTATGGCTTCCCAGGTTCCCAAGCGGTTACCTATAGTGCTGCCTTGATCTCTGTGGAAGGATAGGAGCCACATTGGGAAAGAGAGGGGAAAGAAGCAATTTGACACTTTATCCTTGACAGGATACAGTTTGAGGAAAATTTAAAAAACCTCAGAACAAGAAAAGCACATATAACACAAGACAGACATTTCAGCAGAGGGTCACATTGGAGTCAATCTGACATTTGAGACATTAGTTGTGCGTATGACGACTGCATTCAATTTGTCTTTGGTATTCCATCGAAATGTCGAAGTTTGTAGGAGAGTAGCGGTCAGTTGTATAGAGTTTGGTTATACTCTAAGAATAGATTGGTTGGAAAAACAAGCAATCTAGTTGGTTAAAACAATTTGGGTTAGATTAAACAATATAATGGTCTGAAACTGGCCAAGCCATTGGTTTCAGTTGTATTATTAGTAGTATTATTTTTTTTTTTATTTCAGTGGCAATGGTTGTGTCTGCTGAAGGAGTTAGCCTTTCTATCCAAGGGTTCTTAGTTTGATAACTGGTGTTGGCTTTTGAAAGTTATTATACTACCAAAGCAGTATTTTGGTCAAAGTGGCAAATTATAGTTTTTTGGTAGAAAAACTACCAAATTAGATTTGTTGTTTTAACCAGAAGATTGATTGTACACATAACTTCCAAGCAGATTAAAACCAAAAAATGTGGGAAAACTATTATTTTTTAAATAAAAATGACTAACCCTCTGATAGGTAAACTTTCATCACTTACCATTAGATGGTTGTGCTGTGCACATCTAATCAAAGGGAATTTGGCGAAAAAACCCAATGAAAATGTTTTTAATGCAAATTTTTTAAACAGGAAAACTAGAAACAACTAAATAAAGCTGATTCCAGGTAGATAAAAAGAAGCTAAAACAAAAGTTGGTTGTAAAAACAAGGCCAAAGTGTTGCTTAAGATAAAATTCTTTCAGGTCTTATGTTGGTTATACTTTTTTCATACAGAACTGTAATCTCCTGTGTAGCTCTGATTTTATAATCTAACTCTGTTGTAAACTAGAACCTTATCTCCGACCGACTGCTGTTTTGGTCTTTGTGAAGTTGTTTCATTATTTTTAAAGTTTTTTCTTACACTTTTTGTCAAAGCTTTGGGGAATACATAAAAAAATTGCATTGTAAAAATGACAATAGTATGTAAAAGTCTAAAAAACTTAGAGCTGCTTTAAAGAACAGCTGCAGATGAAACACATTTATTTAATGGGCCTTTAAGTAGAATTATTCCGTTGTAACAGAATGTCTGCAGATGTTAAGGCTAAAGATCAGACCTTGGGAACCATTATGTCTTCCCTTGTAGATGTGTAGCTATGAATATCCAGTCCTGCTCTTCATTAAATCACACGGCTCACAGCAACCAAAACAAGAGGAATAACTTGGACAGGGTCAACTACCTCTCTCACATGGCATCAGAATGCAGCATCAGGTTTTCACTTTTCCACTGGGATTTTGGGTATTTTCTGGGGCACAGTTTGTAAATTAACAGTTCACAGAGCTTTAGAGGAAATGTAGAACGCAGCTACATTACACAGTAAAATGTTTTACTTTCGCTCTACGGGGGCTCTGCAGAGTATTTTTTTAAATCAATTTTTAAAAATGAACTAAACTTTTCATGTAATATTACATACAAAAAAAAAAAAATCACGTGATGTATAAATGTTAAATCTCAGTCAGTGACTGATGTATTGCACTGTTTATACACTCTTTATATAAAATAGAATAAATTACTTTTATTCAGTTTAATATGTTCCCCTTTAAAAATTTTGATAAACTTTTTTGGTAGCCTCCATTGTTTGATTGATAAGAAGAGCCATACATTTCTGCCTTTGATATAGGTTTTAAAAATGTACTGAATAAACTGCACTGAAATTGCATACTATATACCTATTCATTTTAACAACACACCAAATGATAATGGTCACTTTAAAATCCCACAAGTTATGTTATTAAGTTACATTAGCTACTTTATAAATCCAGACAACAACAAAAACACCACTCACCAGATTAACTTTTTCATTTATTGTGAATCTAGATAATTGTTGCCAAAGCCTTTATAAAATATCCAGTTATGTATATATATAATTTTTTTTTTTTTTTTTTGCTGTAGCATTGTTGTTTACTATTTGTTTAATGATAATACATCCTTTGATTATGTGTAACTCATGCCAAAAAATATTGTCCTATCATTATAATCATCCAATTTGCAAAACTTAGCTGGGCCTCCAACTGGGACTATGTAACTTGATCAGTTGAGAATAGCTTAAAGCTTTCTGAAAACAGTCTATTTATGTTTGGTACTAAACAATAGGTATCACAATATATGAAAAAAGCTTAACATGTCAAGTGTTAAGTATGTTTGAAGATTTGTGATGCTATATGCTGATGCTATGTACTCACTTACTTTCCAAAGACATGGAAGCATTTTCAGAGTTGACTGTGTTACTGACTTAAAAGTACCAGGACAGCTTTTAATAAAATGTGTTGTACTCAAAGGGCCGGATTTATCAAGATCCAATATTGCGTGCAGTAATTTGCGCTCACAAACTGGAATTTTGTGCGATGGGCTGAACCATGGTTTGCGGGTGATTTAACAAGAGTGATTGAGTAACTGGTGGCAGGTGAAAAACTGTTGGAGACACCCTATTTAAATGATGGTTTTGCGCGTTTTGTGGTTTGCGGCAAGTAGTTTGTACAAACTAGTGCATTAAGAAATTTAAATCTTACAGTGACACCCCCACCCCCTCAAAAAAAAAAAAAAAAAAAAAAAATATAAAACTTTGGCAACCTTTATTCCCTAAGGTGGTATGTGGCTGAATTTCTACTTCACTGCAGTAAAAAAAACAACAAAAAAAACAGGTGTTTTGTATTGGCCTGTAGAAAAATGCACATACCAAATGGCTCACAAGAAGTGACTGTGGATGAGATTACTGCGCGTACGCATCCCCGCAGCATTGGCATGTTGCTCCACAGGCGCAGGGGGGTGTCATGATGGGTTCTCAAATGGGACGGACGGTGGGCACAGAGGGCTCGAGGAAACAGGTTTAATCTGAGAAACATGGAAAGTGGGATGGATACGGAGGGTCTGGGGAAGTTGCAAACGAACAGAGGAGGGGTTGATGATGCGAGAAATCTTGAAAGGCCCAATGAATCTTGGGGAGAGTTTTCGAGACATCCCCTTGAGGGGGATGTCTCGAGTGGAGAGCCAAACTTCTTGGCCCACAGAATACTCAGGGGCGGGGCGTCTCTTAGCGTCAGCGAAACGCTTGACTGACTCGGTTGACTGGTTGAGTGTAGCGATTGTTTCCCTCCATATCCTCTGGCAGCGACGGATGTGATGGTTAACGGACAGCACCGATATCTCTCTCTCATCTGCAGGGAAAAGAGGTGGTTGGTAACCGAGACTGACCTGGAACGGGGACTGTCCAGTGGATGCAGAACGGAGAGAGTTATGGGCATATTCTATCCACGGGAGGTATTGACTCCAATCCACAGGGTTGTTGGAAGTGAGACAGCGGAGGGTGGATTCCAGTTGCTGGTTCATGCGTTCTGTCTGGCCGTTTGATTGAGGATGGTAACCTGAAGTGAGAGATGGTTTGCAGCCGAGAGCAGAACAGAAAGCCTTCCATACCTGCGAGATGAATTGTGGACCTCTGTCCGATAGGATCTCCTGGGGGATGCCATGAAGCCGGAAAACATGTTTTATTAATAGCTGAGCAGTCTGGAAGGCCGTGGGAAGTTTCCTGAGGGGAACCAGATGGCAGGACTTCGAGAAACGATCAACAATGGTTAAAATAGTGGACATACCTCGGGAGACAGGGAGGCCGGTGACAAAATCTATAGCTATATGAGACCATGGGCGCGAGGGAACAGGAAGTGGTTGAAGCAGGCCAGAAGGAGGTTGGTGTGAGGCTTTGTTGCGGGCACAGGTGGGGCAAGCCAACACATACTCCTTAACGTCTCTGTGGAGTTTGGGCCACCAGAAGCGCCTGGAGATGAGAGCTATAGTCCTACTCACTCCTGGATGAGCGGTGAATTTGGCGGCGTGCATCCACTGGATGAGACGGGACCTGACTGAAGATGGGACATATGTGCGGTTAGGAGGACCGGTACCTGGGTCTGGTTCAGTGGCTAGGGCCGAGTTGATGAGGTCCGATATCTCCCAGTTGACCACTCCAATGGTACATGAAGCTGGGAGGATGGGTTCAGGTGTCTCAGGATGATCCACAGAGTAGAGACGAGAGAGAGAATCGGGCTTCACGTTCTTGGATCCGGGTCTGTAGGAAATGATAAGGTTGAAACGTGAGAAGAAGATTGACCACCTGGATTGGCGAGGATTTGCCTGTTTAGTTGACTGGATGTGAGCCAGATTCTTGTGGTCTGTCCACACAAGAACTGGATGCTCAGCTCCCTCCAGCCAATGCCTCCATTCCTCCAACGCCAGCTTAATAGCCAGGAGCTCACGGTCGCCCACGTCATAATTCTGTTCAGCTGAGGAAAGCCTACGGGAGAAGAAAGCACAGGGGTGTATCTTTTGATCAGAATCGAGCCTCTGGGAGAGAACTGCTCCAACTCCGGAGTCAGAAGCATCCACCTCTAGGATGAACTGTTTTGCTGGATCAGGTTGGATGAGAACAGGAGCTCTGGAAAACAATGATTTTAGTTTTTCAAAAGCTGCTTGAGCCTCAGGGGTCCACTGAAAAGTTCGTTTGATGGAGGTGAGAGAGGTTAATGGAAGGGCGGTTTGACTGTAGTTTCTTATGAAACGTCGATAGAAGTTAGCGAATCCTAGAAACCTCTGTAGCTGTTTTCGGTTCTCAGGGACTGGCCAGTCTAAAACAGCTTTGATCTTATCCTCAGAAGGTTTTACCTGACCGCCCTCGAGCACAAACCCCAAAAAGGTGACCGACGGTTGATGGAATTCGCACTTCTCGGCTTTCACGAACAGCTTATTCTCCAGTAGTCTCTGTAAGACAAGGCGAACATGTCTCTTGTGTTCATTGAGGTCCTTGGAATAAATGAGAATGTCATCAATGTACACAAAAACAAACACGTTGAGGAAATCTCTGAGAACATCGTTTACTAGGGCCTGAAAACAGGCAGGTGCATTGGTTAAACCAAAGGGCATTACCAGATATTCGAATTGACCCAAAGGAGTCTTAAAGGCAGTCTTCCATTCATCGCCCTCTCGTATCCTCAGAAGATGATAAGCGTTTCTTAAGTCCAACTTAGTAAACACTGTAGCTCCCTGCACAGGTTCAAAAGCAGAAGCAAGAAGAGGCAGAGGGTATTTATTTTTAATTGTGATCTGGTTTAAACCCCGATAATCAATGCATGGCCTCAGGGAACCATCCTTCTTGCCCACGAAGAAGAACCCTGCACCCAGCGGAGAGGAAGAAGGACGAATAATTCCAGCAGCTAATGATTCATTGATGTATTTCTCCATAGTTTCTCTTTCAGGCTTGGAAATGTTATACAGTCTGCTGCTAGGAAGAGGAGCGCCAGGTAAAAGCTCAATGGCGCAATCATATGGTCTGTGTGGAGGTAGGGACGTAGCACTGACCTTACTGAAGACAGGGGCTAAGTCGTGATACTCAGAGGGAACTGAAGAAAGGTCAGGAGAGTCCATCTCCCCCCCACCACTAGGAGACCCCACCATAGGGGCAGCTGAACGAAGGCATGTTTCGTGGCACGTAGTGGACCATGATTCCAGGAGACGTTTAGTCCAGTTAATGTGAGGATTATGCTTCTCCAACCACTCAAACCCGAGGACCAATGGGGAACATGCAGAGGGAAAAACAAAGAAGGTTATTGTCTCTCGGTGGTTACCTGATAGAAGTAGCTCGAGGGGCTGGGTTTGATGGGTTACACGGTGGAGTCTTTTTCCGTCGATGGCTGAAACACTGAGAGGCTGGGAGAGGGGAATGGTCTTTATGTGAAGTTGCTGGACGAGGTTAGAGTCTATTAAATTACACTCACAGCCTGAGTCGATGAAGGCGGAAAAAGAAAGACTCTGGTTATCACAGAACAGGGTGGCTGGAAGCATCAAACGAGGAGATTTTGTTGTGTTTAATTGGCCCGCCAGACTCCTCAGATCCACTGGCGGGCCCCGGCTTTTGATCTTGCCGGGCAGGAGGCGATAAAGTTACCACTCTCACCGCAGTAGATACATAGTTTACTTAGGAACCGCCTATGTCTCTCCTCAGGAGTGAGCCTAGTGTGTCCCACCTGCATGGGTTCGGAGTCCCTTTCTCCCGAATGAGAGGCTTGAACAGGCAAAGAAAGAGACTGGGGCTTAGACCTCTGAGTGGGCATCTGCTCTGTAGAAGGAGAACACACAGTCACGTTAAGAGAGGCAGGAGAGAAATTATTCTGCTTCTTAGAACTGTTTCTGGCTCGAATCCTGTTATCAAGTCTGATGGAGAGGCGGATTAAATCTTCGAGGGAAGCAGGTTCGTCGAGGGTTGCTAGTTCATCTTTAATCTGTTCATTTAATGCCATGAAGAAAGCTCCTTTTAAGGCGCTTTGATTCCATCCGGAAGCTGCCGCCTTAACCCGGAAGTTAATCGAAAAATCTGCCACAGATGAATTTCCCTGTTTGAGGCTGAAAAGAGCTCTGGAATCAATAGTTTGGTCAGTTTCCTGGTTAAAAACCTGGGTAAATTCAGCGATGAAATCAGAAAAAGGGTAATTTAAACTGTCGTCAGAGGCAAACCTTGCCTGAGCCCATTCCAAGGCTCTTCCTGTTAATTGAGAAAGAACGAACGTTATTTTCTTGTGATCTGTAGAAAAACAGTCTGGAGAATTCTGGAAGATCAACCGGCACTGAAATAAAAATCCTTTGCAATCTTTCATGTTACCGGAGAACCGCTCAGGTAGACTAGGACGAAATTCTGATGACGTCACAGGTTGTGACCTCGGGGGAGGGACTGGACCCGGAAATGGTTGCTGTATAGATGCAGCGTTAGCGCTATTCAGGAAATTAGCACAACTCTGTAGCATTTGGTTATGAGTTCCAACTAAATGGTATAACTCACGGAGCGTTTGGGTTTGCCCCTGAAGTTGGGCATCCTGTTCCTCCAAACGACGGGTGAGGTGATCTGCTGGGCCTTGTGTTTGGCCGCAGTGTTCTGTCATGATGGGTTCTCAAATGGAGACCCAGTTATGCAGAACACCACAAGGCGGACACGAGGATAAAAGTTCAACAGTTTATTAAGCACAACACAATATGAACTGGGATCTGGTTCGGGCCTGGGTCCTGGTTTCACTGGAGTCTGCGTGAGAGACAGAGCTGTTATGAACTGCTGGCAGGGTTTGGTTTACAAGTGAGCTCAGATAGTACCTTGAGGGTTCTTGAGTAATTCTCCTTGGGGGAGTTTCTGTTGGTTCTGGAGAATAGTTTATCAGCAGAGTCCGTAGCTGCTTCAGCGTATCACGTCTAGCTTGGACAGACCTTAGTTTGGTTCTTCCAGCTCTAGTCCTGAGCTGCTTGGGATTTCTCAGAAAGTCTTCAGGGTTTGGCTCAGAGGGTCGGCTCGGCAGGTTAGCTCTCCAAGAGCTTTCACAGAAGAGACTCGGGTTTCCTGGGAACACAGAGAGAGAAGTTAGAATCCTATCTGGATTCAAGGTCATGGAGATTCACAAGGAGCAAGGCTTTAGCGCTGACCAACTGGAACAACACTGCGGCGTTGAGGTAAGGTCTGAAGGCAGCTTATGTAGTGGATCCTCTGATGGTCTTGATGAGCTGCACCTGTGCAGGAGGCTCCCTCAGAGGATCCACGGCGGACTCTGCTGGAGAAAGATGGGATTTTCTCCAGCTCCCAACAGGGGGAGGTCGGGGTTCTCCGGTAGGGCGTCAGGGCGACATGGCATTTAGAACGTCGGACAGCACTTCTGAAAAACGAGATTGGGAGATCCCAGCTCTCGCTGCAACCGTACGCTGGAATGACCCAGATGCAAAAAAGTGCAATGTTGCAAGGAGTTTTGTGATATCTGGTATTGCGTGGGTCCTCCTTGTGGCTGGCTCCAAATCCATTCGGAGTTCCCCCAACAGCTCCAAAATGGCAATGCTGGATAAACGATATGTTTTGATGATCGTTTCCTCGTTCATTCCAAAAATATTCACACGGAGTGAAAAAATGCGTTCTCTGCGTCTCCTTGCTTCATTTCGATGTCTCCTTCTTGCGACAATAACCGCTGCCATGTGTGCGCAATTACGCATACAGACCATTTGAAACGTGTTAAATATAGAGTCAGATACCGTTAGCAAAATTGTTTTTAGGTTTGATAAATCACTTTGCGAGTGCTAAATTAATATATTTACATGTTCTTCTCCCACAACACGTACTTTTGCGTTTAAACGCCCCATATTGCATATTCATTGCAGAAAAAGTACTAAATGGATAAGAGGCGCTATTTAGCACGTTTTAAAGACCAAATCCTTTTAGCACGCTGTTGATAGATCAGTTTGTACATTTTTTAGCGTGAGCAGTGAAATAGCTCACGTTTTTATACACGCAAACCTTTGATAGATCCGGCCCAAACAGTATACTATTATTCACAACAGCGAAATCAACAGAGTTAATGAACAAATTTAAATCAAAGGATGGATGTTTCACAAGCTTTCATTTATTTGAACGCCTTCCAAAAAGCAGTCATTATTTTGATGGTAAAAGCCATGAAAAGGTAATGTCCCTGAGGTTTTTGTACATCATCTAAACTTAAGAAGTGCAGCAGGAAGCTGAAAAGAGCTGCTCCTCATTAAAAGATATTATTAAAGATCTCAGTTGTGATGTGTGATTTGTGTTGCAAGAAGAGTCCCAGGATGGCATGAGAAATATGCATTTTTAAAATAAATAACTTATGTAAGTTATTAGAGAAAAAGAAAAAGGTTTTTAACCAAGAACTTAAAGCAAGATTAATTATACTGCCTTCATACCAATGGCGGATCACATCCACAACAGACTGACAGGGCTTCAAGCCTTTTCTTGTAACTTTCTTGATGGCATTTTTCAATGAACTCTGTGATCGGCCAGTACTCTTGCTGTAACCAAAGAAATGTCATCGCACAGCAACATACAATACACAAACACCACCTCAACAAATATTGTGCCATGACCAGGCTGCTAAGGAGCGTGAAGCTGTGGAAAGTAATCACAACTCCAAATTGTGTACAAAATACTTGCAGAACTGCAATACTGTGAAATGTGAGCCATAGGATTTAAATCATGATGTTTTATAATAGTTTAGCACAATTAAAGAAACCCTTAGGCTTTAGAGCCTCTGCATGATCAGCTCATGATGATCTATCATGACTAGCGTCTCTTTAAAGACTGATGAAATATGTATAAATAAATATGTATATAATTACCTTCCACTGCACTTTAATGTAGATAGCTTCTGCCCAAACTATATTTATTTATTTTATAGTAAAACCCTTCTGTATATATGCTATTGGTCATAACTGTAAAACCCTTTTTATAGTAATATCCACCTGTATATTATATTCGGTACATATGCAGCTGTAAATTTAGTTCATAACACTAGTTATCTATAGATTATATTCATCTATTAGTAAGATTCTGTATATAATGGTATTCATCTCTGTACTTATTTAGTAGAAACCATGTCCTGTATTTATAGAACCATTATTTATCCTGCAATTGCTGCTATTGCACTTCTGGTTAGACCTAAACTGCGTTTCGTTGCCTTTTACCTGTACCTGTGCAATGACAATAAAGTTTAATCTAATCTAATCTAATCTAATATATACAATGGCATATCGAGAATTTACAATTAAGATAACATTTTTGCCTTAGTTGTACGGTACTTTAGGCACTTAAATGTATAGGAAACTCTTCTATTTAACCTTGATCTGAATAATGTCATTCATAATTGTCCATATGGATTTGTAAAAGAAGTGTATGTAAAGCCTTTTTTTTTATTTTAGCTTTTAGGCTGATGAATTGCTTTTTAATGTAATAACATCATTAGGAAATGAAAATGATGTGCCAATTTGTTTCACCACATCAGACTTGTATTACATTTCCCTCTCATTTATGGAGACATTTTAATACATATTGATTACTTATGACATTAGGATCCATTATTACATTAGGACTACCAGTATTTTCCAGGAGATAGAAAAACAAGAAGTCACAAACATGAGAAAAATCTGACATTCAGCATTTACAACACACCAGTTTTTGTTTTTCTTAAAATGTACCTAAACATGAAAGTGCAGCAGGAAGCTGAAAAGTGCTGCTCCTCTCTAAAATGCATCTAAGGATGTAACTGAGATGCTAAAGATCTCAGTAATCTATCACTTGACAGAAACATGCAGGTAGGAGGTCTCATTTGATACATGAGTGATTTGTGGCTTAACTTTTGTATTAGGTTAAAATAGTTATAACATTATATCTGAACAGAGTCTGCCTCTTGATAAAAATATACAACTAACATATTTAGTGATTTAGCCAGCTTATAGCTATGAATTTTATTTACTGCTTTCTTTTAGTTCAGACAAAGCTGTACTGCAAAATAGAAATTGAAAAGCACCACTGAAAATGCAAAAAGCCCTCTGACGCATGTTTTTTCACTACCGTAGCACAAAATGTTTTATAAAAGTGAGCTTTGGCTTTGTCTTCCATTACTTCCCTCTTACTTTAGTCGGTTAAATTAGAAATGGTTCCAAATGTAATTTTTTTCCCCTTTTTTTAACTAAAAATCTCTGACCATGGATAAAGGGCAGGATTTGCATTCTTCTGGCCCTTTCCTGACTAATAACGATCCACAAACCTCTGCTTTAAGGGCATAATGTATTTTTTTATGTCTATGTTCATGAGCCTCTAAGAACATTCATACTATTCCTGCTCAGTTTAAAAACCCTGCATTGCTTGTAGACATATAGTTTTCCCTTTTAGGAGACCATAATTAGTACTCTGACCAGAAGAGAAAGAGAAAATAATTACACAAAAGGGATAGCAAAAGGGCTGCTCAGTGGTACACTGGGTAGCACTGCTGCCTTGCAGCAAGAAGGTTCTGGATTCGATTCCCGGCCTGGAGTTTTTCCTGCATGGAGTTTGCATGTTCTCCCTTAGGATGTGTGGGTTCTCTCTGGGTACTCTGGCTTCCTCCCACAGTCCAAAAACATGACTAACATGTTAGGTTAATTGGCTTCTCTAAAGTCCCCTTGGGTGTGAGTGTGTGTATGAATGGTTGTTTATCTCTGTGTTGCCCTGCGATGGACTGGCAACTTGTCCAGGGTGTACCCCGCCTCTCGCCCGTTGACAGCTGGAGATAGGCACCACCCCCCCTCACGACCCTACTTGGGATAAGCATGTTTGAAAATGGATGGATGGATAGAAATATATATATGTTTAGCAGAATATTAATGCACTTAAACATCAGATTTTCTTTCTATATTTCTTATAGACTACTTTCTTGTACAACCCTCAAGGTTTCAAAAAGACTTCTGGTGTGAAAACATTTTCTAAAAAGGCTCGTTGCCTCCACTTTAAGACTGTCTTGTGGTTGGCATGACCTGAATTACTGAGAATTTGCCGTTTTCATTTATTTATTGTGTATTGGGTGCCTCATTCTGACTGTGACTACTATTGTTCCTCGCGCTATATAGGTATAACTTGGTAACAAAAATATGCAGAATCCCAAATTTATAGATTTTCAAACAGAATGAAATTGTACATATCATTGTACACATCAAATTGTTACTTCAATGAAACTTCAATAATGTAAATTATCCTCATTCAGTGTTGAAGAGATGTGTTTATGATGATTATCTTAAAAAAGTCACTCCAGTACTGTTGGTAACTAACAGAAACAATCAGAACTGCCTTTTAAATCCTACATTAACACATCGAATCCCAATATGCAGCATTAAAAAGCATTGATTTAAATATTTCCTTTTTACTGTATTTCCTTTTTTCTTATATCTTTTTTAACACACACTTTATCTGGATAAAATTTACTTTGCTCTAATATCCCAGTTGGAAAAGTTGCCCTTTTAGTACATGTTGTAAAAGCTTTGTTAATACTAAACAATCAGGAGCATACTGACATTATTTATTGTTGTTTTGTTGTGTGATGAGTTCCAGGAGAGTCGGAATAGTGAAGGATAACAGTTAGTCGCTTAACATTCCCACGCTGCTTTGTTTCAAATGCCTGTAGTTTTAGCACAGCTGGATTTATTTTTGTTTTGTTTTTCTTCTGCCAGGTTTTCAGTATGCCTCACTGAGCTGGCAGGCTGTAAATTCACATAAATTTGCACAGAGGCTTTTTGGTTGAGAGGCTGCAGGTGCTGTGATTGCACTTGATTTAGAAAGATTTCAATAAATTAACTCGCAGATACTGAACATTTCAAAACTATTCTCAACTCTCTTATGAAGTTGCCTATCAGAAGCCCCTTTCAAATAACCTTTTAGGGATGAAGTAGCTCATTATGTTTTTGATTCAAATATGGTGCACATGCTGAATTATAATCTATAAAACTGTTTTTCGTTATGTAGTTAAACTAAATGTATGATGGATATGTCTGGAGGATGTTTTCATGTGTAACATTAAAAAAGTTGAAAGTGGAAGGAAAACGTTGCAAAAAAAAAAAAAAAGGTGAGAACTGCAAAATACAGAAAGCAATACTTTGCATCTTTGAACTTATATTTGCAATAAATCATTATAAATTAATTAAAGGTATAGAGGACATTCTTCTTTTCTGGGTGGATCATCTAAATAATTGCTCCTCCTAATTGTCAATCATTCTGTTGTTATGTTTATGTACTATAAGGCTGTCCAATGTGTCGCTCCATTAGCTATCTTTTTCTGTGCATGCGCTCTTTTAGGCATATATCTGTGATTGAAGTTCACCTTTCTCACGGCGGTTCTTTGAAACTGGCTGAGGGTCTTAAGAAAAAAACTGTAAAAAAAAAGAAAGGCCTAAGAAGAGGCAGATATATCCCAGAATGCTTTGCGCAGAGAGTTCTCCTCGCAAAGCATTACGGATTTGCTGTCACAGCGGCCTGCTATCACCATAGGCTGTCGCTACCCCACAGTGGCGACTAATAACAAAGATGGCGCAGGCACCGTGCAGTGGACCAACGGGGAAGTGATCATCTGTCGAAACGGTAAGTTGACTTAGTTCACTTTGAAGTCCCCACTCTATATAGTGATTGAGGGATTTAGGGGTTAGAGCAGATGTTCGGGCACCATAAACTTTTAAAAAGAGCGAGCATGAGGAGAAATGGGCGTTCAGTGGAGTGGGCAGGTCTTTAAAAAAGTCAAGAAAATAGTCCACAAAAGCTTTAAGGGGTCAGGGAGTATATTTTTGTAAAAAGGTTCTTGTTATTAAAATAATGCTAGAAGAGGCTTTGAATACTTTTATGGTCCTTTTGTAGGATTTTCAAAATAAAATAAATTCAGATCTTGTAGTCTTACCACACAAAAATAGTATTGCGTAATTATCCCAATCAGGTACATTGTTGCTAGAGAAGCCTGTTTTGTCTGTTTGTTGCAGCATGTGAGTGCTGCTGTTAATGAACGTAGCCACCGTTGGCCCCCAGCAACGGGTAAATTGCAAATCAGCCTCTCTGAGTCACAGCTCTGCTCCAAGTTAATAGAGTGTATTCAGAGACAGGTTATTGCTGTTTGTGTTCAGTCCCCTCAGTGTTATTGACATGAAAATAAACAGGCAGCAAACAGCAGTTTTCGGTGCCGCAGCAAACACTGGAAGCAATTTAATTAAAGCTGTAGCCTCTTCACATCTGTTTGAACACGCTCACTTGAACAAGCAGATTTGGTTGGTAAGAATTTATTTATTTATTTATTTTAACAAAACTGAAAAGAATTAGTTTACAGCATTAACCCAGTAACCTCCTCTGGCTTAGCTGCCTACTATACACACCACTGGGTTATAGACAGCTTTTTTAAAGTCGCAAGTTTTATAATGATACAACTAGCAGACTCTCTCAGTTCAAAAGAAGAAATTAAAAATAGACCTAATGCCTGTTGCATTTTTTATACATTAATAATTTATGCAACAAGGTCAAGGTAATTACACCATCAGGCATTTATCACCTTTTAAAACACATTTAGCGTAAAGTGCAGGATAATGGTTAGAATAGAATGACAAGAATAATAAAAAAAATGACAGACTGCTTTAGATTGAGCACTTCATTGGTTATCTAGGATTGCGTTTCTCTGCCACTTAGACATGCAAAAGAATCTTATATGAATCCAGTTAACAAATGTTGTAACATTTTTTTGTTAGATGTATTAATTGCCATCTGTCATCAATGGGAATTTCAGAGTTCAGTTGCCGCTCATACAATCGAATGAAGTAAGTATTATTAGTAAGTCTCCTGGTGGCCCTTTTGGAGGCTTTTCATATATATTAAAAATACAATAATGTGTCAATCAATGGATTGATGGATGGATCTATGGTCATCTTTATACATTATACTGAAATGATTCTTGATTATATCATCATAAATAAACAAGTATAACATTGACTATATTGATGCTTTACTTTTAGGACCAAACCTGATTGAATTGATTGAATAGACAATGTTTGCTATCAAAAGTAAAAATATTGCTAAACTGTGCCAAAGCTTTAACACTAGTGATGGTGATAAGTAATTGCATCTAAATGAATATTCTTAAAAATTTAAACCTTACTTAAAGCTTATGACCTTTGATTGCATTACTTAGATCTATACTGAAATATACTTTTTACTATGAGAGTAAAATTTAAATAAAAGTAAAATTCTAACTACAATCCAACATAATGATCTGCTCTGCACTAGTTGGGTGCATAATTCCCTTTAATGAATCTAATTTGGATTCACAACCTTGTCTCACCTTTTCTTATTCTGCAACGGTTGTACATCGTTGCTCAAAGAACACAAAGGTCTCTCCTCTATTATATTCTTCGCATGTTGGGTCAAAACTCACAGGAACTCTACAGTATAAGAAAAACCTCTATGTCCCAATTTCTGTGACAAGGTTGATATCGATTAATCAGTAAGGCTAAAGTTCAACCTGAACTGCGGTTGGACCTCGACTACCGTTTGTTTTAATGGCCAATTAGAGTTGACAAAGTGTAGAGGTGTCAGACATGTGGAAAAGATTAGAGTCACGTCAGAGGGTGGGTCACTGTTTTACCATAAGAGGAGGGCTTGGGCATATTGTACAATGTAGAATTAGCTAATGAGTAGATTTTCTTTTTCCTGGCAGCAAGTATTTTTCCTGTCAGAGTGGAGTGATATTTTACACTTACTGCTAAGAGAGCATTAAAAGAATATGTATTTGTATGTCTTTCTGTGTTTTTGAATCGATGAATTAATTCCATTTTACGATCACAGCAATGCCTTAGAGGTCATTTTAATCTAAAGCAATAGTTCTGATAATGTCATCCAAATGCCCATGGTGGTGTTTGACTGCCTTTAGCTTCACTTAATTTAGTATTAAGCTAAATGTTCGAAGAACTAACAAATACAAAAAAAAGCGAACCAGAACAGATGGCTAGATTCAAAGTGTTCAAAGTGTCATTCAGGTCCGAAGTCCTTATTAGTTATTAAATCCAACAAGAAGTTATTGTTTTTTTGTCATTTGCCATCTGATAAGTACTGTAAATAGTTAGCTGGCATATGTTGGATAAGTTATGGATACATTTTGTTATAAGTACCCTTAAGCATGCTGATACACATATGCCGAAGTAGGCTCATACGTGGGGCATAAGTTACAGGTAAATTATTTGATCGGTGACATACGTTAAGTGTAAGTTATTCATAATTCCAAGACCTATGAGTAACTTGTGCATAACTTTTCAAGAAGTTATCTCCTTAACGCATATCACCGTATTTGATGTGTTCTAGACGACCGCTAACTTACAGCTTCTATATAATGGTGTATTGGCAGCGTTTAGGTATAAAAGGGAGTTCAAAGGAAGAAACCGTCAGTTCTCCTCCAGACTTCATTCCCATCATAGGGTGAGCGAGAAGGTGAGTGTGATGGATCCTCCCTGCGTTCATGCCCACAGCCATGATGCTGAATCTTCTGCAACTGCAAACTTTCTTTCTTTTTATTTTTATTTATGTATTTATTCTTTCTTTTTGTGGGTGGTAAATGTCAGTTAGGTTAATACCGCAGCCAAAGAAACAAAGGACACTGGCTTATAACATATCATTGGCATTACGCTGACGTGCGTAATGCAAAAGTTAGGCTGTCGTTGGAGATAAGTTCTGGATTGTTTTGAATACTCTATGTCTTTGCCCAAAATGAAAAAAAAATACATAGTTTTTCTGGCCTCAAAGGCTGATACTAAATGGAGATACTAAAACTTCCTGCAAAAAGACAGATTGATGTATTTTGTTTATACTGAAGTTTGGCTACTTCTTTTGAATGCACTCTATGGCTGGACAAAGCTTGATTCGAGGAGTGTGTTTACTGTGTATTGGAAGGAGATTATGAGCCTCCATCATCAGACTGACTGAAATGAAAAAAAAAAAAAAAAACAGAAATAAGAGATTTATTTTTATTATCAATACATTGGAAAACAGTACACTTAAGAGTGTTATTTTTTCTGCTTAAGAGTTTTATATAAAAACCTGGCTTCTAGTTTGAGTGTGTTTCTCTTTGTTCTTCTTGATTTAGTTGGAAACTCAGGCGCATCACCATTTCTTTATTATTAGATAAAATTAAGAATAATTAATGCCAGTGGAGGTCTATATGCCAAAAGCTGAAATGCCAACTGCTGTGTGCTCTGCACTGACTTCTCATTTTCTCCCCTATTCTTTTTCTATTGCTTTTCCTTATCTCATCTCTATTCTGGGTCTCCATTTCACTCTAATTTCTCTCTGTCTGTCTTCTCCCTGCTTAGTTGTTTTGTTCTGTTATTTCTGCTTCTTATCTGTCTGCCACGATTTTCCCCATTATCCATTTGTTCTGAAACTTTTCTGTTCTTTGAATTGTCTCATCTTTTATGTAATTTGGCCTTTTTATTTCTCGTCTCTATTTCCCATAGTCTGTTCTCAGTTCTTGAACACACCTTTCCTTACAATTTCTCTATCGACATTTGTCCATAATTTTTTTTTTATAATTTGATTTTTTCTTAGCTCCAAATTATTTCAGTTATTTTAGGCATTAGTCTCAGTTTGCCTTTTTGTTGCTCTGCTTTTGCTCCATTATTTTTTACTATTTGAATTTCTCTTTTCTTCTTCCCCTTCCTTCCGCCTTTCTCATCTCCTTGTTACCATATGCTCAGGGCTTCTCTGCCCTTTTAATTATGGCCTGATTTCCCAGAGCTCTGGCCATACTGTCCTCTTTCCTCCTCTTTTCCTTGTTATCACCAGTGGCCTTGGTGGAGGCGCTCATCTCAATGAGGGAAGAAGCTGTGCAGGCACTCGGAAATCGATGGTTGTGTCCCTGCTGAGCTGCATGTCTACTGTGACTCTTCTTCCGTACCTCAGGACATGGCTGTTAGGTCGAAAAGGGGCAGCAGTTTTATTTATTTTGGTTGAATCCCACACAGACTTCCAGGTAGCCCATCAGTGGAAATAGCAGTGAGCCTTAACAGACAGGTTACTGGTTTTCATATAGACACCCCAGAGGTGTCTTCATCATTTTGTTTGCTGCCAGTAGTGAGTAGCCTACCAAATCATTTCTTATTCACTCAGTTGAATTTTGCCAGCATATATTCAAGCTGTAGAAATGCATATTATTAGTCTTAAAAATATATTTTAGAATCTGATGAAAGTTGAAGAATCCCTGTTTCATCAGAGAAATTACTGTATAAATGACAAAGCAAAAATCTCCTCCTGGGTCCGTGAGCCTTTTCCCCTAGGGGGATTGGCCCCCTGACCCGGGAGGATAGTATATGTATGAGGAGTGTAAGAATATGTTTAGTGTGTGAATGTGACCTAATGACTGTGTAATTGTCTGTAGTGTTTGCTTCCCCGCCCCCAGCTACTGAACATACTAGACTCCAAGTATGAGCAGGACCCTCCCCCTTCCCCTTCTTATGCTTGCCGCCAGGGTGAAACAGGTGTATGTTTCTACAGGCCTGTTTCTGCTGGCACGCCGGTGGTTCTCTAGATGCAGAGTTGGGTACTTCAGTGGGCGCTGTCTCATTCCTGGTGGCCTTTGGGGTCGGACCCCTCAGTGATTGAGGGGTCCGACCCCCAAGGGTTTGCCCCCTTGGGAGTCGGGCTACGGGTGCTCTCATCTGCCCTTTTCCGGTAGGCACGGCCAACCCTATGTCGACCCTCCTTGTGTCCCAATGATGTGGGGCGCCCCTGGATATCTGGGACCGGGATCACCTCTTTATTGGTCCTGGGCACTGTGGGGTCTGAAGGGCTGGTTATACTCCCTGCAGCAGTGTGTCGCAGTGAGCTTGACACAGACATTTTTGATTTATGCTCAATTTGAAGTGCAGTCTGCACTATGTTATATTCCACGCCACAACGCACGAGGTACAATCATGAACTAGCTGTGGGTCTACATACAGCTGGCAGTGAGGAAATGGAGGCAAGTTTGTTTGACAACAGAGGGACATGAGGGCAAAAAAAAAGAGGGGATCCAGGTGAAAAAAGGGTCCCAGCGTTCTCGTGTACCTCGCTCTTCTAGCTGGTCCAACTTCACAAGTTGTTTTCCGCAATTGTGGTCATACAAACAAAACAAGCGGATGTAGATTTGACCAATCAAAGGCCTCCTGTCTGCGGCACTGTCTGCGGTCACCTACAATTTGGGAGAGATGCGGCAGAGTGTCTGCGGAAGGGCAGGGTCATCTTTGCGTTCACTACAACACCTATGCAAACTACCTACTTTCGAAGTATAAATCAGCCTTTAGGCTACCCACACCAGCTATTAAGCATATTTCTTTCTTCTGAAGAAGCTTTGTAAATCCTTCATACGCAAAAATGCTAATGAATGCATAAATACCATGGTAGTTTGGTTCAAGGTGTTCACAGATGCACAATAATACGAAATACTAAGCTGTAGCTACAGATATACTGTATACCACCCTGATAATCAAGGTGTAATCACCATAAGTTTTGCCTTCAACAAACAGGGATATCTAAGGGGTACCTGCTGCTCTGGAAGCTTTTTTGATGTTCATTTTGGATGTCTGTTGTCTTCTTTTTGCTGTTTTGATTTTTCCTGGTTTGTGTTCCTCTTGTCTCAGACAGGTGTGGAAGTAGACTTCTAGGAGCTACTGTAAATCCTCTTTACTATTTATTTTTGCTAGGTTGCTTTATTTTCTCTCATTTCATACACACTTTCCTGTCTCTCTATACTTTTCATTATTGTCCCCTTTTACTTTCTCACCTTTCTTTCTGTGTGCATGAAAAAAACCCATAAAGCAACAAATGTTTTAGTAAGCTTTCATATCAATGGTAGGCATTATGGTTATAAAAAAAACTGCATTTTTCATTAATTGTCATGTAAATCAGTTTCATGTGGTTTTAGTTTTAGAGGTAATGATAAGGCCTTCTAATTTCTCTTTAGGAGTGAACATTCTTGAGGCAGACATGAAGAAAACAAACATCCATGTCAACATAGATGAAGAGAAAGAACAAGTTGCTTGGTCAGATTAACACTTTTTTTAATCGCATCATCTATGGATGGGCCTTCTAGCTAATCCAACTAATTTCAAAGACACAATTTTTCGCAACTGTGGTATTTTCTATAAATAAGAAATACATTTTAAATCGTACATGAATATATTTTGGAAGTAATGACTTGATCCTACCTCTCGTATTACAGTAAATATAACAATTTCAAGCTACACAAATATAAAGTAGAAATCTTTTTGGTACTGCCTTATTTAAAGGTACTGTGTTCATAACAGTGTGTCGAAGGTTAATTTCTTTCTTCTGTTTTCTGTTTGAGTTACTGCTCATTCTATAGCTCTGTTCATTTTCTGTGTCAGCTAGATGGAATTTACAATGTTCAAGGCTATGATGAACTTTGAGGTTCTGTTTTTACCTTGTTCAAGAATTCTTTGGTTTGTGGGTTCAGAATGAGTTGCTATAGACTTTGGGAGGCACATCCTGAGAGGGTGTGTAGCTTTGGGATAAATAGAAGTGAAAACCTGACATTGGAGCCATTTCACGGTTTCCTCAGCTACACTATGGTCAGAGGGCAGACCTAGGATAAAGAAGGTAAATACTTCCTCTGTAATTTGTGCAAATATCAATAATTTTGATAAACATGACAAGAATAAATTCTATTATTACTCAAAGATGTTTCTTTTTCTTTTCATCAACTCTCTGAGGAACATTCCCTCACAAATTAACATGGGAGGATCAGGGTGGAAAAATATTTCAATTTCATGTTCAGTCTGCTGATTTACCTTTGACAGGTAAAAACATCCAACTTTTGTTTAGGTAGATTTCTCTCTGAATAGTCATGGTTTGAGGGTGTGTCAAGCTAGCGACTAAGCAGGTGTTATATAAATATATTTCATAGTGATGTTCTAAAGTCTAGGAAGAAAAGATGGAACTAATAATGATGTTTTATGGCAGTTTATGAGCATTGAGGAAAAATAAATATATTTGAATTTATGTTTTAGCTTTTTATTGCAGTCCTCAAAACAAAATGAAGCTATTTAAAAAGCTGGAGAAATACAAATATTGTAAATATATTTTCAATACAATTGTCAAAATTGATGATCATCCGAGCCTAATTGAGCAGATCTTATTCAATTTACCTACGTTGGTATTATAATATACACAAATAAACTGTATTTTACTGTTCTGGATAATATTACATCACTTATAATACTGCAGTATAAAGAGTTATGATAGCTTTATCAATTTTTGTAATCTGTCCATTATATTATACTTTCAGGCTGCACAGTAACGTACCTTTTGAAACATTATTCCTACAATGTCTTAAAAATGTTTCAATGGGCAACTCAGACTTCTGAATGGGATTGCACTAGCCTTATTTCTGTTTCTACTATGTCTTTTACTTTGTAACATAGATAGAAGATACTTTCCTTCTCACAAGCATTGGTAAAGATTTGCCAAAAAACTACAGTATAGTCCGGATGTGCCAATCGAATATTTTTTCTTTTTTCTTTAAATGTTCTCTCTAAGATTTGCAGTGCACAGTGTTTCGGGAGCAAATGTACATATTTGTGAAGCCAGAGGATAAGAAAAACTCCACAAACATCATTATTTAAGTATTTTTTTATGAAAATAAAATACCTTAAAATTTATCATAGTTTATAGAAACTTGTACTTGTTGTTAGAGAAGTTTTGCAATTTGTCTTTCAAATAACTAGCAAATAACCTAACCCATATTTAAGTTAAACAGCTAAATATAACAGGATAATTACTGTTTTACCGATTTGTGATTGATGGATTAATCTTTTTTAAGTCAACTGCACATATTTTATGAAAAAATAATGAAACCGCTAATTAGAATTGGCATAATCTGCTGCTGTTTGACACATTGTAGAATAAGCCTTGGTACTTTATAATTTATAATAAGATTTAGCAGCTGGATGCTCAACTTCAAGCTGGGAAGCCTCTGAAATTCCTGTAAAATAATGTATTTTCTATTTTTTTTATTAATGATGATTACATTTCCCCACAGCTGTCTGGCAGGAAACACCATGTGCCTATTGGCATTCATTTAGCTGCTGTGGGAACCTCTAAACCTCAAAAGTGCGGGTGTTCTGATACACCAACTGATTTGCACAGATGCCAGTGGTGGGGAATTGAAAGTTAAGGGAGACGTGTGGAGACCCAGATGGAAGGATGGAGAAGGGTTGAAGGAGGGCCATGGTTATTTTTACCTTTGTGAATCACATCTATTGGAGGTTGGTGGTTAATATATGGGTGGCTGGTGGTGCTCAACCAGCCAAAGTATGACGAAGTGAGTGTGGGGAGGGAGGAGCGAGGTGGCAGGCAATAGATCAAACGCGCTGTGATGAGCAGCAATGCTGGGCAAGCTAAATCTTCACTCCTCCCCTCCTTCCTCCACAAGTCTTTCCCGGAGGTCATTTTGGGCTTGGGAAATAACAACCACAGCAAGTGGCACATCCTCATCCTAATTGTCTGCTGCTGCACTCCATTGGCCATGAAAATCGGAACTTAATCAGCTTGTCCGATTCACAGACTCCCCAAAGAGATTAAGTTTCAAGTATCTTCTTCTATTTATGTTACATAATGTTAACGTTGGCTTAAAACTACCCGAAGATTTAGATGTTAAATAATAAGTATGGCATAAAGTGTCTAAGAATTACATCTGATTAACATTCATAGTTAGAATAAAATACACAAATCAGGATGTCAGATTATTGCAATTGATGAAAATTGAAGTGATTTAAAGGGATTTAGGATTAGTTGTAACAAAAGTCCGTCCGTCCATCCATCCATCCATCCATCCATCCATCCATCCATCCATCCATCCATCCATCCATCCATCCATCCATCCATCCATCCATCATGGTCATGGTGGGGCTGGTGCCCATCTTCAGCAGTCTATGAGGGAAAAATGTGGTACACCCTGGAGAGGTCACCAGTCCATCGCAGCAAAGACTTTATTTTAGAAATATTTATTTTGAAGCAAAAGCAATGAATTAAAAGTGTAACAACATGTTTTGTTTTTTATTAATTTGAATAAAATATTGTAAACAACATCGATTTTGCCTTGTTGTTTACGCTGCAATGCCTTCAAAATATATGTTTGTTCCAGTAGAGCTATCTCCGTCCAGCAAAAAGTAGCATTGAACAATGTTCAACATTTTCAGGTTGAATTCGAGTGTTTTGAAATAGATGAAAATAGGAAATCACAACCTGTGCGTAAGATGAGGAGGTTAAAATAGAGGAAGAGGGGAGAGTTGGACTTTTATTCTGGTGAACTGAGAAGCATATGGTAGATTCAGACAAAATTCTGTTACAGATTCATCCATGTTCAAAACTGTCTCCATTTTAATCAGAATCTTTTTTTAGAAATGCTTTATTGCCAAAATGTGTTTTCTACAAATACAAGGAATTTGTTTTGGTGATTAGACTTCCTGTAATCCTCATTTTCATTTCCAGAAATCATTCGTTAGCACGTGTGTCTTCTTGGTGCACACTAGGCTTTTGCCGCTCCTGAAACATAACTTTACTGTTCTCCACCACTGAGTGTGTAGATACATTATATGCATATTAAGCTAGATGCCTATACTTTACACTTTAATTTTAAAAACATGTTTATTTAAAAAAATTGTTAGTGGAATAAATAACACAGTGCACAGCCAGTGCATAAAGCATGGCAGCATATATATGCAAACGTAAAATAACGATCTTTTTGTTCATGCTCAAATTGCACAGACAGAATGTTTCTTTTTAGCTGGTTTCCTTGCTACAAACTGTGCTGTTCCCCTTGTGATAGCCAGTTGGCTGTGCCAGTTGCGCACAGACCTCCATGGTGTGCAAAACTCTTTATCGACTGTTGCAAAAGGTTTACATGAACACTTTACAATGTGTGCTACACACACTCGGTATTTTAAATCTACAGCAATAATTGGTATTAATATTATTATGGTGGGCTTAATTCAGCTCATTCCCAACCTGGAAAAAGACTTGCTATCTGATAACAGTGTTATAGTGAAGAGTGTCCCTTTTCAGCACAAGAGTGCTCTTAAGTCTGAATGGCAACATTTAAAATTGTTGTGGTAGGAGCATGTCATTTTAAAGGGTTGTCGTAGAGGGGGGTTGTACAAATATTGGCCTGTTGGATTGATGGTATGTCAGAATAAGGTTGAACCTCAAGATTTGCGGTTTAAAATTTTTTTTTATTAAAATTAAGCAGACTGACGGCATCCACTATGTTTTAAATTTCCATTTGTTTGTCAGATTCTATTAGAAAGCAACCTGTTTTTTTAAAAGGACATACGTTGTTGCACTACAGCCTTATATTACACCAAGCAACAATTCCTCTTTGGCCTACATTGACTATTAGTTACATGCTTGGGATTAAAGGATCTTCATATTTCAGGGTGGATTATGTTCTGGACACATTTAGGTAAGGTTCTGTGTCGGTTCTTTGTTTATGTGAGAAGAAATATGAAGAAGAGTAGCTCTGATAAAATACCAGAGACCACTGATGTCTTGGTCAAATAATCTAATCTAATCAAAACATATTGGAGCTTTTGGCACTTTATTTAAAAGTATGAATTTCTTAAATGAAGAATATACTTTTCTAAAAGGCTGCTCAGTTGTCAAAAAATAACCTCTCTCCTCAGTGTGTTTCCCAATCAAATATATCAGCAAATATTAGAAATTGGTTCTCAAAAATAGTAAAGGAAAAACACTAAAGGAAGCTAAAAATGCACATAAATAAAAAAGGGTCTCCTTCAAACAATTTTCTAGTTGGTGAGTGTTCTTCATAAGTCTGGTCATCATGACAACAAGCCTGCAGCACTAGCTGCCAATGGGTCACCAGCCAATCACACAACATTGATTATATGTCAACATCTCACCTCTCTCAGCTACGCAATCACACAAAGCAGCTCGCACAAAAATTATTCCAGTACCGTCTGTATATGTGTGTGAATATATGAGACTGGGGTAGCTATAGATAGATAGATAGATAGATAGATAGATAGATAGATAGATAGATAGATAGATAGATAGATAGATAGATAGTCTGTATTATGTGATCGTAATCAAAAAAACCTATCAACCATATTCATTTTAAAAACCTTTTGCTCCTCAATTACTGAATAAATAAGCTTTTGAGCACAGCAACACATATTTATGTGTTAAACCATCTGATTGGTCAAAATTTATAATCATTTAGGTTTAGTAATAAGCCTAAATTAGTAAGGCAGTTTTTCATATAACACTTCTATGGTTTAATCATACTTGCATGTCCTTTTATTGTTTTGGGTAGAGTGTCACAAGTAAAAAAATACAAGATTAAGATGTTGTTTAAAGTACTTCACTCCAAAATAGCGCAATAATTTTCCAGACATTTCAAAGACAGATTAAACAATGTCAGGGTTCCTGTGTGTGGGTTAGTGCGAGTTGTGCATCTCTGCTATAAAGGATCTTTGTGGAGAACTTCGGCAGCCTACACAGGTGAAAGTAATCTTGATAATTATAGTGTTGGGCTTAAAAGAGCACCAGAGCCTTCATTCAGGGCTGTTACTTGTCTGTATTGAAGATGTTAGTTGCTTCCTAGTCTCTTGCCTCCCTTGAGTATTTTCCTGACGTTTATTGGTTTTGTTTGGTTTTCTGTATTTTGGATTTTTGCCTCTGTTTCCCTTGGACTTACTACGTTAAATCATCCAAACCCATCCGTGCCTACTCCTCTCTGCATTTGGGTCCTCAAAACCTCCACCAAACCTAACAATATTTGAAAACCTTTGGTCTTAACTCTGTGAATAAATAAGTTAATGAACATCTACAATCTAAAATAATGGTAATTTATAGTATGTTAAAAAAAGGATTTATATTATACACAGCATTTATTTTAGGCAAAAAATGTGGCAAGCCAAGAGGAATCACACTAGAAGAGTGCATCAACACATGTTCTGTTCCAACTATTTAATTTTTAATGCCCCTTGTGCCCGTTTCTCACCTCTTTGTGAAACACAGTGAGCTGTGCTTTAGCTACATATTGCCAGTTATCCTTCAACAACAGTAAGTAACTCACCAGCCGTGCAAATAGTAAGTGTTGCCTGAAACATTATATGACAGTGCTTACTCTAAACATGTCAAACTCAGTGATGATAGAATACAATGTTTAGGCTTAGGATCGGTGCTGGCATTGATTGCACTTTTTCTTTTGTTCAATTTATTTAACCTTCAGAGTTCTTCCATTTTTTTTATTACCTTGTCATTTCCTGTTTTTCCATATTTTTCATGATTTACAGCCTAAGAACCCAGTCTTCATCTATAAAACACATAAGATACAGTATGTTCTGACAGCAGCCAGCAGGATTCATTTTTATTCAGGAATATCAGTATAAAACAGACTAAAACAACTTAATGCTACATTTTGTAACACATCTCTTCTGTCAAGTAATTTGAAACTATTACTTTCCATCACAACTTTAAATAATTTTATTATTTCACCTAAAATTCTAATAAAACTCACTTAAGTTTGTGGTTTTAACTATTGTTTTAATTGTATAAACTCATAGCAGGATGAATAGATTTTAAAAATCACACTATGCAAATATATCCTGCCATAAAGCTCTTTTGCTTCATTTTAGTAGCTCATAACATCCAAGACACAAAGTAAGTAATGAGGAGGACTCGGTCACAGGATGGATCCGACCTTCTTAATTAACAAAGGTGAGTTTGGCTTAAGCTGTAAGGGTTTGTCCAGTAACCAGTGGGTTGCCAGTTTAAGTTCCCCGCTTTATCAATCTCCATAGTTGTCTCCTTTGGCAAGGCTCCTTTCCCACCTATTATGCTCAGTAAAGAGGTCAAATAACATAATGAAAAAACAAACAAAAAAAACAATAGCTCTACCGAAGCAAAAGATGTTTTTTTTTATTTGACAGTCCAAATAATTGGAATGTATTGCTTATTTTTAGCATGATCATTAAAGCTAAAACATCACATATGAAGTGTAGTCACGTATGCTGTGGTTTAAAAATAGGTACTTGTAAATTATTTCAGTATGACAGTGAGAATCATATCAAGAATCTGTCTTCCGTTGCTCTGGATTGAACTTTATACTTCAAATTATTTTCACCAGCTTCTCTCAGTTGGGGGGGATTTGATTCGTGTTGATAGCAGCGTGTGCTGAGCAAATGCAAATAAATGCAAATGCAGGTGGCTGCAGGGCATAGCATCCAGTATTGTTTGCACAGAAAAACTGAGAAGTCCAACTCACCCCCCTCCCACTACCCCAGGAACCAATAAACCGTGCTCAGAGTCTGTTAGTTTATCATTTAAAGCAAAATAAATAGCACAGCAGTGATGATACGTGGTGATCATATGGAAGGTGTATATGTTGATAGGGAGCTTCTGGAGTCATGTAGGATGGTAAAAGCTATAAATGTCTCCTCTGTCAGCTGTTCTGGGTGAAAGCCTCAAGTAAACAGCACAAGCCTGCCTTTGCTTCTGCATGCTGTTGGGCTGTGCAACAGAATGTGACTAAGATGGAAATTCAGCACTCCCATTTTTGCCTTATTTTCCATCCTTATTTTGGTTTTGTTACAAAGTAGTTTTAAAGAAACACGGGGTTATTGGTAATCCGGTTCCAACTCTAACCAAATTTTGCTTCCCAAAATCTGTATTGTGTAATTGACTTTCTGAGGTTATTTAACCAAACGAAAAAGGAAATCCAAACAGAAACTACAATATCAATATTTAGTTTTTGGCAATGATTTAGATTGTAGGTTCCAGACCATGATCAAGGTGCACAGAGAAAAAAAAAAGCTGCCAGTGTAGACAGAGGCAGCTCAGGGATGGCGTTATCCGCGAAGGTGACCAGCTCCTGCCTGAACACCGGCCTAAAGAAATTTAATGAGAACAAAGAATTAAATGTCCCTTGTGGCCCAAAACTAAGCCCGGCCCACCGGGAGTTGCCCAGTTCCTCCAAGTTAGCCACTCCGGGCCTGTACCTGTGGACCAACGCCTGTGACGCAACTGGTGTGTCAGATTTGGGTGTACCAGAAACAGCGATACAGTACATAGGTTTCTGCTTGGGATTTTAGTATGTATATAAGAAATTAATTGTTAATTTTTATCGATGTGTTAAAATGTTTCTAATTAATCAACCAAACAAATCAATCTAATTAATCAATCAAAAGTATTGCGTTGAGATCCCAGCCCTCAACTAGATAGAAAAAACTGGTAAAGACTAGCCTTATGTATTTAGTATTCAAACTCTTTTGGTTTACAGTGGTACTCTAAAATCGTTCACACTAGCACCAGAATGGTAACACTAAGATTGGCACATATGGTACTTAAACGTCCAAAAACAACACTGCCAGGTCTGATCTGTCCTTTGTGTTTGAGGTATCACTGGAGTAAACGACTTGCTTAAAATTATTCTTGTTGGAGCTCTGTCTCAACTTCATTTACGTTTTCTATTCCTTTCTTTTTGAAACAAAGGTTTTTTCTTCCTTTTTCACTGGCCCTACCATGTCTTTGGTGCTATAATCTGTAGTGAGTAGAATAGCAAGGGGCATGTGGCCACTGATGCCAATGGCCTTACAGTGGTATCCTTTCAAAATTTCCCCATTTTCCTTGATGGGTCCTTGGCTGGTCCCCTGCAATTCCTTTTTTAACATCAATCTTTGTACTAAAATATTCTTTCTGTCATGATTTGTGGACATTAAGATCTACAGAGAAGCGTAATCACCTGGCCAGACCCTGTAACCCAGGAGAGGGAGAGGGCGTCACTCCAGTGGCTGGAAGTTGGACTGTATTTTGCTGGGAGTTGCAGGAAAGTGAGCTGCCATTCGGTTTATGTTTGACTGGGAAAGGCCATACAAATGGCTGCTACTGTATATTTGGTTGCTGTAAAACGGTTTGTCTTACGACCAAACACCAACAAAGGCTGCCACCAGTTCGATGGTAGAGGAAGCTGCAAGCATCTACATTTATTTCCTTAAAACTGAAGTTGTTGAAAAAGAACTTGAAGGAGGATATAACAAAGGGGAAAATATGATTGACAAAAAAAAAGTGTCTTTATCAAAAAAACCTGATCAAATTCTGCTGTCCATGCCTCTTATGGTGGAAAAAGTTACAGAAAAATAACTTTACTTATGTTTCAACATTGAAATTGGGAATTACCAAGAGATGATTAAAAAAAACATGCAAAATTCTTTCTATTTTTCTTTTATGTGGCTCCGAGTGTCTTATGTGTTTTCTCTCCTTCTGGGTGCTTTCAGAATCAAAGCTTTACACACAGATGTCGTCACAGTTGCATCAGTTACTGCATTAGTAATAAAAAAGATGTTTCTGTCATTGAATTTCTGTGTCCAGTTTGGTTTGAATAACTTGAAGCCGAATACTTGTTTTTCTGCAGAGTATCTGCGGCTATATTTCATAGATGACCTCGGGGATGGGTTATAGTTTTTTTCAGGGGTGGTCAATTCTTTGAAGTGCTTCTTATTGGCATATTATAAATAAACATAAGCCTGCCTGTTTGGAGGGCAGGAAGACTAGTCTCTCTGCATGTGTGTATACGTGAAGGAGTGCATGTTAGGGAATATGATGAGTTTATAAGTATGTATATCAAACAGTATGTGTGACAATGAATGTTTCATCGTCATTTAAGAAGAACATTCACAATGTCAACTCTTTGATCTCAATTTGTTTAACTAAGGGGGAAAAAATAGGGATAGTTAAGTATAATGAAAGGTGCATAGCTTATACTAATCTCAGAGCTAATTGTACATTGCTTCTCTGGAACTGTCAGGACAACTGTCATTTAAGGAAAAGCTGAAAAGGTAAACAATGAATGGACAAAATAACAGAAGCAGGTTTGACAGGTAGCAGTAGCTGACAATATTCAAATTAAGCTCACTATGACTTGCTATGTATCTCATACATGCCTTATAACTTATATAGGAGAAATCCTCTACATGGATGTCCAACATAATCTGAATCAGCTTTGACCCCTTGTTCTTTTTCTTAACCTTTATTTCTTCAGCCAGCTTCATCAGTCTCCATGCCAACCTGAGCTAATGAAAAGGTATGAGCTTTGAAAATCAGACTGAATAGGTTTTATCCTAATAGCTTTAGGAGCTGCATACTGCCATTGTTCAGAGTGATCATACATTTTTAAGTATGGAAGAGTAGATTGATGTGGATGTTAAACAAGCGTTCAGTTTGATACAAAGAACTTGAGAAACTTTAGATAAATAAGAGAATACTCTTCTTTGAGAACATATAATTTAAAGAATTTTTCTCTGAGTAGTAGCAAGTAAAGAGTAATTCATGTAGCATCTTTTATGCTCAGTTAATTAATCAGTTTGATATTTGATTTCTTGGATAATATTAATGACATGCTGGCTTCCAGACTTGCTCAATATACTGATCCAAGGCCACAGAGGGGAGTTTCTTAAAAAAAACAAACTTTAAGAAATGTATTTGCACCAGCCTGTGTTCAGCTACCATTATGACAAAAACAATGGCTGAAATCTTGCACATCTTGCATATTTATTTTACTCTGACTCCACCCTTTCACTGAATTACAGGGTCTGATCAGAAGATGAAGCTTCTTTTTAGATGTTAAAGTCAACAAATCATGACTGAATATTTTAGTACAAAGATAGATGTTTAAAAGGAAATTGTAGGGGACCAGCCAAGGGCCCATCAAGGAAAGTGGGGAAATTTTCAAATTCTACTACTGTATGTGCCTGTCAAAAGAGATAGATCAAAGCATTAGCCTGTTACTGCAGGTACACATCATGTGTGTACTTGCATCTTATTGTAATATACTGCAATGATGACGTTGTCTAAATGGTTAAAAGCAGGAAAAAGCAGTGTTATATATATTTTCCTGCAGGTTAGCTCAAACCTGTTCCTTTATGCCTTTGAGTTCCAGGCTCCATCACCAATCAGACTGTGTTTACTCTCAGTCTTCGTCTCTTGGCTGGCTCCACAGCAGTTAGTCATGGAGATGTGCATTCATTACAAATTGTTTAATATCTTCTATATCTCATCAAAGGTGATGATTACCTTGGCTGAATACCAAAAAAATCCTGCCTCGTAGCACAGTCTTGAAAATTACTTCCTAGAGTAAGAGAAGCTGTTGTGCAAGTACATGCAGTAATTCCAAAACCTTTTTTAAATGATTGTATTGCCTTGTTATTATGGTGTAGTCACTGTTGGTTGGAGTTAAAATGAAAAGTTAGAAAGTGTGCCATAAAGTAGAAAAACAATGTTGTTACCAAATATCTTTTTTAGTTTATAAATAATGTACTTAAAGTGCACAAAAATATGAAGACAACAAATTTCAGGATAAGCATGTTTCAAAACATCAAAAGGAATTACATTTTTATGAGGTTCAGACATGCTGCTCATAGAGATCCATCAGAGGAGACTTTTAGACACCTTGAACGATAACATACAAGGAAAACAAGGCAGGCCAGAAAACAAAGTCAGGGGGAAATGGGGGAGCAGATGTTACTATAGAATTCATTTAAACCTGTATGTGGTGTCTGGAAGTGTGGAGCCAATTTTCATTAATTTCTGTCGGTGAAATTATACAATAAAAGGATTTTTTTAAAAAATCAGGCTCATTGGCCCTTGCTCGTTTTCTGTAATGAACATATATCAGAATATGTTTTTAATGACCACGCTCTGTAAACCCCCCCCCCGTATACATTTCTATTACATTTAAGATGTACAGGTCCACTGGACCAAGGGCAAATTGAAGTGAGGAAACCCCCTGTCTTGGGCCTGTCTGAGTGTCTGTGTGTGTGTGTGTGTGTGTGTGTGTGTGTGTGTGTGTGTGTGTGTGTGTGTGTGTGTGTGTGAGAGAGAGAGTGAGAGTGTGATGGTGTGTGTGTGTGTGTGTAAATGTGAGTTTTGTGTTTCGGCATGTGAAATCCAACGCCATGTCACCACTGTCAGAGGGTCAAATGTGCGGGAGAAGGAGAGCAGACAGTGTTGATGCCTGAATTGTGTAAAAATGTTACATCGATGTTGGGGAACCGCAGATGCCGAAACACAAAACTTGTAGGTGTTTACCCTGAAATCGGAGGGTTGACGGTTCAAGCCCCAGCACCGGCTTTCAGAGTTTCAATGCAGGTGTCTACTGATGGTGGTCAGAAAGCCTGGTGGCATCAGTGTACGGCAGCCTTGCCTCTGTCAGTGAACCTCAGGGCAGCTGTGGCTACAATGTAGCTTGCCATCAGCAGTGTGTTAGTGTGTTTGTGAATGACTAAATGTAGTGTAAAATGCTTTGGTCAAGTTTCCTGACTTAAAAATGTGCTATGTAAGTACAGGCCATTTACCATTAACTTTGTGCTGCAAGCTGGATTGTTGTGAGATCTGAGTTTTCAGTCTCAGAACAAATCCATCTTGAAAGACTCCCGCTAATACGTCCATCTCATAAGAACCAGCGAGTCAGACCAATGACATGGCAGCAGTGGTTTTTGAGGCGGAACATGTAGGCAGGACGACAGTCAGAAGGGCATGGCCAGGGCATTGCAAACATCGCTACATTGGAGGGCTCACCTGTCAATACCACAATGGAAGCGGTTTTAGATAAAATAGTGGTAACTTTTCATTTAAAAAAGGAGCAAAGGGAAGCACTTTGTGCTTTTGTAAATGGGAAAGATGTCTGTGCCTTTCTTTCGACAGGAATTGAGAAAAAGTTTGATTTATCAGCTTACTCAGCTACTTGTGCAAACACTTAAAAGCTGCAGATGAAACCTATTGTGATTATCGTGTCTCCGTTGGTGGCTCTCATGGATGACCATGTTGCCAAAGCTCAAAATGTCACGATTCGCTGCTACAATGGGCTGAAAACATATTATGGAAGGCCGGTGCTAGCTGGCACGTCACCCAATCAGCTTGACATATTGTACTTAACGTCCCGCCTTTTTAGACTGAACTCAACGTAGAACTCAACTCGGTTCTACATATATCAATCTAGCTACTGCCAGGTTAGTTTATGATCTCTGGTTTGCGTGAATCTTTATTTTTTGACACTCTTCTGCTACAAATTGGATTAGATAAAGTATAAATATAGCTTTGCCATTTTGGTTTCTGATCACTACTGATCAAGATGACCAAAAGATACATTGAAGAATGGGCCCTTGAATTGATTTTGAGAGAGAGAGAAGTTTTTGATGATTATGTAGACTTAGAAAACTTTGTCATTTTGTATACACAGTGCATACAAAACGAAATTTTGTTTCGTACAGCCATCGTGACATTTCCATTTCTTAAAGTGCAGCAGTGATCAAATGTAAAAATTGTGGAAGAAAAAAGAAAAAAAACATGGTTCAAAAAACGCATTGATATGTTCCGTTTGATGCAGAGTCTGTGACATTATTTAGAGTTTTTTCAACATCAGCTGTCTGATGGCAGTGTGGAAGAAGTTGTTTTGGAATCTGCTGGATTTCCATTGAATGCTGCATCAGGGAGACAGTCCATAGTGGGTGTTTGAAGGGTCATTGATGATGTTGCGGGCTCGGGACACGCCGCTCTGGCATGAAATGTCCTTTATGGAGGAAATAGGAGCCCCGATGATCTTCTCTGCAGTTCTCACTACTCTTCTCACCTTCTTCCAATCTGGCGCTGCAGCTCCCACACCATACAGTGAGACAGCTGGTCAGAACGCTCTCTATGATGCATCTGTAGAAGGTCGTAGAGGTCTGTAGAAGGATATGATTCAGAAGAAGAGGTCTTAAAACTTGAGGATCACATGTCCTAAAATCCAGAGCCTGACAGTGACTAAAGAAGATGATATGGTTGAGCATCAGCCAGTTACAAATTGAGAAAAGGCCATCAGCAGCAGCCAGCCACCAGACCAGACCATCTGCAACCTGAACCAGGTCGTTGTTTTTATAAAAGTTGTAACTGTGATGTTGTCCCTCATGTTTCTTCTATCTGACTGAGTTACACTGCTTGGTTCTGCTCCTTGTTCAACAGAAATGAATCATGCTGCTTTCTGCTCGATATCATTTGCTCCGTTGACAAATCAGAAAAAAGTCTGAAAATGTATGCCACACTATCGATTGTGACCAAAGCCTCCTCTATGACCTACCTCCTCTAAAGTATCTCTAAAGTGGCTGGTCCCCTACAATCTGTTGCGTTGACCTATTGGTTGGATTTGTTGAATTGTATCACTGACATATCAGAAACAACAGAAAGTTGGTAACTCCAAAGTAATAAAAAGAAAAAAACCCTAATAAAATACAAACTTTCCAGTACAGATAGATTTAAAACAAACGCCAAAGATATATGAAGTATCTGGTTAGAAAAACATGTTGCATGTAAGGGCTTATGTGATGAACTAATGCTTAAATATTATGGGGGGACTATTAAGCAGGAAAGCATTATAATAAACTCTAGATTGAGACGACAAAAGGAACTGATAAAGTAACATACGAGCTGAAAAATAGAAGTTATTAAAGTTGTTGTTAAAACTAAATAAAAATATTATTTTATCCATAAACTCACACAGAGATCATTTACAGATAGGTAACTTGGAGCCCTACCAGCCGCTCTCTGCAATTTTACTTGATTTAACTGGTTGTTTGGATTTAGAAAGAAGCATTGTTGTCCATCTCTTTGTCCCTATAAATGAAACAAAAAATACCTGATATAAAAAATAGACGAAAAAAGAACAGCTTACAGTCCAAGGCAGGCAAAACTTGTACTGATTCCACTAAAAAAAGTGAATTTACAGCACAGAAAAGTGCTAACAGAAAGACTATTATTGGGATATGGTCAGTGTAATTAGGGAAACTATGAGAGGACAGTTCTGAGCAGAGGAACTGAGGAAAGTAAACATAAAGGGAGCCAAGACACAAAGAATTTACAGGAGTAACATAATGAAGATACCTACTGTAAATGGACAAATAGAGCTTACTGTATCTCCTAAGTTTAGGATAAGTTAAACTTACAGCACAACACAATATAAATTAATACAAAAATAAACTGATATCTAAAACCCTAAAAATAATACAGCTTATAAATAATCAAAACACTCAAGAATGATGACCCAAATAAAATATGATCAGTATATGATGCACACTTTTTGTTTTCAGATTATTTAAAATATGATTAACACCTAACAAAACAAAATGAAATATCAATATCAAAAAGTAAAAAAATAAGTAAAGTAAAAAAGTAAGTATACATTCTCTAGTCTTGAAGTATTTGCAAAGAGAAAACTGAAATGTGCAACTGTCTAATGTAGTTAGATTAAACATTGGGGGACAAAAAGAGCTTTCTAAGTAAATTATTTTATTGAGCCTGTAAAGTTTGGCATAAGAAAAACATTCTCTCTCTATGATTCATAAAACTCTAAAGGTGAAAAATATAAGAAAGGAATTAGCTTTGGATGGATAGAAATTAGAATCAGATAGAATCAAAATTAAATAAAGCTTCATAGCAAGTTTCAAGCAGTGTCCAAAATGAAAAGTTGAAAAGCAGAATTGACAGAACCAATATATTTAGAGCAGTTAGCGCTTAAAAGAATGTGTGCAAGATTACTGGAAACTTGTGACAGACAGATTAAGAAAAATGTGAGTGTTACAGTATGGAAAAGCATGAGTAATGAGCAGCAAGAATAGCTCACAATCTGAAGAATAATGGCAGACATTGGCAATCATGTCTTTAATGAACTTAAACTGAAGCTTCTTATATGTTATGCATTTTAAAACAAACACTATGTAATTAATGCATTATTTTTGCAGGCCTTTATACTGATTTCATCTGCAGACCTTTTCTCTTATGTTTTCTAAGAAATGAAATAAAATATGATGCAAAGCAGTCCTTTGCCTTTTAATTGACCAGTGCAGGATTCAGTGACACCAATAACCTTATTTTAGGTCTGTACAGCGTTGCACAAGTCAATTCCTGTGATAACTATTTAGAATGAATATTGTTACGGCCCGGCTCCCACCGCTGCACCAAACCAGGGAGGACACAGAAACCAGGAATGTTAGCCTTTTAGCCCTTCAGAGGCATTTATTAGAGACATGAATGAGCGACAGGCCGCCCACGATGTGCTTTCAGCAGGCGATCCCTTCGCCTGGTCCTCTCTCGGCCGACCGATTACGGATCTCTAGACCCGACTGAACCCACTCAGCTGTGGTCCTAGCCCCGGTTGGTCCCTTTGATCAATCCCGGTCCTCTCTAGTCCTCCCTGGAGCTACTGGTGAGTGGAGACTCCTTCAACAACACCTCCTTCCACAGTGCCAACAACCTCAATAATGAACAGCACTCCTTAACTAGCATTCAGGTGGCCACGTAATTAGAAGCACCTCCCTCAATCAAGGACCTGCATTGACTAAACAATTACCAGCAACTTGCCTCACAGCAGGGCCGTAACACCCCCGCCCATAGAAAGCAGGTTCCTATATGGAATGTGTAAAGCAAACCCAGCCTCCATTAAACAAATGGCTCTGTCCCACAAGTTAGACATAGCCAAGCTGATGTTTACTGTACATGTTCCATTCTCAGTTCAGTCTCCCTTCCAGCAACTGGTGAATTCAGAAGTCCTTGAAGTATCAGAGAAAACAAACAGGGAGAAAAACAAGCAAAAAAACAACAAAAAAACAAATTTGCTACACCAGTGTAGCACGACATAATGCATCGGCTACAACATTGTCTTTTCCCTTAATGTAACGGATATCCAGATTGTAGGTCTGCAGAAACAAAGACCAGCGAATCAAACACTGATTTGGACATTTCAGTGAGCATAGGAATGTCCTATCCAATAAATTGTGGAGATAAAAAGTTTTAGCTTTTTAAACATATACCTGCCTGACCCAAATCTGTGTGCAATAAGAATGCAATGGCCTTCTCCTTGATTCTTACTTGAAGACAGCCCATCCGTGTAATTTGACGATCAGTAGACACTCAAGCATGAGTAAGTTACTCTGAGGCAAACGTTTGACTACAGATTATTGGTTGCCTGCTGCTGTTAAAAATACCTGTAAGATGAGATTTAAGGGAATGAAGTCTTCCCCTGGGTTCTCATTTTATATTTTGTGCCATTATCATTTTGTGATCACGCCATTTGTTGTATCATTATTACTAACACCCAGGAAAGAAGAGAAAGAAAAAAGAGAATGTAAATAGAACTTGAAACTTTTAATTTTACACATCTTTTTAAGTAACTGCAAAGATTAATGTCTGAAGATTTTACACAGTTCAAAGTCGTAGACTATAGTCATGTTTTGGGAAGGACTTTAAGGTGAAAAGGAAAACTGAATAATCAAAGTGCTTCCAGTTTGCAAGGTAATTTTAATAATGTAGCTGATTATTTCAGTGCAGCAGCTCTGTCAACTGACTTTCTGCAAAATCCAAAGCACAGTTAATGTGTTGCAGAATAACTCCATTGCAATACCGTTGACAGAAAGCAGAAAAGTTGTAATCTCTGTATATGAACAGCTATAGTTATGCCTCAGTGCCAACCCATTTCTGAAGAACAAACTGCATTTCAGTTATCAGTTAAATTGGCAATCTTTGGGGTTTGGTTGCCTCATTTATTTTCCTTTTTAAAATAATCTAGTAATAATAGTTTTTATTATTATTATAAATGTTGTTATATGTATACCGACTCCAATCAATTCAAGACTCAAGGTAGAATCAACATATGAAAATAAAAAAAGGTGTTTTTTAGCAAAGTAGATCTAAGGTTTAAGCTTTTGCAGTTTGAAATGTTAATATCCACAATGCAGTGTTTTGATTTTAAACTGAAAAAGTTTCCTGTTTTTAGGCTAAACCCTTAATGCCATAACCTAGACTAGATGGATATCACACGCTTATAAATTCTGTTCTCCTTTTTCCTCTGTACCGAGGAACCTTCAGACATGTTTTCCCTTTATATTTGAGGCAGTACGCATTACGCAGCATTTGGCAAAGCCCTTCCTGTGAAACTCAAGCTCACTAATGCAGTGAGATCAGTAGTTAAATATTTCACTCAAATCCTGCAATCTCTCATTTTTAAGGACTTTTCAATGACACAATGTTTGCACTACAGATTTAGTGAGCATGTGGGTGTGATTTTCCACAGAGATTACAATAAAGCGAGCTCTGCAAGGTAATTCTGATGAAGGGTTTTTATTTTTGAAAGACAGGGCTCTCTTGACAGCCCCGATCTCATGTGATTGGAGTAAAACCATCTCAGCTGTAAATAGAATGACTTTGTGTCCTTTAGCTGAGAAAAGCAAAGTTTTATTTCAACAAAATGACACTTTTCTTTACCATTGCACTAAGCCAGATGCTTTGTGATTTTATTGAACATGTCTCATTAGAAGCAGGTGACGGAGGTTGTTTGACTAATTACATGATTACAAATTATGTGAGCTTTCCAAATGGAGGTTGAGACACTTCACCTACAGAATGATGCATTAGTGCTGTTTTGTTCCCTGTAAACAACCTAATGAAATGGAATAAGTTGTTTAAAAAAAAAAGCTTTTTGTCCTAGAGGCAGTGATGGAGGTAGCCATATTGGGCTTCCACTTCACTTGTCATAATCACAGTGTCGATATGTGTTACAGATCAGTTTCAATCGGTGAGAGAAATCATAGGCTCCCTGCAGTATGCTGATGGGTTTACTGCTGTGGTCACAATATGACAAAAGACCTTTATGCTGATGTTATTTCTTTCCTCGGTGGAGCTCAAGGTCAAAGCACTCAAAGAGGGAAAGAGAAAGGAGAGGGAAAGGATTTAGTGATGCTTAGTGGTTTGTTTCTTTCTCTCAGCTACTAAGATGACATAACACCATTGAGATTTACTATTTTTTACGCTTTCTTTTTCATTAAAAATGTAAAAGGGATTTGTAAGATATGGCTTTATAAAACATACCATTTCAGAATGGGTTTATGGAATCATCGTAATTTGTTTTTGTTGGATATAAGAATCAGAATAAATCAAAAATCTTTGTTGTTTTGAAACCCTACTGACCTATTGCGGCAAATTCTAGCTTTTAAAAAAGCATCTCATATGCAGGTAAAAATAAAAAAATAAAAATACTCTTAAAAGAGAAACATAAAATGTAAAACATCCTTAGGGGAATATAGTGGGAATGAAATCTACAAAGTAACTTGATGCTCATAAAGAAGCTATTTATGATGCATAACATGATTGATGAAACCAGATCATTTATATACTTTGGATTGATTCTACAAGTTGTAAGATACAGTATGTATTGAACAAAACCTAAAGCCTTACAAACAAAGTGACCCTTTTAATATTTACCATTTGGTATAAGAGGCAAAAAGCGTAATTCCAATACAGGTAACTTTTCCAGAAGTCGATTTTTCCAGTGCTTAGAACATTCCGTGACATTCCGTGAGGTCAGGGTTAAAATCGGAACAATAGATGTAGTTATCTAATGTCATGATCATTGCTAAAAGGTTGAATTTCACCAGTATTCTAGCAATCTCCCACTCTGGATCTCTCTCTAATAATTATTTTTGTATTTAAATCACATTATTGCATTCTTTGGCATCTTTGTTTGCAGCAACATCCTTCCATTCTATACGGCCACTTTATCCATGTTAGGTGATTAGGGGAGACTGCAGTCTTTTTCTAGCAGTCATTAAGTAAGAGATGGGTTACAATCTGGATAGGTCAAATGTCAGAGGACCAAACGGAGACTGGTGCAACACATTACAAAGATTATATGTCAATTCTAGCTGAAATCACAACTTTAAAGGCAGACATAATACACAGGCCATAAAAGAAAAACACGCTTTAATGAAAAACTCAAAATATAAAACTATCTAGGAAGAGAAAAAAAAGAACCCTAAAGAGACTGAACATGGAAGTGTTATTGGTGAAATTAATTCAAACTTTAAATGTTTGAATTAATTACCCTTATTTATTAATAAAGGAAAATACATTCTTTTACCAGAACAGAATTACCGGTAATCTGATCCAGATTTTGATGTGGATTTAACCCAAATCATGCATCGACTCATGGCTACTCTACTTTCCATGAACTGCTACAAAATGGTTAGTGTGCCGTACTCTGTACATTTACAACAGAACATTTCTAAGATGCACTACTGGTGGTCTATTGATAACATCAAAGCAATTTAATTTGCAATTTCTTTAAAGAAAAAAATATTTTTTAATAATTAAAAACACATTTATTCTATTTTCAAGTTATTTTATTTAAATTTAGGACGGCAAAAAGTTTTTACTCACAGTCCAAGAAATATACATTTTTCCCTAAGCTGTCAACTAAAACTCTTTATTTTTTATGACTGTTAATCTAAATTGACCTCTGTTTAAAGTATGGAGAGAATAATTTTAACTCATAACAGGTCTTAGGCTGGGTGAATATCTCTTAATCCACTTCATGAAGACATCAGGCAATATAGTTAAGTTACTGAGTCATTTTCTTTTAACCGTTGTAGAAATTATTGTTTTCTTCGAGGACATTAAACATAAGAGGGGAGAGCACACGTACATGCTAGTCTGTACCTTTTTTTTTTTTTTAAACCTTACAGTATTTCTATATATATAGCTAACAGGATGTTGCTTTTTATTTTTCCTTCCTGCAATAAAATCAACACATTTCAACAGACGGTGTTTTTCTGCAAAGCCTAGGAGAATACATACAGCTGTGATCTCTTAAAAAACGCTGAATACGTTGTACTGCTTGTGCGTTTATGGAGTTGCAAAACCAGATTGGAGCATTAGTTAAATTTGGCAAAGTATAGAGTTTTCTTCTTTTTAATCTTTATTGGTGATGTTCTTTCCCTAAATGGCCACTTACATATTTTAGTCATTATCATGAAAAATTCTAATTTATCCTCTAAACTGGGAGTCTGAGAAATTCCAAGTGGCTTCTCTTTGCTAAAAAATACTATACTACATACAACCACACTTAGAAGAAAGAAAAACATTTTTTAACAGGATCTCAAATGTTGGTGGTCTGTTTGATTGCTTACAAGTTACACATTAATTGAAGAATTCTTCAGATTTAAATTGCATTTTTGGACAACAAAGAGGATTCTAATTTGAACAAGTATCCTTTGGAGTTTCAGCTAAAAATGTAAAACTATCAACTGTCAACTTATGTTCTAACAAGACAATAATTTCCAACCAAGATCGTAGCTGGTTATGATTTAAATGAATCAGTCACATTGTGCTTAAAAGCCACAACAAAATCTGTAGACTATGCCTAGAATCTAGGTCTGTCACAGATAAGCTTGTCATTTTACTAAAATTTTACACTTCCGGCATGAAGAGTGTTCAAATTCCTAAGAAAGATTTTGTCACAATTTTTAAAATTTTAAACAATTTTTTCAGCTTGTTTATTGGTGTTAAACATTATATTAGTGCCTTAGGTGTGTGCATATCTTAGCTAGTTTTAAAAACTATGTTTATATAAAAAAATCTGAAACAATTTTTCTTATAGTCTTTATAGAATATGTGTTATATATTTATTGAAGCCTGAAAATAAAGTTTAATTGAATCTCAAGGGAAAAAAAAACAAATCAGGTATGTAATGAGAGCTTTTAACTCTGGCAGATAAGCCTACTTATTGTGGCTGAAGCAGCTCAGCACATGAAGTGTTAGGATCTTACTTCCTGGACCTTTTTTTTCCTCTTAAGTTTTTACTTATTGTGTTCCCATATATGCTTTGTTTTGTTTAGTGTCATTCTCTAGATTTATATAAGTTTTGTATCTAGAGTTTTGCTGCCCCCTAGTGGTCTTTCCTTTTCACTTAGCTCCTTCTAGTTATTTCTGTCCACTCCTGCTCCCTATCAGCCAATCATTCCTCCCATTGTTCTGTCTCCCATATATACACCTCCTGTTCAGTTACTCGTTGCTGCATCCTCGTCATTCTTTTGGTTTATTCCTCCCTCATGTGTTTTAGTTCTTGACTTTTCTAGTCCTTCAGTTCTGGACTTTTGCAAGCAATCTTCTCTGCCTCCTTCTACTCTGTGTTTGGGTCCACAACTACATCGACCAACCCTGACATCAAGCTGAAGTTTGATATGTTTATCCAAGGTTTATCTGTTCAAATTCTCAGATTATGTCTAGAAGTGTATTTATACATTACCTGATGAAGAAAAACATAATTGGTAAAGATTTGTTTAGACATTAGTGTCTTGAATTTCCCTGTAAATAGAATAATCCAAAAATTATGAAGGTAATTATTTTTTATCAATTTTTATTAAAACACAACATATAATGACAGTAAGACGGAAAGAAATCGAAGTCTCTCAACTTGTCATAAATCCTTAAATAAACTTTAAATGTGACTCCAGGAAATAAGGATTTATTGCAGGCAGAAATGTTACATCTGTATGCGGCTCTGGGTAAATTCCTGACCATATTCCGGTACTTGCATTTCTGCACTCCTTGTCTAACCATTTCTTTAAACCATTGTTGGTCTTTCACAGAACACATTTTGATTTATGAATCCTGCGGGGCTCTTTTTAATTAGAAGTTTATATTTCTTTTTTCACTCTGAGTTGGATTGTAAGATAAGTTGGTCTAAAAAAAGAGGTTTTCTTTGATCACTTTTCCCACTAAAAACTCCCAGTGAAGTGACTTTGATAACACGCAAGGATGTCTGATGACATGTTTGACACCTAAGCAGAGCTCCATTATCAGTTTGTGGTTCTCTGAAGAACAATTCTTTTTTTGACATTCTTCTTCAAAAATTGCAGGTTATGGGCAGATATGCTTAGGTATTCACTTTGAACAAAAAGCCTCTCAGTCTTTTCTTTTTGTGCCAATACAGACTTTTAGAAGTTCTCGATATGTTCTCTATAAATGGGCTTAATTGTCACATAAAAAATTCAGTTCCCATCTGTTGGGTTGAAAGCCAGCTGAGGTGTTTTTTTTCCCACTTCATGTGTATTTTTTTTGTTTTTTCCTGAATGAAAAATATAATTTTTCATTCTGGAAAAACTCTGCATCAATATCAAAAGCTTAAAAAGAGATTTTAATGAATGTATTTAAGAATAAAGACAAGACTGATTTATGTTAACCTTCATAACATTTTTACCAATTCTTGGTTTAGCCAAGGACCACCAAAAGAAGGTCTTTAGGCTCTTTACCTTGGATGTTCTGCCTGTATCATATTCAAACAGATATATATAATGGCCATCTTAATGTAATTCTCTTTTTTTCTATCCTCTTTCGACAGCAGCTAGTTCTACCTTTATAAAATTATTTTACTTTCTTGCTTTTACCTGGAGTGAACCCACACATGCACGGGGAGAACATGCCAACTCCATGCAGAAAGACTCCTGGACCAGAAATCAAACCCTTAGAAAGAAAATGAAAGATGACCTTTTAGATTTCTTCTTGGCTGCCTTTGGTTTCTGATTAAGTCAAAATGATGTGATATTCAGGTCTTTTGACTATACACCCCTGGCAGTAATAAAAATTAGGCAACACTCCAACCATACCTTTGAAAGGCTCTCTTCACAGGGATTAAATTGTTCCACAATTGAAGCAATGCCCCAAAATTAAACTTCAGTTAAAAAACTTCACAAATTTATATAACATTTTTATGGGGACATTAGCTCTTTATATAAAAGTGCCTAGGTACCATATCCGGTGACATTGATTAAGTAGTGACTTAAAGATTTATTTCAGTTGCAACGAAAAGGTCAGTCGTTTCCTGGAAGTATAAGGCTGCAGCTAATATGACCATTATTACAGTGCTGTTGACATTTATTGCCCCAATGGTAACTGGATGTAAAACACTTAGAAATATATTGATATATTTAGTCAGGCAGCGTAATCTCAGTCAAAACTATGTAAAAAACAAAAAACAAACCTTTTTTGAAATACTAATATATCCTCTAAACTAGGAGTATGAGAAACTCCTGTTGCAGGTAATATTCTTTTTACTAAAACATGCAATATGCAATAAAGATAAAACAATACCGAAACGTTTTTAACAAGAGCTCTCATATTGTTGGTCTGTGGGATTGCTTACGAACTACAGACAAATTATTTTGTGAAAGATTCTTCACATTTTAATTGCATTTTTACTTGATCTCTGATGAACTAAGCTGCTGCTGCATTTTCTCAGGTTCTCAAATGCAGCCTGCATTTTGGTTCCATGTTTACAATAAAAAACAAAGACATGTTTGTTAAAAGACTTGAATTAATGTTTGTCGCTAAGAATACATGGGGGAAAAGAAACTGAATTTTTCTTAAAGGCTTTGTCTTTAAAAACTTAAGTTCCACTTGTTTTCATTTTGAATTTGATTATTTTTATTTTATGTTAAACAGAAAAAACGATGACATTGATTTGTCTAATTACTCATTGATTTCTTCTGCAAGATCATTGAAACATTTACAAGTGCTCAAAATTATCCCCACCAACATATTTTTCTACCTTAGTAAATACATATGGTTAATGGCATGTACTTATATAGCGCCTTTATTCAAGTTAGGAGACTTGACCAAAGCGCTTTACACTACATTCATTCACCCATTCACTCACACACTGATGGTGGCAAGCTACATTGTAGCCACAGCTGCCCTGGGGCTCACTGACAGAAGCGGGGCTGCCGTACACTAGCGCTACCGGGTCCTCTGACCACCATCAGTAGACAATGCAGGTGAAGTGTCTTGCCCAAGGACACAACGACACTGAAAGTCGGAGTCGGGGCTTGAACGGTCAACCCTTCGATTTCAGGGCAAACTCCTACATCCAACGCCACTGTTTCCCCATGGTAATCTCATTTCCATATTGGACTTATTAAGGACATATTTAAGAAAGTCTACATTCTGATTGCACTATAAAGTCAAGGAATCTGTCATTTAAATGCCACCATCTAATCAATGAACATAAGGAATGCAAAATGAGCATGAAAACTGTAGTCATATGTATCACTAGGGACACTTAGGTGTGTTCAAGGTCTTTGCCTTGGTCAGTAACTGAGGATTTGGAGGATTTATCAGCTTTATGTGCCCTTCCTCTTGACAGTTTAATTTGCACCTTTCTCCAGCGTTTACAAAAGATGTGATTGTCAAAGTGGCTTTTGGCTACTAACCTGAAAATTGTTATTATTGAGCATGAATTTTAAGGAAGGACTCTTTTAATAATTACATGGCTGAAGGTGGATAATATGATTGCAGCTTTTTAGTTATACAGTATTTCTAAAATAACAATAATTAGCTTTTGATTAATGCTCAGTTCACATACAAAACATACATCAGCAATTGAGTCATCTCTACTCTTCTGTGAAACCAATACAATAAAAGGGAAATATTTCAGGGTTAACAAACCTATTAAGGAAAAAAATGTTTAGGAGTGTATCTAAATTGTACTCAAAATGTCAATGGAAGATCTCATATTATCAATATAATGTCTTTCATAATTCATCCTCATCAATTTTTAGAAGATCACTGTCACGACAAAGTTTTACATTTTAGTTTGATTTGTGTGAGGATTTTTTTTTTTTATCACTTTGGGCAAAGCAACTTTTGTAGGTCATCTGTGCAGTAAGCTGTCACACTTCAAGGTAAAAGTTTTTGATGAACAACATTATTAGACAAGGACTGGCCATAGCTGTCTAGAGAGTTCTGAAAACCAAATCCAGGACAAGATGGAAGTCAGCGAGTTGTTAGAAGGTGTGGTGGGAGCAGGCCCAACAGAATAAGAAAGGGGCTGGCGAGGTACAGCGGAGCAGGGTTGACAGGTGACAAGGCATGGGAAGACTAAGAATTTGTAGCACAAATTGGGGAGAAGTGTTGCTTAGAATCAAAGTGACATCTGGAATAAGAAATGAGCAATACTTCTGGGGTTATTACAAAGTAAGGCATAGTGTGCACTAACACAGTAAAAAGCTGAATTAGGATGTCTGCTGCAGGAGGAAAGGAGTAACTACACGGGCAAATTCTGACAGCTATGTATTCACAAAATGGATGAATTGGAACAATACAATGGAGTGGGGTGAGGGGAGGTGGGGTCACCGGAACAAAACATAAATCAAAAGCTGCTTTCAGATCGTTCTCTTATCCAGGATTTACATTTGCTCCTTCTGCTTTGTGATCATTAATACAGTCACGTCAGAAATGGGAGATAAAAGTTAGTCCACTATTCTAATACTAGAATTCGCTGCAGATAATCACATTTTGAAGATGGTGCACACCGTTTTGGTTTATTGTATTTATTGTAGTGAACAGAATCACACCCAACTAGCAAGTGTTATAGATTACATGTTTTATAGATGTATATTTATTCAAAACGAACTGGTTCACCTGTTACTGTCATAATAAACATACACACACACACAGCACCAATTAAAAGATTAGTGCAAATGAATGCATCTGATATTACAATTAGCTTGAGCTACTGTTTGGTCCTAGTGCTTGATTTGTCCTGGGCTTTAGCATAACATTGTATTTGGACCGTTATAGTGCAGGGGACCAAATGTTGGTTTGGAGTTGGTCTGGAGCCGACTTTCTTTATCAGCTTGTTGAGCCTCTTAAAGTCATATGCACTAAATCTGTTACCTCAACAGTGATGACAGAAAAGATTACATTGGTCATTAATTTGGTATTTAGAATTAACTAGAAAAAGAAAAGAATCAGAATGGTAAAAGTTTAAAAAGGTTCAACAAGCGTTGCCGGAGAGTGCAGGTTATTTTTGGGCAAATCCCCAGCATTTGAGACACTTATAGTACAAATCTGAGTGTGAGCATAACATTTCATGGGTCACGAGAATCTCTAGGGGTTGGTTGTAGTTTTGCTCGTTGATGGTATATGGGGCAGTGTGGTATCATGGTGACCATCTGTGCGTGATCTGTTCGCTGTAAAACTAATCCATGTCAACATATAAATCCCATCTCAGCTCACTCAGCACTTTGCAGTCTGAATAAATTAAGAATTAAAATGAAATACCCAAAAGTATGAAACAAGGTTTAGATTCAAGAATTAATCATGGAAGTATTTACTATCTGTTGTCATGGATTACAGTTAATAATGAAGCTGTTGTTTGTTTCAAAAACTTATTTAGCATTTCATTACCTGCTGCTGAATTCAATTAATGAGTTTAAACATACTGTGAAGCTGATTGAAGTGCTTCATTATTTACATGATATACAATATATAAACCACCAGTTAGGCAACTTTCTCCTACTGTATATTGTGACATTTTTTATTCATCTATGGTGGGCGATTGATGTGGAGCATATTTGATGTGTTACAAAGTAATTGTCATGAAGCTTAACGTAAAGATCAGAGGATCAGAATGAAGCACATTATGTGGGCAGTAATGGAGAAGAACAAATAAGGGGAAAAGACTAAAGAAGTAAAAGTATTTAATAACAAAGTCTGGAGAACAAAAAGCAGAACAGATAGAAAATGAATGGAATACATGAAGGGGAAAAGTGATTGAATATCAAGTGTGCACAGACAAGGACAAGAGAGCAAGGCAAAGACTGCAAGGCGAGCAAGGGCGCAGACAAGCGATAACGAGAAGCCCTATTTAAATGTCAGGTTCCCTCAGGTAACTAACATTGTGAAATGACCTCAGTTTCACACAATAAAGTCTAACAGAGTAATACAGGAATATAAATACACTCCAAGCAGTACATCTTCAAATGTCACATACAGTGTGCTTTTATTCAAAGGCTTGTCTTCACTGACCCAGATACTTTTAAGTATTCTTTCTTACTGCCTTGGGTGGTTGGGAGGAAAAACAGGAAAAAGGTTTTAGAGAATTGGAGAATAATTTCATTGCTATTTGAATTGCTAAATCAAACTTGACCTAAAACATTGTATCATTGCACTAGGCTGGTTTTATATGAGAAAACCAGCTATAACTACTTTGTAACATTCAGTTGCTGCAAGATGTAATAATTGTAAAGGAAACCTATCAGCTGCAAACTCCTATTTTTGGGAAGAACCTTGTCAAGAATACCAAGACTTAAGTAGAAAAAATAATAAACATTAAGATACTTTTGTAACAACCATCGAAGAAGGTAGCCAAACTGATGCATATTTATTTTATAGCTGAAGAAATCCAGTTTAGAAATACAATCCTATATGTAAATATGAAGATGTAGTAGGCTTTTTTTCACAAATTTACAGCTTAAGTAACATAAATATATACAAAAACTTTCACCTTATTTAAATGTTTGAAAGCAAATTCTAAGGCAACACTGAAAGAAGTAAAATGTCCATTTAATTCGGTCAACTTCAAAGTTGATGTTGTTTCAAAATAAAAAAATGTATGTGTGATTTGAAACCAATAATTTCACTTTACCTGGAATTAAAAATCCCTTATCACAGAAAAAAATCAACTAAAACAATTATTTTCCAAGTAAATATCTACTTCAAGTCAAAGGTAATAGTGTCACTAGGCATTTATCCTTCCGCATGCTGTAACTCACGTGAGTGTGACCTCATTATCTGACTAATTGAAAATAGGTGTGAGCAGCACAGCACCACCATGAGCAAGGCAGCTGTTCCAACTAATGCTCAGTTTCAGAATAGCAAGAATTATGATGGGCAGGCATTGTAATCATCAAGAGAAATGGCTCTGTTAGCATATGGAGACGATTACGAACTCAGAGGAACTGCAGCTTAGCTTAAAAAAAAAATCTTTTAACTACTAAAGGTCAAGCTCTAAGTTATCATGAATTATAAATCCTGTCTGTGGTCAATATAGTTGTATCAGAATTATGTTTTTATTCTTTGAAATAAATACAGTTTAACATTTTTGTCACTACTTTATTCCAAATTACATTTATACTTGTATGTAATGGTACAAATTTCATTTTTCCAAATAGAAAAAATAGACAAATATAAAAAAGCATAAAACTTGTTTATGATCTGTTATAAGTTATAGTTTTACTTTGTATGAATGTAGTTTCTTTCTTTGGCTTAAGGTAAAAGATATATTTCTAGTAAATCAAAATGTATAGTTTCAACCACATCAGAAACTTAATTTGAGACAAAGAAATAAATTTAGGTGTAACAAATTACAGTAATTTTTTTAAGTTGATCCAAAATATCTTTTTTTTTTCATTGAAGTTTTAAAATACTCTTAAGAGTAATTTTTGTTCTCTTTTTCCTCATAAAAACATAAACTATTTTGTTAACACTAATTAATCTAAAACATTAAATTTCAGGTTATATGATGTAAGTTAGAAGATGTTCCCCAATGTGTATGTAGGTACACTATATTGCCAAAAGTATTTGCTCACCTGCCTTGACTCACATATGAGCTTAAGTGACATCCCGTTCCTAATCCATAGGGTTCAATATGACGTCGGTCCACCCTTTGCAGCTAGAACAGCTTCAACTCTTCTGGGAAGGCTGTCCACAAGGTTTAGGAGTGTGTTTATGGGAATTTTTGACCATTCTTCCAGAAGCGCATTTGTGAGGTTGCACACTGATGTTGGACGAGAAGGCCTGGCTCTCAGTCTCCGCTCTAATTCATCCCAAAGGTGTTCTATCGGGTTGAGGTCAGGACTCTGTGCAGGCCAGTCAAGTTCATCCACACCAGACTCTGTCATCCATGTCTTTATGGACCTTGCTTTGTGCACTGGTGCACAGTCATGTTGGAAGAGGAAGGGGCCAGCTCCAAACTGTTCCCACAAAGTTGGGAGCATGGAATTGTCCAAAATGTCTTGGGATGCTGAAGCATTCAGAGTTCCTTTCACTGGAACTAAGGGGCCAAGCCCAGCTCCTGAAAAACAACCCCACACCATAATCCCCCCTCCACCAAACTTTACACTTGGCACAATGCAGTCAGACAAGTACCGTTCTCCTGGCAACCGCCAAACCCAGACCCGTCCATCAGATTGCCAGATGGAGAAGCGCGATTCGTCACTCCAGAGAATGCGTCTCCACTGCTCTAGAGTCCAGTGGCGGCGTGCTTTACACCACCGCATCCGACGCTTTGCATTGCACTTGGTGATGTATGGCTTGGATGCAGCTGCTCGACCATGGAAACCCATTCCGTGAAGCTCTCTGCGCACTGTTCTTGAGCTAATCTGAAGGCCACATGCAGTTTGGAGGTCTGTAGTGATTGACTCTGCAGAAAGTTGGCGACCTCTTCGCACTATGCGCGTCAGCATCCGCTGACCCCGCTCCGTCAGTTTACGTGGCCTACCACTTCGTGGCTGAGTTGCTGTCGTTCCCAAACACTTCCATTTTCTTATAATACAGCTGACAGTTGACTGTGGAATATTTAGGAGCGAGGAAATTTCACGACTGGATTTGTTGCACAGGTGGCATCCTATCACAGTTCCACGCTGGAATTCACTGAGCTCCTGAGAGCGACCCATTCTTTCACAAATGTTTGTAAAAACAGTCTGCATGCCTAGGTGCTTGAATTTATACACCTGTGGCCATGGAAGTGATTGGAACACCTGATTCCAATAATTTGGATGGGTGAGCAAATACTTTTGGCAATATAGTGTATGTTATTGCAACAGTATGATTGGAAAAAGAAAAAAACGCACAAAAACGACAAAACTTTAAATGGGGGAATACATGTAAATGCTATTATTGGGTTTGCCTTTTATGGGGCAAAAATATGTGTACCAGTTTGATAGTTATGCTTCTAATGTTGTGGTAAGATAATATAATCAGAGAGTGTGAGGAGTCCAATCATCATAGCAGAAGAGAGGAACGGGCATCTCATTACGAAGTTAAAATTTGTCTTCTTTCTATCCCTTTAACCTTGTAAAGATGCATTCATTCACAACATATATTTCTCTCTATAAAATATGATAGACATTTTTTAAAACATGTAGGTCTGTTCAGTTAGTGTGTATGTTAATCTGTTAAGGGTCCATAAATTCTCTTCTGCCCCTTCCGCACCAGTTATCCAAAGCCTTGTTTCTAAAATTCCTTCCCTGCTCCCCTTGTGAACTTATCTTATATACTTGGACTATTCTCTTTTTGCCTTACCCATGACAGAGCTTTACTGCCAACATTTTAACATTGACACCTGCTCTGCTTTCCAGCCACCGAACACTGCAATAAAATTTTCCTTCATCTGTGTCCAAATGAATAGACAGATCAAATCTGATTCTGAACTTCTTTGTGTCTGTAACACCATGGCGTGACAGCAGACAGAATGAACTTCTCAAGATCAAGTTGCTTTTTTGAGTCTGTATTCTTTCACCGACTCTGATATTACAGTAGCCACAGATTTTCCACAATGGGTTACTAAAGCTGATCATTTTAAACTCAAACTTTACCTAAAATTTAAACTGACCAATCCCAAAGATAGTGGTGATCCATATCCAGAACCTGTCTATAGTTCAATAAACCTATCTTCTTATGGTGCTCTCCTCTGGTTGGGACCGAATTCCTGGGTCCTCAGAGTAAATCTTTACAACCTTTCTACATACAATATTTCCAATCCTGATCAAGAACCTGGACTGAGCAATTGGCCCTAGATTCACTTAGAACTTTAAAGTCTCTTGAGGTTTGTAAAGTTCCCTCAAACGCTCCACCATCATTCCAGTTCCCAAGAAATATACCATCAAGTGGTTAAATGACTACAGGCCTGTACCCCTGACATCAGTAATCATGAAATCCTTTTAATGACTGGTGCTGACACTTCTGAAGGAGACTGCAGCCCCCCAGAAGCCCAACTAGCTCAATTTACCAGCTGCCAACTGTCAGTGGGTCATCAGCTGTCTGACTGACTGGCAACAGCAAATGAGATTGAGGAACATCTTCTCACACACAAAACCATCAGCAGGGGCATCCCTAGGGGTGTGTTCTCCCCTCCTCTCTTTGTGTACTTATGACTGCAACATAGCAGATCTGTGAAACTCTTGACTTTTGCAAATGAAACTACTGAATTGATCCAGGACAGTGAATAGTGCACATACTGATAGAAGGTTGATTGGCTGGGGCATGACTGCCATCAAAGCCACCTTTAGCTCAAAAAAGTGGAAACTTCTAGAAAACACTTCAGCCTAATGCACACACACTGCCACCCATTAACAAGACATTGTTTGAAAGAACGTCCAGCTAAAACTACTGCTTGCAGCAAATGAAAAAAGTACAATCTTCCAAAGGAGCTACTTGTCATCTTTTATAGTGCCATCATTCAATCTGTCTTTTCCATCAATGTGGGGTTTGACTGGATGAAATAAAGATAGGCCTATATCCAGACTACAGTGAACAACTTAGACAACTTTATTGTCATTTTATATACACAGAGTGTATACAAAACAAAATTTTGTTTGTACAGCTTTCAGACAGTGAATGAGCAGCAGCTTAGCAGTGAGAAAGAAAAGGAACATTTTCATCTTCATAAAGTGCTGCAGTGATCGAATGTTAACAAATCGGTCTACTAGAGTCTAGGGTTCTGTTTAGCACCTCCAGACATAAATCTGTACAAAAAAAGAAACATCAACTCATTCATGATTTGCTGAAAAAAAAGAAGATTTTTTTTCATGCATTTTGTTGTCTTGGTTCCTTAGTTGGTTTTCAAAGGGAAAAATAAACTCTGGGACAATTAGCATCTTTTGTGAGCTGTTGCTGTTTAGAAAAACTGCTGCAACCAGACATGGCCAAAGGGTTTTATGTCTCCTAGCAACAGTCCACATGGTTTGATGAAAATGGACGCTGGGACCGACTGATGCTGCACTCTTTTGATTTCCATTGCTGCAGTGAGGAGAGGCTAATGGAAGACAAGTGTTACTCTGAATAGATAGTGGGAAGAGAAAAAAATCGAAAGCAAAGAGGAAAAGGTGACGGAAAAAAGTTAATATGGACAGAAAGTGAATAATAGAAAGGGAAAAAAAGCTTTTCTTCTCCATAACCTATGATTGGCCTTTTTTCCTTTGAAATATCCAAATAGACTAACATACAAGAATACAAACAGGTTGTTGGTCTGAGATGTCATACATCAAAAATCCTAAAATAGAAGGGATTTACTCAACAAAGTCACTGTAGGATTTAGTCTGGTAGAGAATATGTGATTGTGGTTAGACATGTCTTTATATTTGTATTTGTGCTCATACACTGGTGTAGGTTCTACACCATAATTACCATCTTCCTGTCTATGTGTTATCTGCCAGCTCAGTGACAGCAAGCACTGGCATTAATACGGCTGCTTTTCTCAAGTAAACAAGCATGAAATCTCCCTGCTTAATTGCAAATGATGAAGAAAGATGTTAATGTTAGATGATTAGTTTAGTTTATAAAAAAAAATGTTATTAAGAAGGAAGAAACAGAATTTATAACTCAGTTTTTTATGCTAATTCTGTTTAGGTTAAAATAACATCTCGGTAAAAAAGTGTCATTTTACTTTTAACACATAAATGTCAGGCTTTGCCTACAGTTTCCAAAATGTCGTTTTAATTCAGAATTTGTTGAACTTAAAATGTAATGCATGGATAATGAAGTGCAAGATGGTAGTGGACCCCTTAAAAGTGACACGCTGCATCCTGTAGTTATTGCTTTTCTCATCACCAAAAATGCATTTTTTAAACACCAGTGGAAACAAGCAATCCGCTTAGGAAGATTACAAATTCTTCAAAGAAAATGGCAAAAACTGCATAAATTATTATATATTTGTACTTATTTATTTTTATTTTTAAATATTTTAAATTTATATATTATATTGTTTGGAATAGTATTGTATTGCCTGTCAAAAAAGAAAAGGGGTATAAATGACTGTGTTTACTGTACTGTATATTACAGGTGTTAAGTTTCTTTTAAACAGATGCAATACAAAGATTTATACTAAACTTGCAAATAAATGTTTTAGGCTTTGCCATCTAATTATAACAAAATCCTTGCTCCATAGAATGCAGGTGTCTCTATGAAACAAAAGAAAATCCCTTTTGCATAAGAAGCATATTAAAACACAGTGGGTGTCTAATTATTAATGGCAGAATGTGAACGTTCCCTGAGGGTTTTAGGCATGCAGAAAACTTCCATAAAAAAAAGTTAGCCTTGATTTTGTTCTGATGTTATACTGAATTGGGGTCATACAGTAAATGAGCATGGTAGTCGTGATTGAAGCATAGTAATGCCGGGGACCCCGCTGTACAATCTGGCTATGTGGGTTTACCATCAAGCTCTTTGCTCTTTTATGACAGCCTGGAGCACTCTCCAAACTATTCAAAAATGTTTTGTAAAACACTGTTTTTTTTTTTCCGGTTTTTTCTTTGTTGCATCTGCACCACTTGTTTATGACTAAATTTACATTTTGGAAAGAAAAACTGAGATTTTCAAAGGCCCCCCCGGGTGGTGATGTGTAAAGTCTCTACTTGTGTTTTATAGATGGGAATTAGATATTCTAGGATCCTCGGGAACAATACTTGGAGTTTCACTTTAATATACCCAGTTATGCTTTCTGTGCTAAAAACATATTTTACTATCAGAAAAAAAAAATCCTTAAGATTAAATGGGAAAGAAAACAGCAGTAGCAAAAATATTTGTCACACTGTTTTTCTATTTCAGCTTTTTAGGGTTGTAAGGCATCCTCCAATACTGTTCTAAACGATGCCAAACAATTTGCTCTATTTATTCACAAGTTATTCAACAACCTGCCTCATAATATTATAAGGATTGAACATCTAAAAGTCTAAAGCAGAAAAGACAAACCCAGCATTAACTTTTCCTCTGCAAAAATTATTATAACCAAAAAAAAGATTTTCTAATTGAATACAATCCATTTCTCAATCTTAGTGTTGGAGTTACAGGATCAGATATTGTTTACTATTCTATGTGCACAGACCACTGTGCATTCTACAACCCTTTTCTTCCTTGAAAAGCTGCAGTGCAACTTCATACTTCTCATATCTCATGTTTCATTAATAATTATCCTTGCTATCTAGAAAGTATCTGGGGTACATGTTTTTCCACAAATGGACTATATCAGTATATACACTGGAGTGATCTTCTAAATAAAATAGACGTGTGCAAGTAAACCTTCTCTATTGCACAGCTTGTTTTCTAAGAACCTGTTTTTAATAATGCAAATGCTTGATCATCAGACAGGATATCAATAATCCAATATTATATTAATATATAAATCTAACAGCAAGAAAACCCCTTAATGTTTTTACCGTTCATATAATGCGTGCTTTGTGTTATTTAGAAAATAAAGTACATACATTTTATGACCTTAAAAAGGCAGCTTTCTAGATTAGCAGTTAAACACTGATAGTACTAAATTATATTACTTACTGTAAGTAATGTCAGTCATTTGTATTCTGAGGATGAAGTGAAAATAATTACTTCTGTAAGGCAGACGTATGGTTAAGAATATTAGGGTCTGTTTGTAGGTCACCGGTTAAACCTGCAGACTTTAAAAACCATCACCTTCTAACATTAGTCATAAAACTTTTTATTAAGTTTTTAAAATTGTGTTGATGTGTAGACTTCGTGTCCTCAGTGTTTGGGAAAACTTCAGTGTTTTGTTTCCACTAGTGTTGTGCCGATGCCATTTTTGCAGTATCGGTCAATACCAATAACATACCGATACCATCTGTTTGAAATTAATGTGTGTGTATATGTACAGTATATATGATTAACTGCATATTAATTGGATGTAAAATAATTGCCATCATGGCTTTGTCAAGCTACTGCCTACCTTTGTGAAGCAGGAAAAAGATTAATACAAAGTGAATCCAGTAGAACTTTTTTATTGCCTTCCTTGAATGGGTGACAATAGTAGAATAAGCTTATGGCTCTCAAAATGGTATCGGTGCCCTATTTGTTGGTACTCTCTGATACCGATACCACCATTTTAGTGCAGTATCGGGGCCCCACCCGATACTGGTATCGGTATCGGTGCAACACTAGTTTCCACCCAGCTGGTCATTGGTTAAGGTCTTTCAACCTGACAATTTCAAAGTGCTTGCTATAATTAGGGATTCTGCATTATCTACCAATGTTTTGTTTAGACCTGTGGGTAGGTCTATGTCAGCTCCTAAACGAGTCCCTGGCATTTATAAATATTTCAAAAATGTTAAAGCCAGTTAATGTTTTAATTTAGTTCAATTCAGTTTATTTTATATATATATATATATATATATATATATATATATATATATATACACTATATTGCCAAAAGTATTTGCTCACCTGCCTTGACTCACATATGAGCTTAAGTGACATCCCGTTCCTAATCCATAGGGTTCAATATGACGTCGGTCCACCCTTTGCAGCTAGAACAGCTTCAACTCTTCTGGGAAGGCTGTCCACAAGGTTTAGGAGTGTGTTTATGGGAATTTTTGACCATTCTTCCAGAAGCGCATTTGTGAGGTTGCACACTGATGTTGGACGAGAAGGCCTGGCTCTCAGTCTCCGCTCTAATTCATCCCAAAGGTGTTCTATCGGGTTGAGGTCAGGACTCTGTGCAGGCCAGTCAAGTTCATCCACACCAGACTCTGTCATCCATGTCTTTATGGACCTTGCTTTGTGCACTGGTGCACAGTCATGTTGGAAGAGGAAGGGGCCAGCTCCAAACTGTTCCCACAAAGTTGGGAGCATGGAATTGTCCAAAATGTCTTGGGATGCTGAAGCATTCAGAGTTCCTTTCACTGGAACTAAGGGGCCAAGCCCAGCTCCTGAAAAACAACCCCACACCATAATCCCCCCTCCACCAAACTTTACACTTGGCACAATGCAGTCAGACAAGTACCGTTCTCCTGGCAACCGCCAAACCCAGACCCGTCCATCAGATTGCCAGATGGAGAAGCGCGATTCGTCACTCCAGAGAACGCGTCTCCACTGCTCTAGAGTCCAGTGGCGGCGTGCTTTACACCACCGCATCCGACGCTTTGCATTGCACTTGGTGATGTATGGCTTGGATGCAGCTGCTCGACCATGGAAACCCATTCCATGAAGCTCTCTGCGCACTGTTCTTGAGCTAATCTGAAGGCCACATGAAGTTTGGAGGTCTGTAGTGATTGACTCTGCAGAAAGTTGGCGACCTCTTCGCACTATGCGCGTCAGCATCCGCTGACCCCGCTCCGTCAGTTTACATGGCCTACCACTTCGTGGCTGAGTTGCTGTCGTTCCCAAACACTTCCATTTTCTTATAATACAGCTGACAGTTGACTGTGGAATATTTAGGAGCGAGGAAATTTCACGACTGGATTTGTTGCACAGGTGGCATCCTATCACAGTTCCACGCTGGAATTCACTGAGCTCCTGAGAGCGACCCATTCTTTCACAAATGTTGTAAAAACAGTCTGCATGCCTAGGTGCTTGAATTTATACACCTGTGGCCATGGAAGTGATTGGAACACCTGATTCCAATAATTTGGATGGGTGAGCAAATACTTTTGGCAATATAGTGTATATAGTGCCAATTCACAATAAAGTACATGCTAACTCAAGGCACTTTACAGAGAAAATTCATACAGTCTGATTGGTTCAAAGTTTTCTATCTTAGGACAACCAGCTGATTGCATTGCCTCTCTTCAGCAATTCCTCACACCAAGCATGATTGTAGCGACAGTAGAGGGGAAAAATCCCTTTTAACAGGAGGAAACCTCCAGCAGAACAAGGCTCAGTGTGAGCGGCCATCTGCCGAGGCCGACTGGGGTTAAAGAAGACAGAAGCAGACATAGAGAAAGAAGCAGAGACACAAAAGCTAACTGTCAACCAGCTCCACAGGCGTCCTCGTCCAGAAAACACACAGCCAGGCAGAGGAGTTCCAAGCCTGCTCCTATGTAAGTGGATGAAAGAAAGCACATCCAGTTTTACTCTGCAGTCCAGTACCGAATGATCAATAGACTGGTACTGCTTAAAAGCCTTGTGGTTAGGGATCTCTTTAGATCTATAGTTCTATATCATGCTTTTTCAAGCCTTTCAAAGTCAACTATATATATAGACACCATCCTGGGTCCCTGAGCAAGACCCTTCACCCCAGACTGCTCCTTGCACAATGTCAGCCTACTGCTCCGTAATGGGTTAAATGCAGAGGTACATTTTTCCAGTGTCAGATCAAGAAAGTTCAATAATAAAAAAATAAAAAAATCCATGTACTTTAAGGAGAGCTCAAATCAGTATCAATATCTGCTTTCAGAACCCACTCCCACACTGCCCCTCTGGGTCCCTGAGCAAAGACCCTAAACCCTACACTGCTCCCCGGGTGCCAAAATGGCAGCCAACTGCTCCCCAAGGGGGATGGGTTAAATGCAGAGAGTGAATTTCGTTGTGCTGTACTTGTGACAGTGTAATGCCAATAAAATGCTGGGGAAACTGTTAAAAAGGTCATTAAACATTTAGCCAGAGGAAATAAACAAATCAAGGAAAGAATCAGTAGGAAAAATGGAATTCCTCTCATCAGGGGGGTTTTGACCATGGAGATTTGACTCACTTGCATACCACTATAGAGAACGAATAAGAGTTAAATAAATCAAAAGAAACAAACAAGCAGAAAACAGAAAAACAAAACAAAAAGAAAACAGGTTTACTGAGTTTTGTTGCTTCTTTTTTTTTCTTCTTGACATTACAGTTGTCAAAACTTACCTCTGGATTTACTACAATGCCATTTGAGCAATTCCTCTAAATGATTTTACAAAGAACGTTTTATTTAATTAAAATGAAAAGCTGCCAGTAAATTAGTAATGACAAATAAAAATAACAAATGTACATAGATTGCTAAATCAATAATATATATTAAAATGAATGATATATGCCTAGAAATAATTATAAAAGCCTGTTAATAATTTGATTGCTGTAGTTGTTATTGTTTGATTCATTTTCATAACTTTGTCACTTTGTTATTAATTCTTACCTATAAAAAATAATCTAAAATTTTGGACAACATTTTTTACCGTGTATATTATGACCTATGGCATTTTTCTCTAAAGAACTGTACATCCTTTTAGAGTACAGCCATTGCAAGGACTTCACCACTATCTTGAGATAATTTATTTTTCAATCCACAGAAAAACTGTACACCCATGGACTTAAAACTGGCTCTGTGAGACTTCAGGAAGGTTCGAGAAAGATATCGTAGAAGGTATGAGAGGGCAGGGTTAAGGAGAAAGAAGTATCTTATGGAGGAAATGAAAATTTGTTTGGTCTGAAGGTGGAAAGTGAACCTGACAGTAATAACAAAGAGGCCATGAATCTGAGCCATAATTAAATGTGAGCCCTGGACCAAGGTTAGTCCTGGAATGAAGTGATTCTTGGAACAACACTATGTGGTGTTCAGCCAGATTCTAGCCAGCTATAAAATGCAGAGGAATGGAGAAACTAGAGGGCAGGCAGTGTTGGGTCATTTCTGGGGGTTGTTTTACAGAGAATAAGTACAAAAGTATTTTTGTTTTAGAAATTATCAAAGCAGCCGGACACAGCAGCACTTTACACTCCACATACTAAAAGTGGGGATCACACAGTGTGAATAATCTCAACCAGAAAAAAAGAAATGAAAAGCCAAATATTAACTGAAAACTGTAGCAAGGGCACAAAAAGTCAGAAAAGACTGAGTACAAACAAACAGCCAATAACCTGCATGTTTGAAAATGTATCCAAAAAAACATAATCAGAAAAAAAGTTGCACCAGTTATTAATTAAAAGGCGACTGGTTGTTGATGCAGGTGTGAGCAGTCCACACACTAAAATACTAAAACACTAAAATATGAGCCATTATTATATTTAGAGAGTAGATTGATTATTTTTAAACATTTTCTGTAGTAAATAGGAGAGCTAATGCGAACACCCTTTTTTTCTACTCAATCCACCAACTTTTATTGAGCTGCTGTCTGCATGAACAGAACATTAAACTAAATTGAATCAAAAATATTGAATAACCGCCACAGAGGAAAAAAGCAGCAGTGTTAAACTTTGTTACAACTGTACTCTGCCTGTCTACTAATTTGCCTCAGTGGACCACTACCTGATAGATAAAAAAAATAATAATAAATCTTATGTTTACTTGAAATACTTACTGTTGCAAAAAAAAAATAAAATAAATAAAATTCTTGCTTAAAAGTGTTACAATAGCATCCATAACCATAAAAAGGTCAGATTTAAGCTATCAAGGGAACACTGAGCTGACTGAAAGTCTCTAATGTACTTTAAGTCACACTCTTTTACTGGCAAAACATATGACCAGTAATGCTTTGGTAAAAACTGTGGAAAAATACAATTTGATTTTAAGAAATATGTACATGTTTACCAGAAAAGCTTATAACTTTAATGGTTAAAGATATCTGTCTCAATTTGGCTTTGATGGAAATTACAATAAAATATGGAGGTAATGTGTGAGGGAAAGTACAAATAAATAAATAAATGAAGAAGGTGAAATAAGATACAAGGACACAAAAATTATAAAAAAAAAAAATAGAAGCCCATAAAAGAGACCAAGTCTTAAATAATAAAAACTCTTAAGTCAGTCAGTTTGATACAAATAAAAATGTGTCCCTCCTTGATTTTCTTTTTCTGGACCTTGAGAGTTATGGAGCTATGCAGTTCAGAATTATATAGTTTAATTCTTCAGTGCTGCTTATCTCACCTTAACACAACTCAATATCAAAATATATGGCAAAGCACAAAAGTCAGATTTAGAACCTAGAGTTGATGAAGAAATGTTTAAGATGTGCTCTAATGATATGAAAAGTAAGTAATTATACACAAAATAATTGCTAGTTTTCATACCACATTACTAAAACACACTGATCTAATCTGATTATCCACCCAATTGACTGTATTAGATATTGTGCAAAACAAACTGGAATAACATTGAGTCTGTACTGTATAGATGTGTGAAGGAGGAAGAAACATACCCCAACCCACAAGCACCTCTTACTGTGTTCATTTCCTTTTACCTAATGGTGTGCTACAGCATGTTCTATAGTTACCCTTTACATTTATTGTTGTGTTTAAAAAAAATCCCCCAATACAGCCAAAGGGTGTAAATGCAAATTAAAAAAGACCCTGAGCATGACCCTCAATGTGACATAAAGAATAATATGAAGTGTCAATATCCCTCTTCTTCTAACTCTTTTATGGAAGATTTTTTATTTTTTATTTTGTCTTTACCTGGATGACAAATTCAGATCATACAGTCAAACTGATTCAAAGTTTTCTATCTAAGGAAACCCAGCTTATTGCATCAACTCATTGACTCGGATGCAATCCCTCACACTAAGCATGCTTGTAGCGACAGTGGAGAGGAAGAACGGGGGGTTCAAGGAGACAGAAGCAGAGATACAAAACAGCCAGGCAGACGAGCTCCGAGCCAACTCCCATGTCCCACTCTCTTCATCCTCCCATGAGGATCCAGCCAGTCACAGTCAGAGAAACAGGACTGCACTGGAAAAACAGGTCGATCTCCAACATCTATAAACAAAGGTGTTGATGGAAGCAGCTCAGCTGATATTTTTCTCCAGGATGGAGTCACAGCCAAAAGGGAACAGTCGAGGTGAAGCTACTATGAGAAAAAGCAGAGAGAGCATAATGTTAGAGATTGAACTAACAGATTATGAAGAGTGGAGAATAGAGACAGAATGAAGCAGAATGAGGAAATAGAGGTCCCTATGTCCTACAAAAGTGTAAGCCTATAGCAGCATAACTATAGAGATAGCTCAGGATAACCTGAGCCTCTCTAACTATAAGCTTTATCAAAAAGCAAAGTTTTAACCCTGCCCTTAAAAGTAGACAGGGTGTCTGCCTCACAGACTAAAAACTTTGAAAAAAGACAAAAAACAACAGATTTTCCAGATTTGCAACAACAGTCACGCCACATGTTTTACAGCCAGAACTACTCGACAGCCATGGAGCTCCTGAACAAAAATGTTGTTGAGCAGCAATTTGAGGCAACTGCTGAAATCTGGTGTTTTTTGTTATTTGTTCAGTAAATGTTCAGTCAGACTTCTGCAGCTGTTTACAGGTATGTTGGTTCACTGTTTATGAGCGTGCTTTAACTTGTCCCAAAGGTTTTTTCTTCTTTTTGTTATAATAATCTTTTTAATTAAAATGTTTTAATTAGTATTTTATCTTTCTAAATTATCATTTAGTATTTTTTTATTCATTATTACTATTTTTGTTTTATCTTACATGAATTACTAGTGTAAATAAATCCCTTTTTTTTCACGAAGTTATGGTATGTAAAATTTCAAACACAAGTGTAAATGGTTTGTTGCAACAATAGACATCAAGGTGTATGAGTCGTGAGTCTTTCCCAACCCTATCTTTTTAGGGCCCTTTGTCCTCTATGAATTACGTGTTTCTCTACTGCCACACACGACATAACTGGCTGATTGACAGGATTCTGTGACACTCGATGGCTACTCCCTCAGTAGCCATTGAGTGTCCTTCAATCAAGTGTGCATGAACACTAACAGATATAAAATATGCGTAAAGTGCTTTGTCAAACATTTTCTTTTGATCACATTGAAAGACTATTATATGTTTTTTACAATAATATTGAGTTACTTCCTCAAAGCTACATTATGTGAGATATTACAAGCTTTGTAACTGTTGGTTAAACCTGCTTGTCTACAGGCTAAAAGCTCTGTGACATCCTCAGTGTTTCTAATCAAGACTCAAGTCTCCCCTTCCTTCTGATACTCTTATGCGCCTATTCAATATTTCTGATAATGGTTCTCCACTATCTACAGTAACTCCCCAAAAATGGTTCTTTTGGGAACCGTAACATATAAAATAACTGCAGCAACTCATTGAGCAAAAGCTTATCAGTTATGACATTTAATTTCCCTTTGGGATCAATAAAATACATGAATTGTTCAATTTGAACAGTCATTCCAAACGTAAAAATATCATTTTCAGCACACACAGGATGTGTGCCATACATGCAAAATGACAGTTTATTCCCTGACTGCTGAGATAAAGGCACATTACAGGTTAAATGAGAGGCCTCTAAAGTATGAAACAGCAGTTCAGCTGATCTTACTGATCCTGTGTTGAGGTCCTCAGGGCAAGTTTTGCCCTCCATTTGAACTTATTATAACTGTGTAGCCTGCAGAATTTTCTGGAGAATCCTGGCCATGCACAATGCTGATACATTATTCCACGAGCAAATCAACAAAATATCATCCTTTTTTATGGGAAGTTCCAACTGTTACCTTCTTTGTTTTCTAAACTTTTGGATTAATGCCCTTTCTTGGTGTTGATTCACAGCAGGGGTGGAATGCTGAACCAAATTGTGGGTTTGTTTTGTTTTACTGTATATATGAATATTGATTGGTTCCAAAAATGTGTATAAACAACCCATTTCCAATATTTATGCTCTTAAAATGCAAATTATTTGCAAGGGTATGTGCTAATTTTTTACATTATCTTGGTTAATTTCTGATTATGGTTGTTCATTTGTTTACTTTCAAATCTTAACTAAAACAAGTTTTGAAATCAGAATTGTTTGGGTCACTTAAACACAAAATTATTTTTACCATATTTCATCCGTCTAGAACATAGACTGAAATGTGAAAGTCACAAGTTTCCAATGTAAAGGTTTAGGGAGAGCAGTTACAGACTTTACTGTAGTTAAAAAAATTGAGGCCTATAAAAAAACACTATACTGCAACTAGCGACAGACTAAAATATAATAAACAGGACATATTGATACCTTGAACAGGTAATATTTGTGTGTGCAGTGAAAGAAGTCCTAAAATACTTTCTTAACAAATACAACTGTTGAGAAATTATTTGGTTTGTTCTGTTTCAGATCAAGAATGTTTATTGGCTTTATGAGAACCCAGACAAACAGGATATCACATTTTTATTATTTTTGTTGCTCATCAACATGACTGAAATGACATTTTCTGCCCTCCACCAGCTCCCAATGCTCCTGCAAGGCCCCCTCCTCTCTCTTCTTCATACTGCTGCCGTAGCAACAGAGAATGGGGAGCACAGCAGCGGAGAGGAGGAGGTGGAAAAAAGGAAAGAGACAGTGACAGAGAGAGGGGAAGAGACAGAAATAGAGAAATAGGAGAGATTGATGGAGTTGAAATCTGAATCTGGGACCAGAGGCAGTGAGAAACACAGAATGAACTGTACTGTAGATTGATTGTTGTGGATCTTTATCTATGTTAGTAGGTCTATATGTCCTCAGCTTCACAATTCCACCCTAATCAGCAAATGAAAGTTCAGTCTGATCTAGCTTTCGATAAACACCTACACCTCCTTTAGTAATATTGCAGTTCTTCAGTGAAACAACATCACAGCAACCTTTCTATAATGAAGAGCTCTAAACAAAAGCCATATTTTTGCATGTTTATCTTTTAAACTTCTATCTTTTGTTATATAGATGCATACAGAAAGTTTCTCATAACAACAATATTCATATAACAATTTCTTTTAGTATATAGTAACGAAACATTAATTAACTCGGCTGCAAATTAGGTTCATTAAAGCTGTTAGTAATAATTATCCAAAGAAAATTTAAAAGCTTAACACAACCAATATTGTAAGTTTCTTTTTTTTATAACTGAACAAAAAAGCTGATTTGACTAATTACTGCTATCTCAAATTTTTCCAAACCTTCATCCTTCATAGTGCTTTTATGATTTAGTGTAAATTATTTTTCTTACAGACACCAGGTACAGCCAATGTATCTGAGTATAGTTATTTATCATTGTTCAGTTCGCTGCAACAGACTATTTTAGGTCACACAAGTGGTATGTAGATTTTAAAGCATGTGACGGGTGTGCCTTAGCTGTGTTTCCTTGAACAGAATACCTTGATAGAATGAAATAATCACAATACACTATTTTTATGTGTTTTAAAAAAAAAAACAAATTCAACCAGGGAACAGAAATCCCCTCCATTCAACAGAAAAATATTAGTAGAATTACACACTTACTTAAAAACACAAATGGATCCAAACTACCATATTACCCTCCTTTAGGGATATTATGTATACCAAGCTCCATAACACAGGGCAATGTCGCAATCCATTCTCAGAGGGAACAAGTTCTTCAAACTTGAAGCCGTGTCTCTGGTCCATGAAATGCATAAATTACCTCCTCAGTTCTAAAGTTCTATTAATGACATTGTTATTTAATACAGTTGTGTTTGTCCGAATAAGTAAATGAAAAAATAACCTGAAAAAGTTGGGTAGAGGGGCTTAAAAATCAAGAGCTGTGAAGTATTAAAGAACCTACAGAGAGCCTTGTCTGAATAATGGGTCTTGAGACTCAGAGAGCTGTGGAGACTTGGACTCATGGAGAAGCTCTAATGAAGGGTTGGACCCACAAATATCTCAGTACTCTGGAACACAAAAAGGAAGGAAAGGAGTATGTGTGACCCATGAAAGAGCTCAAGAGCCAGGAACCAACATAGGAGCTCAGGAAGAGAAATGGCCTGAGTTCACCTGGACACTCTCATCAGATACCTCCGGAGCTGGAGTACAGTGCAGGGCAGCTTAAAGTGAGGAATGGGGTCAAAAGTGATGAAGTACTAAAGTCATAGCAGGGCTACAAGAGCAAGTTTGGTTGATTTGTTTTGATATAGTTTACAAAACATGAAGGAATATCCACATGATTAAAAATACAATATGTACTCATAACCAGAAACAAAAAACATTTAAATATACAATTGGGATCCACAGAACTAGACCCTGCAGATTGGTGCCAGAACTACTGACTTCCTTTCAACACTGGTAAACGCGAGGTGTAGTTGTTGAATGTCTGACATTGATGTGACCTTCAGTGACCTAACATTGAGAGAAGGAACTGGTCTGGTATGTTTGAGCAGCAGTTTAGCTAAGAGGGAGCAGATGGGTAAACTTAATAGGAAGGTGAGTGGTGTTCTAGATGTCAAGTCAACCCATTGCAGGTAGATGAAGACACAAGGACTTTAGGAAAATATATGTAATAAAGTTTATATCTGCTCTATGTTGTAAAGTAAATGGCTGGGACACAAACCAGATAAGATGAAACTCTGCTTATCTTAAATAGAATATGTACTGGTCCAAAATAAAGTTGGGCTCTAAGAATTCTGAATTAATTTGAACTGGTTCCAACTTTCCAATTCTCACAGAAACGTAGTTTCAATGCAAAGTCTACTGACAGAAAGAAAAATTAACTGCATAGAGGCGAACTCAACGGAAGTACGTGTGTGTGTGTTTGTGTGTGTGTGAAGTAAGATTAGAAACTTGTGGAAAATTTTGATTGAAACCTTTATTTTGAACAAGTGCAAGCAATCCATTAAAGTACGTGATAAATTGTCGGGCTTTTCAGTGCCACCAATCTTTTACCTCAGAATATTGACTTGTTTTTTTCTGTTGTACTGCCTTGGCTTAACAAGGGAATTTGTCTCTCTAAATGTTGTTTTTATTGTACTGGCATGCAATTGCAACTCAGCATGTGCCAATACTGTGTAATCGTAAGTGCAGGTTTCATCACAATAGATAAATAGTCTCCATGATTTTTTTTTTCTAATTTGTTTTACCAATAACTTTCTTTTACCAGCATCAAATATAACCAGACTGTGAAGGGGAAAAAAAAAATTAGGCTCACACAGGAGTGATGGGGAATCGTTCAGATAACAGGGCTGACGTTACATGATTTGACTCATACACAAGTGGATTTCCAAGATGTTCCAGGTTGTTTCCCTCGTTTGAGTTCCCACTTCAGGAGCTATGTTGCAGATCTCCTTTACACGCTCCTTCTACTGAGAGCTCAGAAACATTCTCTCTTGTCTTTTGGGAAATGTTGTCGCCAAAGCTAATTAGTGTGAAGGTCAGAGAGAGGGCGGATCAAAACCAAAAACACTTCCTGTCTCTGTCTCTCTCTATACACACATAAAACTTGTCTCTATATCTTTCCACCTTTCCATTGAACTCCATTCATTTCTAACCAATTTCTACAGGATAAACTTGACCTTTACCCTAAAACCAAAGATTACAGGTTCATACTAACCCTAACCTCAAACTAAAATCCACTGACACCTTAGTCCTGATTTGATTCAATTCGGGATTATTGCACAAAGGTGGCATTTTGAGGCCCTAAAAAGTCATCTTTAATATATATCTTTGAAAAAAAATTAGTACGAATGATCTTTTCTTTTAAAGAAACTATAATTTCTACTGCACAAACCTGCACAACGAAGCACTAACTATTCAGTCTATTTGGGCTGGGGTGTCAGCTTCACCAAGCTCAAACTCTTCCTATTCTATGACGCAATCCGTAGTGTAAACACTGTGAATCCAGACAGCTGAAACTCCCTATGATGCTCCAAGAAATCACCACAGACACTGTGTTCAGTGTGAATAAACCCTAAAGTGGTGTATTCACATGGTTTCGAAAGCATAAGCAATGGGAATTAGAGGCTGGTGTGCCCTTTCATCTTTGTCTTCCATCATACCAAATTTCTTAGTGTTTTACCCTTGTGAGGTATAGCTGATACAACCAATGTATTCATCTAACAGCTACAAAACCAATAACCCTGTAATGTCATTGCTTTGAATACTACAAGATTGCTGTGCCCTTGCTGATCTTTTTTTTTTATAGGGTCATTTTTTTAATGTTTTAAATATAATTGTTAAGTGTAAGATACATTCTGGTCGAACAGAAATGGCCTTCACTTTAGGAAAAATCATGTTAGCTCATTAGTCAGCCTCCAGGATTGATTGACAAGTGGCGTCACATCAACTGAGGACAGTTTTTAACAGAGTAAAGACATTTCGCAGGTCCTCACTTTTGTTTTTGCTAATCGTTAGATTTCAGATTAAGGCTTAAATGGGGCTTAGGTTAAGGCCCAAAAAGGGTTGAAAATAACTATAAACAAATGAAATCCATGGGGGTCCACCCATGATCTTCACTACATATAGCAAAATGATTATGTGTGTGTGGGGGGTGTTTGTTGGATCCTTTTATACTTTTAGCTCTTTTTTAAGTTTATTTAGTTCTAAATAAAAAAAATAAAAATAAGTTAACAAAAAATTACTTCTGCACTTTGCATTTTACCTCAACATCTTAGTGATATTAACCTAATTGAATTGCTTGCGCTGAATTTCACATTTTAGATCATTGTCTTTATTCAACTTCAACTGTGTTGCAACTGAAGATTAGGTGGATGATAAAGAGCTATATTTTGCAAGTTGGTCATGCTGAAATTTGCACATTCTCTTCAAAAACGAAGACAATCAAATTCACTTTTGCCTGTTTTATAATAATAAATTATAATTTAACTTTAGCAATCTCACATTGGAGAAATCTACCTCTGCATTTAACCCATCCCCTTCGGGATTAGTGGGCTGCCATCGTGGGACGCCCGAGGAGCACTCTGGGGTTAATGGTCTTACTCAGAGACCCAGAGTGGCAGTCTGTGGGAGTGGAACTCAGAACCTCAGTATTCCATGCTCTATGCCCTGACCACTAGCCTGTGACTCCCAAACAACAATGTATGGTTTTCCCAGCTTGTGCTCTTCCTCGCCACAGGTATGGTGAGATGATAAAAACGCTCTTCTCTATGTGTGAAATCAGTTCATTTTTAGGTGTAGTGACCTTTACATGACAGTAAACACTCTCTAATCCCCAGAGACAAAAACAGGTGTTCCAACAGGTTCACACTCCAGCAGTGTGACATTTAGATTAGTTGCATGTGTTGACCAGTGGGCTCTAGCACTGCTACATATGATCGGTTACATCTATTAATTTATTTATATTCCTTACCTTCCTATATCTTCCATAGATTCCCTTAAGTCCAGACTTTAAAAACTTAATCAAAGATTCACATTTCTTGCTTTGCTGAAGTTGCTATTCAGGTCTGAAATAAAGAGCTTGGTGTCTGACATTTGTATGTGTTTTTTTTGTAGTTGCTGTTGTTTAAAAGAGCAACAATTAAGAAATTTACTGTCAAATGAACAAAACTAATTCTCATTTGTAACCTGGAATGGAGGAAACATTCCTATGAACAATCAGGTCTCTCCATCAACACCGTCTTGGTCACTTTTCTCTTTTTTTTTTTCCAAACTTAGAGGTACAGTGTGGAACCATAGACATGTATATTAATAGACCCCGCATTGACCGCTATGGCACTTACTGTATGGAACTTTTGCTGCTCGACGATTCAGAGAGAGGCTCTGCTATGTGTTGGTGTCCTGGTAGGATATGGGGGCATTGATGCGCGGTGGCAGGTCATCAGTCTGGGCTCGGTTGAGACATTACAGCTCTGGAAGCGAAGCTCTTCAGTGCGCAGCTCTTAGAGTAGGTGGTGAAACTGAACTGAAATGCACACATCTGAAGTATCTGGTTTAGTTCAGCTAATTTATTTCATTCAATAAAGCACAACCTCACTCATTCATTCATAACTCATTCACGAAACAACCCAAAAGGAAGCATAAAGAATACAATTTTCAATATCTAACCCAATTATTTAAAAGTAATAAATATAAAACTACAATAATTCTTGCTGCTTTAATGGCCTTTGTTATATCAGGTAGATCTATTCCAGTTTTTTTGTGGAGTGTGCTATTTTAAACCCATAGTATAAGCCAATAAGAGACCAGATTTGTATACCATGCAAAAGGGCTGCTTTTCAGAGATTTTTTCTTGTGTTCTGCAGGCCAAGTGGCTGACTTTTACAAAGTGGAGGAGGAGATTATTTGTTTGTTTTGTCCCAATTATAAACACCTTCAGTAATTATTCGTTATGCCTCTTAAATCACTGTAATTCAAGTATCATTTCTACATTGACTCTTAAAGAGCTGTGCTCGAAGGAGAGTACAGGTATAAGTAAAGCATGTTGTTCAGTGTTTTTACTGTTTTGCAAGGTTTTCATGAAGCTATTCTCTCATGGATCCTTTACTTTTATTGCTACTGGTAAGTTATTTTCCATTATATTTCAATGGGAAGTAATTGATAACTGGATTGCATTCAAAAACACAATTTTATTATGTTTTTTAGTTATTAAATGCATTTCATTAAAGATGTTTTAGGCTTTGCTTTGTGTGAAGAACACATGTTTTTAGTTAGCAGTTTGGTTAAATGTAAAAAATGTCCCCGCAAACTTAATTTTTTTAAGCCACAATGTATATTTTTATAAGAGAATAGCTCAAAGAAAAAAAAGAACATGAGTGTAACAGTTTGAACAGAAGGAGATATGTTTTTAAAGGCACTGATGTTAAGTATCTCCAGCCTCTTGCCTGCTCCTTTGGTTTTCCCATTTCATGCGTGGGTTTAGTAGGTTGTCTCTACTTATCAGTCTTGTGGTTAGAGGAAGATGTGCTTGGGGGTCTTTAGGTTAGACAGCTACAGTAAGGTATGGCAATCCAATGAAGATGTTGCTAGATACTGTATCAAGATATTGTACAGTTTCTGACATTTAATCTGGGAGTCATAGGCCAACAATAACATTACCCAGGTTAGCAAAAGATAGGATCCAATAGAACCTAAAGGAGAATACAATTCAATCTGCCTTAAACTTAGGATGAGTGGCCATGATCCCAAATGGATGAGAAACATACATTTCCAGGCTGTTGGTGTTCTGTAAGCTTGATATGATGTATCCTGAATATAAACAGAGATCTCTGTCAAAATATTGTTTTCAAGGCTTCAGACAGAAAAAAGGGGGAAAACAGCAGGGGAAAGAATGTGTGTATGATCATAGCAGCTTTAGTGAGACTTACTTGAGAATTCAATCTGCCATAGTCCTGAAAACTAAAATCATTTATCCCCAGACTTCATCTTATTTGTAGCACTCAATGTGTTATGATGCATGTTTGCACCTGGATGGGCTAATATACCTAAAGCTGCATTACCTTGTGCTTTGAAAAATAACATCCTTAGAAGGTTTATATGTTAGCCATGGTGAAAGCTCATTCAAAAAGCATCTGGAATAAAATATCAGATAAAGCTGTTTCTTTGCATCACTGGCGGTATTTCACATGTAAAGGATTTTGATGAAAGACAAGTTAATAGTGATTTTCACAGATCTTTTCATAAATGGATTGTAGATTACTAGTTAATTACGCATAGAGGCATTTCTTTAATATAACATCAGTGACTTGGGAATAATTTCAAAAAGATTATTGAAGCAGAGAGCCTAAATGGGATCCTTCAAATTATTTATTTCATCATTGGTTTAAGTCTGCTCCAGTCTTTATTGGAAAAGATTTAAGGCAGGCCTATCTGCTTCATTTTGACTATAATAACATCAAATGATTGAATGCTTTTAGTCATTGCTGGTTCTATGCATGTGGTGTAGGAGGGAGAAATGTGAGGGAGGTATCATCATTCTGTCAGTTTATATATTACAATTTAAACAGGGAAGTTTTGGTATGTGGTCCAGCGAAACAATTATGATACTTATTTGTAATGTGATCAAGTAGCTGTGCAAACTGAATTCTTTGTTTCATTTTGATTTTATTGCAAATGCCATTAATTGTCTGGCCATCCTATAAAACCTACAAAGAAGCCGAGCATGTCAACAGCGGGATATTTTAAGGTGGCACAAATTAAAACAGTTTACCAAATACGGTATTATACAAACGGCCATATGCTGTGATGAAACTTCAGGAATAAAACTAAGATTCTGAGTTTAATTGCTAAGGTCCAGAAAAGTCCAAAAACTGTGGCTCAGAGGTTGAGGAAGTGTCAAGATGCTGTCAAAGAGTGGGAATCAGACCTGAACGTGTGCTCCTGGTTCTTCCTTTAGAGTGATGAGCCTGTGGACTCGCAGCTGGCTTTTTATTTTGTCGGTTGTGTTTGGGACTTTTCCACAAAAGAGAAGCTTTTGACTCAGATTTCACTGAAAATCATCACTAAGAGGGTTAATATTTGTAATTCTGTTTTGTAATGCTGTTTTTGTTTTGAAACAGGATTTCCAGTGAATTGATTTCCATTGCTTTAGTTACAATTGATGGGACACTCAGGATTTATTCTCACTGCGAAATGGATTCAGATTTTTCAAGATTTTTGACATACCATTCCATCATACCATATAAGTGTTATTATATAGCACTTTAAAGACCCACAAGACATTAGTGCTGTACACAAAGTCCTGTAAAAAATTGGAGTCATGTGATGCAATGGTAGATAAAAGGTTAAAGACCTATAGAACACGATACATAGTTGTATTACACTGAAAAGGTCATTTTCAGCGAGACTCTCACATGTTGCTATTGAAGTCATCAAATGTAACCTGTGAAACTGTGAGGGCATTGAAATGACTGATGTACTATATCTGCTCTTAAAAATGAAATGGTCCCCTAAAAGGGCACTCTATTTTATTGCTGAGAGTAACACAGCTTACAAGGTAAGCTAAAAAAAATTCAATGCTCATAGTATTTTAGTTGTTTTTTAAAAGGAAATGCGAAAGAAAGCTTTGAGACAGTGTTGAGTCACCAAAACTGAACTGTCTGCATTTGTGGTACAACCTTATTAAAGTCAGAATGTAATATTAGCTTGTTGGCTCATTTTTCTATTAGCAACAAGGTAAAACTGGTAATTAACAAATTAGCAGATGACGCACACTTAATTTGTCTTGTTCACATAACTTCTTTTGTACAAGATATAAGCACATTTTTGAGTGGGGGCGACTGTATTGTACAAATAAATTGACATTACAAGCTTAAGAGCCGACACACATCAAACAATTCAACAGGGCATTTAATTAACCTAACATGTTTTAAAGCAGAATTATTCCACCTTTGAAATATTAAAACACATAAATATGAACTTCTTACATTGTCAAGTAATTCATTACAAATGGTAGAAATCATAGAGATGTATTAGGTGACATAATTTGCAGAATTTCAAATGCCCACAGCCTCTTCCAAATTTGCAAATTGCACAGCTGTAACTCAGGATTCCCATGTTTTCTCTTCATGGAAGAGCGACTCTGGAGCAAAACTATGAGGCGAAGGTTGCAAAGTTAGCAAGGCCAATGGCAAGATTCAGGCAAATTAAGCCAAATGTGATCGCTTCACTTTATTCACAGGAGTTAAAAAATATTAACTTTTTGTCATGAACAGGGACAGATGGACCCAGTATTCAAGGACAGACAGTCAGTAGGAAAGTTCTAAACGTTTATTTAATAAACAAACAAACCAAAAGCGGAGCTGTGGCTCGTGGACAGGCGGGGGGGCGGGGCACCGCCCAATCTCAGACACTCTGTAGTGGGAGAAACACAGGTAAGTGACCACGATCATCTGACAGAAGATGTTTATCTGAAGGGTCACTTACCTGGTTTAACAGTCCAGTCTAAGAATGTCCCCAGTACTGCAGTTCCAGAGGTCTTGCAGGAAGCCGATCCTGGTCAGGGATTCAGAACAGACAGGAACAGGATCCAGATCAGGCTGGAACAGACAGGTGGCAGGATCCAGGCTTCCATGCATCAAAGAGCTCCCAGGCGGTTTCAGAGTCTGACTGGGACCGGAAGCGTGACCAGGTGGTCACGCACCGGAGCAGACAGGATCAGGTGCAGACAGGCAGGCTCAGTGGAAGAGGGTAGCCGAGACAGGACGTGGAACCGGAACTTGAAGCAGGACTTTAAACTGGTCTCCTCCCTTGAGCCAGGCTTACTGGATAAAAACTGAACCTCCCCACATATTGAGCCAAAAACCCAGAGGACTCCACGGGGGAGGAACAGTGGACGATCAAGAGGCGAGACAGACACAAAAACCCTCTTTCCACTGGCTGCTAGGATCCAGGACATGAACCATGAACTAAAACTGAACAGACAGACTGACCGAAAGACAAGAAATGATCTGGCCTTGAATGCTCAGGCTGAACTGAATATAACCAACAGGAAACAGGTGACAGGAACAAATTATAATTGAGGCAGGGAGGGAAAAAACGACAGGTGAAAGGAATAACTAATTAAGGGAGAGCAAACAGGCCAGATCATGACACTTTTGTTTACATATGTTTCAGCAAAATCAAATTGGATAGATCTTGGATAGATAGATTTTACTAGGGGAGATATGGAATGGTGCCATCTGACTACAGAGAGTTAAAAACACAACAAGGCAAGGAGCACATGAGACTATATCTGCTTTTTGGCAGATTCTATTTGAGGGGTCAATGCTTTTTTTTAAAGGGGCTCCTCTTGCCCCTGAATTCTAAGTGGAAACTTGACATCGCTATCATAGTCAACAAAATGCTATATCCTATTATCTGACACCACAACAGCATCTTTACAAAAACATTTCTGACGTGTTGTAGACTAGTTGGCAACTAGAAATGTTGGCACATATTTTTTCAGTAACTAAACTTTAATTCTGCTTGAATATGGATTCAGCAATTGCTCTCAGATTTCAAAATAAATGGGTAAGCAAAGAAAATAATCAATGTACTGTAAGTTCAACCAAAAATCAGACGTGAACCCAAAACCAGTGGGGATTCCAGAGGAGAAATGTAAATATAAGTAAATAAACAAAATTATAATTCTTTAGAATCATATAAAAGAAATAGAAAAACAAACGTTTGCTACAACTGATGTAAGAGACTGAAACTGACAAGTGACTAATACAGCAACTAAAGGTGGTTGCTTAGAAATGAATCATTGTTTATGTGGCATTAGCATGAAATGAATTGAAAGATAAAATACCGTGGAACATTGCTATATAGAGAGTAATGTTAAATTATCCTGCATAAACCTTAGTTCCATGCATCATATTTATCAAACAATAAAAAAAAATAAATTACTCATCGAAAAATGAACTTAGAGTTGTTAAAGTGATACTCTTTTATCCATGATATGAAAGTAGCACCGCCATTAGTATTTCGTTTTTGTGGAACTCAATAGAGCACCTTTTGAACATACCCTAAATAATAAAGATTTTTTCCACTAAATGTTGTTACTGTGTTATAGGAGCTATACAACCTAAAGACCCATCTCAAACATTTTGTTTGCACTTCCCGATTCTTCATAGAATCTGTTCTAGTATTATAACTTCGAGAACCTTAAGAAATCCTACTGTAATTCCCTTTGACCTAAATGCAAGTTTTTATGAGATGATAGAGAGCTTGATATTGAGTAGATTCCTGTCAAGTCCTCCTTTCGCCAGGCTGATGAGGTCCTGCTTTGTTCTCCCCATTTTACTTTTCGAATCTTAATATTCACTGCCTTTGATTTGTTCACTATTTTTTAGATTCTGTGTTAATCTGTGTGTGAGACAAATTTGTGTATGGGACATTTCTAAACAAAATATGGAAAGAAACACATTGCTTGTTGGTTTAATATGGAGCTCCACATTTATCTGCTAAATGAAGGACCGCTCCATATTTAACAGGGTGAATGGCAAGCCAACTTTTAACACCTGTTCCTGTAATGTGCTAAGAAATAAACTTGCTTTGCCATTGTGTTACTGTAATGACCTTTCTTTTAGCTGATACTCTTAAGACACCATGTTTTGCTGTTGTTATCTGCAAGAAGAAAAAAGGCAGGGTGATTCTTTTTAAGCTATGATATGAGTGTAACATACTTTCCCTAAGGAAAGCTCACAGCATGGCATATTTTCTAAGCCCTGTACTCACAAATCAGGGCACCAATGTTTTTTTTTGTCTGTGTGTGTGTGTTGTTATTTTTGCTTAACTTGGTTATAAGAGGCAGGTTTTTTTTAACTTTTGTTTTAGAACAGGCAGTGACTTCAAACCTCCCAAAAAAGCACCATTAAACTATAACATTTATTTTTATTTATTTATATGTAAGGCATATAGACTTTTTATGTTGCCAAATAATTTTGCGCAATTTATTTTAACATTAACTCACTTTTGTTTCATATGCATATGGTACAATCACTCTTTTTATATACTCTACAGTATGTATGGTAATTGGTGCATTGGGGTGTGTGTGTATGTGTGTATTTTGAAAGAGATGGAGAGAAAATGAGAGAGAGGCCGCTCAGGCTAATGGTGATAATAAATGTATCAGACATCATTTAGATAGACATAGATAGACATAAGATAGACAAATCTGCATGTTTCTGATGATAGAATCCCTGTTTTTGAAACAGCTTTAACAAGATCATACACACAACCAATAAAAGCAAAACACTAATAATATGTGCTGAGATCATAATGACAAATGCTGGCATAGGTCAGCTCTTTGGTCAACCCAATTACCAAGTTACTAACTACAGGATCAAACACGGAGCCGGTGATTTCCTTCAGATGCTTGAATACTAGATATTCCATGGATATATAGGCTGCAGCGTCTGTAACACTGTGGTGAGTTTTTGGGAAAAGGATGATGGAGGAGTGTTTTATGTATGAGGGAAGCTCTGGCTAAATATATTGATATGTGAAAAAACTGCACAGCCAGTCATCTATGTTAAACTATTTCAGTTTTGTCGCTCCTTCTGTCTCTCACTGGTTGATCACATAGCTTCCAGGTAGGTTTGTTAGCCTATGGTCTGAAGACCCCCTCCCCCTGCGCTTGTAACCCCTGCTTGGTTCAGCCATAGTGAGGGATGTTCGGTTAAGACGTCTATGGAGCTCAGTTAGTGCCATTTAACGATACATTTATATTGTAATTGTCAATTGATAATCTATATTATAAATTATAACTGTAAAGTCTGGTAGCCATAATCGTATTTATCTACCGTATTTTCACGACCATAAGGCGCACCGTACTAAAAGGCGCACTCTCAGTTATGTGTGCCATTTCTGTATTTAACACACACATAAGGCGCACCGGACTGTAGGCCGCGTTTTTTATATACAGGTACATGTCCTCTACTACCTTTAAATACCTCTACTGCGTATTTAAAAATACAGCGGGGGCAAAACTGAGTATGACTGTGCTTTATTCATGTATTTATTACAAACTATTAATCAAACCTGGCAGCTGGCTGTGAGACAGACACATCGCAGATGACACAGCGCTGTGATCGCTCCTAAATTAACTTAAAATCCTGAAACCTGCCGACGGAATTTGTTCGCTTTTATTACCGGTATCCTGGTGCCTGCAGTTAAAATTATTTAGATGAAAAACACCTGCCAGCAGCCGCGGTGAGGCTGCTGATGAAGGGATTTCTAATGTCGGTGCACCGCTGGTATGTGGGGGTCTGAGCGCCTCCGACAGAAATAGATAATCTGGATGAACTGACTGCAATTATTAAGTTTTCAGGTGGACTTTCTCACTTAAAAAAAATTATTAAAACTACTTTATTCCCACTGATCACAGCAAATATAGCTGCAAGATTTAGATTATTTAGATGAAAAAACACCTGCCATCCACCGCGGTGAAGAGGAGGAGACGCGCCCAGAGGCTGCTGTTGAATTAAGTTTTCAGGTAGAAAAATAGAGCGGGAGCAAAACTGAGTATGATTGTGCTTTATTCATGTATTTATTACAAAGTATTAATCAAACCCATCAAAGTCATCATCCTCTGTTTCTGAATTAAACAGCTGCGCTAAATCAGACATGCCAGTTTCCCCTTCTGCGCTGTCAGAGTCACTTTCCGTGCAGCGCGGCTCCTCAGAAATAATGCCGGCTTTTGCGAAAGCTTGAACAACAGAGCCAGCAGACACGTTAGTCCAAGCATCTACAATCCATCCGCAAACGGTGGCGTAACTTGCCCGGCGCTGCCTTCCACTTATCCTGAAACTGTGGTCTCCGTCTGTCATCCATCGCTCCCACGCCGCTCGCAGCCTTACTTTGAACGGCCGCTTCACACCGATGTCGAGCGGTTGAAGTTCCTTTGTCAGACCCCCCGGGATAACAGCGAGCACAGGGTCCATTTGATTCACCTTTTTTTTTCACATCGGCTGTGAGATGGGCACGCAGCGATGGTGATGCGTGGAAAAAAACCCCTGTTCTCCTCACATACACCTGCCTCAGCCACGCTTTCATCATCTCCTCATCCATCCAGCCCTTTTCATTGGCGTTAATATCATATGTCATCAGAGCGCTGTGTCTGTCTCGCTGTCAGCTCCCAGATCTGCTTCTCTGATTGGTTGATGCGGCGCGTCCAGCAGCAAAACTTCAATTTTTCCATCTCGAGCAGCAGGACGCTGCGGGACCTTTTGCTGCGCCTATACGCGCGTCAACCATTGACTTTGCATGTAAACTCGCTGCTTCTGCTGCACCTGCTGCGTCCGGTTCACACCGATGTCGAGCGGTTGAACAGCGAGCACAGCGTTAATTTGTTTCCCCATGTTTTTGACATCAGCTGTGAGATGGGCACGCATGGAGTTACATATTAACAGCGATGGTGATGAGTGGAAAAAAAACACCTGGTCTCCTTACATTCAGCCACTCTTTCATCATCTCCTCAATGAGGTGGTCTCAAAAGTAGCAGTTACAACACACATAGGGCGCACCGCACCAAAGGGCGCACCGCACATTTTGAGGAAAAGTGCGCCTTATAGTCGTGAAAATACGGTATAATATCTTTCTTAATTGATCAATATTGATTATAAGGATTAGTAATTGACTATAAATTCCAACTATAATTATCAATAACATTTACAATCCAATAACAATAATTGTACAGGACAGCTAATTAAATGTTACACTATAAAGAAGAAGAGAAATACCTTATGAAAATAAAAAACCTCATGTACAAATAATAATTGATAATACAAAATATTATGTTGAAAATGCAATACAACAGATATATATAATGTATTTACAGAAGATATATTATGCCTAATTGTACAAACAAAAACTCCCAGAGAAGTTAAAAAAGGTCTGCAAATGGACATTGACATCTGAGAGGAATTATAAAGATCTAAGAAAGAATGTAAGTGATTCTTGATCAGAAATAGAAACTTTGTAACCAGTAACATTTATGGAGTTTATTGGGAGTAGCAGATTAAAATTCTAACAGCAGTTGGGAGGAAGGACCTGCTCAAGCACTCTGCTTAGTATCTTGGGTCCAGTAGTGTGTCACCTTAACACTGCTAGCTCTGTCCAATTGTCCAACAGTGCTGTAATTTCTCTTACAGTCCTTCTTTTTCTCACTTTCTGCACCGTGTCCAGGGGCATTCTAGGATAGAGCTGGCCCTCCTGATGAGTTTATCCAACTGCTTCCCAACACCATAGAAGATGGCTGATGCCACCATAGACCATAAAGAAGGTCTTGAGGAGCGCCCCCTGCACTCCAAAAGACCTCATTCTCCTCAGCAGGTACAGTCTGCTCTGACCTTTGTTGTTAATCGCTGTTTTGACTCCAGTCCAGTTTATTGTTTTAGTCAACAGTCCAATACTTATAAGAGCTTAGCATCTCAACGTCAATTACTTGGATGCTTACTGGTGTCAGTAAGGTTTTGTTACTGCGAAAGTCTGCCTGCAACTCCTTTGTTTTCCCTGAATTCAACGGTAGATAGTGCTACTGAAACATGTCTACAAAAGCTCTGTATCCGCTGTCTGTTCTTTTAGGTTGTCCTCATCTCCAAGTCCAACAATGGCAGAGTGATCAGAGAAGTTCTAAAGGTAGCAACCAGGGGAGCTGATGGAGAAGTCTGCAGTATAGAGGGTGGACAGAAACAGTGCTAGCACAGTTCTTTGTGGAGCACCTGTAGCGCACACCAACCTGTTAGAGAGGCAACCATTTGTCCTCACATACTGCAGTCGACCAGTAAGGTAATCCAGTATTCACTACACTCCAGCTTTTGATTTAGAACTAGTGGTTGGATGGTATTGAAAGCACTAGAAAAATCAAGGAACATGATTTTACAGTATTCTCATGTTTCTCCAGGTCAATTATCAGCCAGGGGCAACAATTTACAGATGATATGTGTTATGCCAACACATTATTTACATCTGCACAAACAGCATGTCAGTTGAAAACAATTTGAAATGGGGAACTGGTGTTGTTTTAAAATAGATTTGATCCAACAAACTACTGATTAATACTGGAAAAACCTAAATGCATTCCTTACAAATAACATATTTGTTTAACCTACCAACTGAATAGTTCGAAGGAACACGGTTTTTAGGAATAATAGTGTATTCTAAAGTATCTTGAACCAGAGAGCCTTAATATTATGCCATCTGGATTGACAGCCTTCCTAACCTTGGTTTTCCCACAATATGTTCCTTGCCTATTTTTAAGTTGCTGGTATAGTTTCAGAAAGTGTTAGTTTGTTTCATGCATTAATTTTGTTAAAGCTATCAGCCATGATGGATGTAAGAACTTTAGGTGAGAGCTGACTTGTTTAACACAGTCACAGAAATCAAAACTTTTAACTGAAAACAAACAAGTCCTGAACAAATTGTTCAAATTTTGTTGAGTCACTTTACTGATTTATAAATTGATTTACTGACTAGCCCCTGCTTTTGTTAGTTGTCCATAATAAAGAGATCATACAAATACTGGCAAAAGTGGAAGCTCTGGTTTGTTATTTCATTTCAACTCACCTTCTGCTCTGAGCTGTGACCAAAGCACACAAATGCTAGCTGCAGCCTGACTCGTCATACAAATCAAACCAATTGTAAAATATTTTGAGCAACAACATTTTAACAAAAAAATTTAATAAATTAGTTTAGATAAGCTGGATCAGGAATTTTCTTTGAGATCCACAGCTCAGCTAAAAATTCAAGCTGACACATTACCAGCTATGGCTGTAAATAAAACATAAATTAACATACTTTTTTGATGACTTACCTTAATATTCTTGAAAACAAAATCTAAGAGAAGAAATGGCTACCCTAAGTGTCCTAACCTGTTGGATTGGTAAGAATGGAGCATTGCCTACTCCCTCTTCCTCTAATAGGTAGTGGGAGTGACTTTTTCTAAGTGGCCATTGCCACCACCCTCTGAACTGGATTGTAGTTATTGTTACTAGTTATCTTAACTCCATATACAATTATTTCACTTTCAAATCTAAGAGGTTTGATTAATTCTGGAAAGCTTTTGTATTTTACAGTGTGGTGTTTGATGATAAATCTGTTTGCCTTACCTTTACCTCACCTTGCCTGTGTGCTTTAAATGTGCACAGTCATGTTTCTGGCATAAGATCAGTGTAATATCTGTTGTCGCAATCATTTTTGTTTTTACCATGTCTGACTTGCACACAAGATAAACAAACACTGCATAGTCATTTATGAATGGAAGCTGGTCTGTAAACTTTACCTTGGGCAGTTTCAAATGAAGTGGTCCCCTCAACTTAAGTAAACAAAAGGGAATGAATGTACTAACTGTATTTAAAGTAAATTGGTACGTTTACACTTAAATAAATGACACATCTTTTATGCCGATTGCTGCATTTTTGTGATCTGATTAAAAATTACAACACTGGTTGGTGTGCTTATATAAATTCCTAGTGTTTATGTTTCTTTGTTCAGTTCAGCCTGAGCAGTTTGCTGCCTTCTGGCAAAGCAGAGACCAGTCACCATCTGGATGACTGTTCTGCTTGCTGCTGTCACTTAAAGCCCTGAGGAAACCTTTCACACTTTGTCATCTTCTCCGTTACTCAGGGTCAATAGACCACAGAGGAGGGAGAGATAGTAAATAGAAAAGGCAAGGAGAAATTGGTAGAGATAGTGATACAAAATGTGAAGAAAAGAGAAAAAAGGTAAAGGGACCTGGTAAACACATGCCAATAGGATGTGTTAAGCAAAAAAATAGGGTTAAATTCGTACGAATGTTACATCAACAAAAACAAACATACAAAAAAAACTACAAATCCCAAAGAGATGGGGTTGAGCTAGGCCAGGAAACACCGTCAAAAAGCAGGGAAATTCATACGGGGTATTAAACATTTCGACACATTATTGACAGTAGAAGGTCAAATTATTTATCGGCACATTTTATACACATTTACAGTTAATGAATGAATGAATGAATCAATCAGTCAATCACTTTATTGTCAACTATATTTTGCACTGTAATCGAGATTTCAGTTTCAGTACAAACCGTTCATCACATACATAAGATACAATGGGGGTGGCCTGGCAGGGGGAAAGATTTACTGGGGCCAGGTGCGCTGCAGAATGCTGCCGTTGGCATGTTCTTACGGCCCCATCGTAAGGCGGTTCCCTTATTGCGCGATCATTATCCCTGTGGAAAGATAAGAGCCACATTGGGGAGGGAGAGGGAAAAAAAAAAAAAGCATATTTCACACTTTATCCTTGACAGTATACAGTTTGAGATATAAAAAAAAACACCTCAGCACAAAAAAGCACATGTATCACGAGCGAAACATTTCAGCAGAAGGAAAACATCGGAAGCTGGAGCTACATGAAAGTCAGTCTGACATTTGAGAATCAGTTGTGTGCGTGTGTTATGAGTGCGTTCAGTTTGTCCATGAACGCTGAATACAGGCCAAGGTAGGGGGTGGGGAGCCTGTAGTTCTGGGCCCTTCCGCCATAACATCCAGGGGAGTTTTGATAAGGGGGAGGCTGAATCAAAAATAACACTTTCTGTTTCTAGAGCAGGCTACACAAAATTTACTATCAGCCTTGGGTCTTTTCTTGATGGCTTCACATTGCGAATCCAATATTACAAATTTCTTTGGCTTTTCTGCCTTGAAGCCAGCGTGCACATCCAAGATATTATCCCATCTCACCCTTTAGTTCAACCACCGCAGCCAGTCTGTGTTCAATCGCACCCAACATATGGCTAAGCTCACGGTCCTGCTCGTTCACAGCGTTTGTGAGCGTGTCAACTCCTGCCGACATCCTCTGTAGTTTTAGATGCATCAGGTATCCTCCAAATCCAAACAGGAGAAATTCGAGTTTCATAAATCCGAAAATCCATGCATTTTCGACATCCTCTAATGACAACATTGAAAAACTGTCCATCCTCCAAGCCTTCCAGGAGTCCATGGTGTACTCCACGAGGTATGTCCCAGCAGGACTTAAAGGGTCCCCCTTCTCTGTCTTCCAGTTGGGAAAATTTGATCAATTGCATTGAGAGACCAGCTGACAAGATCCATTGTTTTAATTTAGGGTGATATGAAGAGAGGGCTCAGAAAGGACAAGACAAAGCAAAGGAAAGGAAAGTGCTACTGCCTAGAGTCAGAATAGAACATTTTTTACACATTTACACCAATCAGGTACATTTCAAGTACAAAAAAGTCACCTGAAAGTTTGCTTCTCAGTGTGATCAATCTATAGCCTGGGTGCCACCTCCGAACTTAGTCCCGCCCACAACGTTTGAGGTCGGGAAGTTTGGTCTGGCATTGCTCAATATTAGCGCGAGTATGCTGGCACAAAATCTGGCGGGCCAATCAAATTGTCAGGGCGGGCTTTATACGATGATGGACAGATGATCAACAGTAACGTAATCAACCACGTCACCAAATCGCGCTTGGGTGACAACAACAATTGCTGCCGCTTGAGAGTTCAGGTGTGTAGATTCTGCTATTAGGTCTGTTCTAGAAGATATCGACAGCAAATTAATTTTAAAAGAGGAACAGAGAAACGCGATCAAGGCTCATCTTCTTATTCTAGGCGTGCAACTGCACGCTTTGATTTTTGTTGACAACAAATATGCGTCGCTTAACATACGTCACGCACTCCGTTGCTCTTATTGGTTGTAGGTCTATTCAGTTGAGTGCAGAGGCATTTTTTTTTTACTGGTTCGTTCGAAACACACCCCATAATCACAGCTCTATGGAGCAGTATCAGACTCATATTCTGACTAGAATTGAGTAGGACTACGTCAGGCTAATCAATCTATATACAAAGTCAAAAAAAGTAATTACATTTTCAGTACTATTCTAATGTATTAAATAGTGTTTAAACATTTTAATTTGTTTTTAAACACTGTAGTGGATATTTTACTTTACTTGACCTTGGCTTTATGGTGACGCTGTTGTTTAAAGGAATAGTACACCCAAAACATGATTAGCCTTCATTTTCTGCTCACCCCCATGCTGAACAACACTCTGGAGTACTTTTTTGATATCTCAAATGCATCTGGAGATCTGGGAGGCTTCTTGCTGTCTGCTGACATTCAAATAATGGAGGTCTATGGTGCCCGAGACAGAAAGGTCCATAAAAGTCCACAAAAAACATGTCAATATTCCTCCATACTGCTCGTCCAATGTATTCCAAGTGTCCTGAGTGGGTAGCATCCAGAATTTACTCGAAACAAAGTCATTTAGAATGTTTTTAGAGCATAAACAGTGGTGTATAGGATTTCCTGAAAGCGCGTTCATGACGCTACGGAAGCCAGCAGACCAAACCAGATGAAAGTGCGCATTCAGCGTCTGCTCTACCGATAATGCAAGCGTAGAAGAAGAAATGTGCTGTTTACCTGTGCAAAGAAAGAAACAACGAAAGAAAAGGAGTTCAGTGTTGAGGAAGAGCATGAGTTCTTTGCTGAGCTGAATGCGCACTTTCGTCTGGGTTGGTCTGCCGCGGTTTCCGTAGCGTCGTGAACGCGCTTTCAGGAAATCCTATACACTACTGTTTATGCTCTAAAAAAATTCTAAATGACTTCGTTTCGAGTAAATTCTGGATGTTCTGATAAACGTGTGAACTGGTGAATATTAGACATTCAACTTTCAAGGTTACTCTGTTATCATACAAACAAAAAACCCATCATACCTCAAAGACCTGCCAATATATAAAGTATTCTTCAGTGGTTATTCAATGAATCCTTTTCTGCCTCATTTTAGCTGCAGGACTGATATTATATATTTATAAAAGTGTCAAAGAAAGCTTTAACCTAGTGCTGCATTTCCAAAGATAAATATTGTGCTTCACTGCAATAAAACTAGACTTACCAACATCCTTATTGCTGTGAGGTGAAGCCTTCCCGGATCCTTCTCTCTTTTGCATTTTATCTCTCATGGTCTCCAATTTATAGCTCTTTTAATCTTTCCTTGTCACAGTTTGTCTGTCCAGTTTATTTCCCCCTGCCTTTCTTCCCCTTGCCTCCCCATCCTCCATTATCCTTCCATCTGCTCTTTGTGTTTCTATTCTCACTCCGATCTGTGCCAGCGGTCAGACCAGCTGAGCCCTCATCTATTTCCTGATCCTTCCTGCTTCAAAAAAGTCTTGCTGGCCACAGAAACAAACACAACTTTCCCCCCAGAAAGTCCTATTTAATCATCAAATTCACATCCCAATGTGTCTCAAATGCCAGTGCTTTGCAACAATGGGTTTGGTTTGAGTTTGGATAACTGTTAAAAGATGCCAGAGGAGGCTCAGTTATGTACTGGGGCTGCTTTGAATTACCTGGCATAGGGTGTCTTGAATCTCTCCTTTTTTCCCCCTGTCACAAGTACAGAACAACAAAATGAACTCTCTGCATTTAACCCATCACCTTGGGGAGCTGTGTGCCACCATTGTGCAGTGCCTGGTGAGCAGTCTGGGGTTTAGGGACCCTCTTTGCTCAGGGATCCAGAGTGGCAGTCCATAGGAGTGGGGCTCGGGCTCAGAACCACTGGATTACACATTGCCAGACAGGAAAAAAAAAAGAACCTCGGGATTCCATGCTCTAACCACTAGGCCGCCACTCCCCATTAAGATGATCCATTAGAGATCATAACATATGCAACTTTATCCCATTCACTATAAAAAAGAACTGGCTCCTAGACCTCCTCATACAGCATCGGCCGAGCATGTCATCTTTCACCAAGGTGTCTGAGGACGGTTACAGCGTACATGCTCAGTGTGAGGGATTGCTGAATAGTCAACAACAAAATGCAAGAAAATGTCCAACTAAAATATACCTTCATCAAAACTAATAGGTTTAAAAGAGCCTCTGTCCTTCATTATTTAATTAAATTTAATGATTTTTGTAATTGTATTGCATATTTATTAAAAAAAGTGTAATTTTAATTAACTTAAAACTACCAATGGAATTTGTTATTGCTTTAAAACTACCAAAGGAATACAATGGAAATCAACTTATTTTAGCTAATATGTAAATTGATGTGCATTGTCTGTTGACAAATGAAACTGTTGGGATCCAAGTTTTGCCCTCCAGAGGGCGGTGTGGATCCCATTCTGTTTGGCTTCTGTTTCTGTCTGGATCCAGGGGTTTGCCCTCCAGAGGGCGATATGGATCCTTCCCTGGGAGCTGGTTCTCTGCGCACACCTGTTTCCCATCAGCTGTGCTCATTAACCTCTCCCCATATAAGCTGTGTCACAGCTCCACTCGGAGCCGGATCGTAGCCATCTGTTCCCAAGCCATGTAGCCTGTGTTACCCACAGCCATGTATTTGCCATTGTTTCCAAGCCTTGTATTCCCAAGCCATGTGTGCCCTGTACGGTCATAGCCTCCTCATGCTATGCCCGTTTCTGACACAGGGACTCTGTTGAACTCTGCCTGTCTGAACCAGCGAACCAGTGAGTTTTTGAGTTAGTTTCTGATCCCTGAGTTAACCTGTTTTTTCTGTGCTCTCTGCCTCCCAGGTGGGAGACCAGAGCCAAATAATAAACATTGGACTTTATCCTGCCTCTGAGTCTGTGAGTTCTGCATCCTTGGGCTAGCAAACCAACCACGTATCATGACAGAACGATCCGGCCAACAAGCTAGCCCAGCAGACTCCCACGCTCAACTGGTGAGGCCCGCTCCGCTCAGTCTGCTGCCTCCCAAGTTGGAGGCGCAGCTGCAACACAACCATGAGTTATTGGCCTCCTTAGCCCCTGAGCCCGCTTCGTGCCTTCCTGAGACCCCTGAGCAGCTCTTTAGGAGGCGGATGCACCGGAGTTTAGGGAATTACCTTCGAGAGGTGGAGACGGAGCTGAGACGAGTCGACGAGGAGTGGTTTCGTTTTGTGCAGGAGATGAGGCGGCGCCTAGGGATCCCTGCTCCTGATTCGAAGCCGCAAGGGGCGGCCTCCTCAGTCCCTGATTCGGAACCGCGACCGGCCGCCACCTGTCTACCTGTGGAGCCACAATCGATGGTCTCCCCAGCTTCTGGGGTGGAGCCGCAGTCGGCGGTTTACTCCGAGCCTCCTCCTGGGGAACCACAGTCAGTGGTTTCCCCAGCTCCTGATGCGGAGCCGCAATGGGCGGCTTCCTCTGTTCCTGACCAGGAGCCGCAATGGGCGGCTTCCACTGTTCCTGACCAGGAGCCGCAATGGGCGGCTTCCTCAGTTCCTGACCAGGAGCCGCAATCGACGGGCTCCCCTGTTCCTGACCAGGAGCCGCAGTCGACGGGCTCCTCTGTTCCTGACCGGGTGCCGCAATCAGCGGCCTCCTCTGTTCCTGATCCGGAGCCGCAATCTGCAGCCTCCTGCGTCCCTGTGGAGCCGCGGTCGGTGGTCTCCCCTGCTCCTGGGGTGGAGCTGCAGTCGGCGGCTTCCTCTGAGCTTCCTCCTGAGCTGCAGTCGACGCTTTCCTCTGAGCCTTCCCCTGAGCCACAGTCGTCGGTTGCTGCTGAGTCTGTTGCTGTGTCGCTGAAGCAGAGACGGCGTCCTCCTCGACGCTTCCCGCTGCAGCTGAGTCGGCGCTCACCTCGACGCTCCCCGCAGCAGCTGAGTCGGCGCTCACCTCGACGCTCCCCGCAGCAGCTGAGACGGCGTTCTCCTCGACGCTTCCCGCAGCAGCTGAGTCGGCGTCCTCCTCGATGCTCACCGCAGAGGCGGAGACGGCGTCCAACTCGGAGCTTCCTACAGCAGCAGAAACAGCGTCCTCCTTCTCGCTTCCTGCTGCAGCAGAGAAGGCGCCCTCCTCCATGGCCCCTGCAGCTTTTGAGACGCCGGCCTTACGGCCGGCCACCTGAGACTCTGTCCTGCTGCCGGTCACACGGCCGGCCACCTGAGACTCTGTCCTGCTGCCGGTCACACGGCCGGCCACCTGAGACCCTGTCCTGCTGCCGGTCACACGGCCGGCCACCTGAAACTTTGCCTTGTCCCCGGCCCCACGGCCGGCCACCCGAGACTCTTTCCTGCTGCCGGTCCCACGGCCGGCCCCCTGAGACTAAGCCTTGCTTCCCGGCCCCACGGCCGGTCCCCTGAGACTTTCCTGTCCTCGCCCACCCCGGGTGGGTTGTTTTGATTTTTGGACTCTGATCTGTTTTTTGTGCCTGGCCCTCCGTGCCTGTTTCCCCCTCTGTTCGCCCTAAGTGGGTTGCTTTTGTTTATGGTTTTTTGTTTTTGGGCGTCTGGTATCCGCCCTTGAGGGGGGGGTACTGTTGGGATCCAAGTTTTGCCCTCCAGAGGGCGGTGTGGAGCCCATTCTGTTTGGCTTCTGTTTCTGTCTGGATCCAGGGGTTTGCCCTCCAGAGGGCGATATGGATCCTTCCCTGGGAGCTGGTTCTCTGTGCACACCTGTTTCCCATCAGCTGTGCTCATTAACCTCTCCCCATATAAGCTGTGTCACAGCTCCACTCGGAGCCGGATTGTAGCCATCTGTTCCCAAGCCATGTAGCCTGTGTTACCCACAGCCATGTATTTGCCATTGTTTCCAAGCCTTGTATTCCCAAGCCATGTGTGCCCTGTACGGTCATAGCCTCCTCATGCTATGCCCATTTCTGACACAGGGACTCTGTTGAACTCTGCCTGTCTGAACCAGTGAGTTTTTGAGTTAGTTTCTGATCCCTGAGTTAACCTGTTTTTTCTGTGCTCTCTGCCTCCCAGGTGGGAGACCAGAGCCAAATAATAAACATTGGACTTTATCCTGCCTCTGAGTCTGTGAGTTCTGCATCCTTGGGCTAGCAAACCAACCACGTATCATGACAGAAACAAACCTTCTCACTACTCTTTACTGGGTCCTTCCATGACTATATCCATTTTACCCTCTTCTCACTGTGATTTACCTGTTAGTAAACTTTTATCAATAATGTTGTAATTAAATCATTCCTACTAACTGTGGTGTTTCCATACACTTATCTGGCATATTTAATCCAGCACCTACTTCAATAATCAGAATTTTTAGCCCTAAATATTTTCTGCAGGAGCTCAGTTGGCTTATTTTTTTCTCAAAAAAAAAAAAAATCAACTAACAAACAAAAAAACATTTCAGACAAGCAGTTTAAGAAGCTATATTTATATGCAGCTGGGGTAGGGTCACTAAATACAGAGACAGCATACAGTACTTTATTTTGGTTTCTTCATAGATAAATTACTACACCAGCTAGATGTTCACATAGGTGTCCCTCTTATGCCGATTGTTGAGAACTCTGGCCACACAAAAAGATAGACACTATTCTGAGGTTTTGTAGATCTATGTCATCACAGTGATATTACAAAAATGGTAATGAAGCTCCAAATAATAATGGCCAACCCATCAGACTTTGTGATCATTGATAATCAGCAGAAGACAGTTGTTGTGATTAATGTGACCATCCCAAATGATGGAAAACATCTTATTGATGACCTGTTGTTGTAGATAGATAGGAATTCTCTGTCTGTCTGTCTGTCTGTCTGTCTGTCTGTCTGTCTGTCTGTCTAGAATTCCTTTGTAATATACAGTATCTTTTAAAAGCACAGAGGGTAACAAGAGGTGTCAACCACAGCAGTTTGCCTCATTAAGCACTCTGCAGAGAGCACATATGTTTTCTGTCTGATCCCTGAAGGGAAAAACAAACAGTCTCTTTTATCTCCACCTGTGCTGTTTTAAGGAATGTTCATTTGATTTTTATGACAAAATGTTGTTTGTTGTTACATTTGAATTTTACAACATGTATTTAGACTTGCAGAGTTAGGATGTTTATTAGAAAAACAGAAAAATATTCTTTTAACCCTTTTGTGTCTCAGTGAACTAGGAAGTATGCATCATTTTTTTTAAAAACAACTTCAGTACAGAGCTTGTGATCAAATAATGTAATTAAAAAATCAGCCAGTCTGACAACAGCTTTTGTGGCATTAGACAGTAACTGATTCAACATCACAATTCTGATAGAAGTGCACATTTGCTACTATGAAATTGCTGCACAAATATATTTGCAACATCCCAGTTATAACATAAATTTGATCTCTTGCTATGGTGCACTGAGTATACCTATAATGTCACAGGTTTAAATGGTGGGGCAGTCTGACCTACTTTATGATTATTGCAGACATTAAATACTTAAACACTTGGGGGCAACCATAGATTGTATGTAATATATATGTTTAACTCATACCATTAAATAAGAAAAGTCTTACATCAAGACAGTACCTTGAATTGCCAAACCTGTGAAAGTATTAGTATACAGCTTCTGACCAGGATGAACCCAGGAAAGCACAGCTGTAACAAGCACAAATAAAATATTCTTTATAAGGCCAGCCTGAATTCATTATAAGGCCAGTCTGAATTATAAGCCTAATCCTGGTTTTATTGCTTTGACCTTTATGAAGTACAAAATTTTTAAAGGGCATTTTTAAATTGCTGCTGCCTTTCCGTGCTCGGAATAAACAAAAGTAATGTGCACCTAAAACCTATTGATATTTTATATTTCTTTTTTGTTTTTTTTAACCAGGATTATTAGAACCTGTCACCAGTGAGGGAAGAAAAAGAAAAAAAAAATTGAGGAACAAAAAAAAAAAACAAATTAAATGAGAACAATACAATAAAGGAAGCACAACAAAGCATAAGAAAGTTGGTATAAATATGATGTACACAGAAAAAGAACAGGTGAGGGGATATAAGAAGCAGAAGACGGTGTTTCCTCTGCCCCCCTGCTGTACATGCAGCTGTTTCTGTTCAGATTTTAGGTCTTCCTGTAATCCAGCTTTGTGTCTGCCTCGCTGCCACTGTACCTGTAATCTGCCTCATGCACTCATGTAATCTTGGTTGAACTCTGCTTATCTTCAGCTTCATGCTGAAGGACATTATGCCACTGTTATGTTGGCTTCACTCAAAACTCAAAGCTAATCTCGTCTTCCTCTTTCAATCTCTCCATTTTAAATGTGTCTGCTAATCCATATTCTGATATGAAACCCAATTATTTTCTGTCCCTTTTCTGTCACCCTTCCTTTAAAATAGTTTTCCTGTAAAATATTGGCCTTTCCGTTGTTAAAGGGGCCAGTCATATACTACGATTATATCAAAACGCTAAAGACCATATGATCATAATAAAACAAACAAACAAAAAAAAACATGTGCCAAGTGTCCATTTTAGCCCTCAATATTTTTGCATCAGGAGCGATCAAACATACCCTAAACATTGTTGAACACAGTCACTGTAGTACTTCTTCATCAATGTTCTGGGTTTGACAGCTTTGGCTCCACTTTCAGTGCACACCAATATTAATTTTGTAATCTGAGTGCTATTTATGTCTTATCCCTCTTAGTTTTAAATATTTTTGTGGGTTTTTCATACTTGGTCTTTCTTTCTTTGCCGCCATCGAGAATATCACTACTTTATGTACATATGATGCAGACCCGCAATATTGTACCTGCAGTCACGTGATCGCGTTAGTGTGAGTAGTAAATACACTAAAGTTTACTAAGAAATGGACCAAAAAGACTACAAATATTTATAATAGGTCAACAGAGTACCCCTGTTTTACCAGTGAAGCCTTCATATGCAACCAGAATAAACTACTGGTGTAGAATTTAACACTGTCCAAGTGACAGGCTCCTTCTAATATTTTTGATCTATGAAGTCGGACTTTCATTTCAGCCGATTTATTACATGAAAGTGTGTTTTTGGATCTGATACCTTTAACAGGGTTACCAATATCATATACAGGCTGCCTTTAAACTTAAAATCTGTTAGGTTGACAATAAGATATAGCTGAACATTATAAAACGTCAGATATTAGAATTCCCATTAAGAAACTTAGATAAAAAGTGTGAGTTTTCTGGTGTTGTTTTGAGTGCTTTAGAAAGCTTTGAAGCATAAACAATTCTACAACTAGTTTATTTTTCACCATATGTCATAAAACCATAAGAGTTTGTTTTGTTGAAAGCTAAGAGGGACTAATTTAAAACAAAATAGTTTAAGTCTCATGCTCCAGATACACAAATAATTGTGTGCAGTTTTATTTTAGCAACAAGCGTGTCTCTAAATTCTGACAATTCTGGAAAAAACAAAGAAACCTGCTGATCTACAGTAGCCTATAATTTATCTTGGTTGAGGTACTCAACTAACATACGGAGCACTGTGCTCGGTATGATTGCTTGTTTTGACTCTGTATGCATGCTAGCCTTTTCACTCCAAAAAAGGCTTGAATTCCTCTGAAACTTTATGGAAGCTTTATTTTTCCTGTCATTGTATGGAGGATGTGTTGTTTGTTTGCTTTATTAGCCTATTTTTTGAGCGGGGATCACTCATTTCACTGTTATTCTAGTTAAAAGTCTGTCGATAAAACCGATGTACAGTAATATGCTTGCTTTATACATGTACTTTTGTTTTGTTACCATCGAATTAAATAACTCATTCTCTTCAACCCAGCACAACTGTTGCAAATATAGACATAGGTGGAAAGATGGTGTAGAATTTTAAGTAATTGTTAGATTTAACATAGAAAACAGAAAAAGTAAAAAGCAAAAAAAGTAAAAAGCAAAAAAAAACCTCAGGTGTATGTTGTACATGTGTAAGCTGTATCAATACAACATGCACCAACAAATGATGCACATCGTTTATCAGAACCTTAAACTGATATTTATGATCTAGACCAGACATGCATCAACAAAGTATCACTCTTAACTAGCACTTAATTATGATAATAACTACCGCTACTCAAACTAAAGTGAAGGAACAATCTTACTAAGTAATAAAGATTTTTTCACTGAAATTCTAGTTGTTAAGTGAATCATTGTGTAGATTAGAGGTCACCAAAACAGAATCTGTTTATATTTTCTAATATTTTAATGTTGTAAGAAAAATTACACATCTTTAAAAAAGCATCAAGCTAAATTTCAAAATTTTCTTTCTTTCTTACTTATCCCTATACAATCTATTTCTTCGTTTTTTTGCCGCTTATTCTAACAGAACTTTTCTTCTTCATATCCTCCGTTGTGTCCCAGTGGATCTCTAACTCCATCTGTTTTTCTCCTTTTTGAACTAGCAACCCTTTTATTTTTGATGAATCAGTCTTTCATCACCTGCCACGATCCCTACCCTTTCAACAGCATATCAAGAACCGAGTATATCGTTCTCTAGTGTGTAGAGCTAATCGAAAAAAAGGATTACACATGCTGTAAGCTAAAACAGGTTGGAGGAGGAAGCTGACATGGAAGAAAACACATAATTTATGCATGACTCTTTCACGGAGTTCCTGTATTTTTGTCAGGTCACTAAAGGAACAAAGCCGACCAAGAGAGGATGTTTTTTTGCAGACCCATATTCTATGTAACACAACAAAAATTACAGTCATATCAGCAAATAAAAGGAAAAAAAGTTTGGAATGTTAATGTTCAAGAAGTCTGTGTTATTATCAAGCTTTCTTTATAATCTGAAATGCTTCTTAATGCATCAGTCACAAATGCTCTTCCTCTGCCACAATGATAAATACAGTAAATACTTTTCAGTTTATATAAATTCTAACCTTCTTTTTGTTATACTGGAACAATACATATTTTTCCACTGTACACATTATTTTAATATAGGGACATGTCACGTAATTATATTGCAGGAACACTAAAACAAATAGAGTTGGATTTCCATTGCTCATTATGCCCTCCCTTTATGATTACATTAAAAGGTTAAGCATAAAAAAAACAGCTTTGATGGTGTTCCAAAAAAAAAAGAGTACATAGATTTGTTTCAACACTGAGAAGTATTTAGTTCTAACGATTAACTTGCAAAATGATTTGGACCTATACAGAAAATTCTAAATTGCAGAAGCTTACAGATTCCTGTTTCCAATCCTGTGCTATTTCTTCTCAGCTCATTCAAAAATATTTTGCATACAATTTTCCATGAAAAAACTGTTGATTTTCATTGTGATACTGATATTTAAGCAATATAAGCATTTGCACATAGTGAATTCTAAGCAATTTTGGGCTTGATTTTTGTATTCCCAGACCGGCTGATTTTACATTCACTGGGTTTGTATGCAGGGTTTCTCTCCAGGTACTCCAGCTGCCTCCCATAACCTAAAAGCATGACAGTTAGGTTAAACGGACAGTTTAAAATGCCCTTTGGCATGCCTGGGTGCATGCATAGTTGTGTATTTGTGTATTTCCCTGTCCGTTATGTATCCTCTATCCCACGATTGCTAGAGAGCAAGACATTCAGTTCTGGTCAAAGTGCTAGGATAGTTCACACACCACACACATTTATGTTTTTCAGCTTCATTGTACCACCTCCAAAACTGTATGGCATATACTGTATGTAGAGTTTAGTGAATGCAATAGAGCCTGGACAACACATGCATGGTTCTTCAGTTTAGTTCTGATCGTTTTTATTTTTATGATTATTTTATAGTATGACCAAAGACATAGAACAGTTAACTCGTAGTGACTTGTAGCCATTTTTTGACTACAGGAAATTAACATTAATCTGGTGATTTTGAAGATTTGCCAACAGAAAGTGGCCCATGTTTTATGATGTGCTGACATTTCAGCCGCAGAGGACTCACTGGATTAATAACAGATATTTATCAATTTAATTAAAAAGCCACTTTAGTTCCAATAATTTTCTAAAAATTGTTCATGCCAGCATTATCAGCAATTATGTCTTTGTGTGGTATACCAAATTAACATGCTAAACGTGTTTTTAGTGTGAAGAAAATATGATAGCAATTTAAAAAAAACAATGTGTAACACTTTTTAAAATGTGTCACATTGAGGGCCAGTAACCCTAATACTGCATGCCTAAAGATATAAGAAATATATTTTCACATTACCTGAGGCTCTGGCAATGGCTGGAGTCTGTGATCACTGATAGACCTTTACTAGCAAAACAATGTCTTGGGAAGATTGTGCTAATTAGCAATCATGCTTAATAGCTTAACAGTTTAATATATCATCAAGCTTCCAGGTGGTGCAGAAGGATCTAAAAAGTTAATCTATGTTGGGTTCAGGCTTACAAAATTAGCTTATTAGTAATCTTACATTTGACATTGATTAGATAAGGAAATAAACCCTTATCTATTAGAGTTAAATTAAGTTTCATACATAATTGCTAATGTTTTCAACAATAGTTTGATTCAACTATCAGCTACCATTGATAACTTTGATTATCAGAAAATGTTTTTAATCAAATCAGATTAGTAACAAGGCAGCGCCTGCTTATCATGAATTAATAGCCAAAAACTCTCAATATTTGACAGTTATTTTTTATTTAAAAAAGCATCCTGGGGAGGTATGGTATTGTAGAACATGTGACAGAGGGAATTTCCTCACTGGCATTCTCAAATAACAAGTGCTCGTTCTTAGAATACAAGTGATTTTAAACCAATATACAAAATAATCTCACATAACTCTGTTAATTAAACAAAGTAACTTGTTAGCATAACTTTTACATGCAAATAATTGATTAAGTGCTATTAAAATAGAAATTTAACCCCCCAAAACTTAGACTAATGAACTTTTTTCTTTTCTGCCTTGCAGCTTAATTTGTAAAGTTTTTTTTTGTCTTGTGGCTTTTATCTATTTTGTGATGTAATTTACACATGCACAGTTTTTTTTTCTACTGTTGGAGAATTAAGGTATTTTATATCTTTAAATCACACTGGTGTGATATGATTTGCTATTGTTGCTACCATTTTAGTATCATCTGAGCTTTAACATTTGAATACGCAGTGACCCTTAGATGCTAAGATACCTGTAAACAGCTACCATGTTGCCCATTCTTAATGATCAGGCAGACTTGTTTATGTGGATTAGGGAGAGGAAAGGAAGAGAAAACACAGCCAAATTGCAAAAAGCACGCTCACGTAAACTGACTTTTTATCATACAACACAGACACAACCTCTTAGTTTGACCATTCCGATGAACAGTGGAGCACACTTGGTTCTGCATATCCAATGGGCCAGTGATTTGTAAGCTGGCCTCCATGTGGCTGTCATGGTTGGGCCCTGTATGTGGACTTCTGTTTTAACTTGTTTTCAAGTTTTCGGTTCCACTTTGATTCATGTTATTCTTTGTATTCTTGATCATTGGTTTCTTTTCCATTTTTTTTTTTTAAGTTACTCTCTTTGCCCCCTTGTGACAGTTTCATTTCCCTTAGCTCCTTCTAGTTACTTCTGTCCACACCTGCTCCCTATCAGATAATTAGTCCTCCCATTGTTTCTCTCTCCCATACATACACCTCCTGGGGCCTGTTTCAGAAAGGAGGTTAAGTGAAAACTCTGAGTTTGTTAACCCTGAAATGAGGGAAACTCTGGGTTTTCTGTTTCAGAAAGGGAGGTAAGTTAAACCTGAGAAAGCAGAGTAAGTCAAGCCCGTTTCTGAAAGAGAGGTAACTTATACTCAGAGTCAGTTACCATGGCAATTTACTCTGTGAACCTAACCTGGTCGGGAGCAGGTTTTCTTCAGAAAATCCAGAGTTTATTTTGATCTCCTCCCCTTTTTTAAAGAGGAAGTGGTGTTTAAACACCTCATTGATTCTTTGGGGACATACAGTATTCATTGCACACATTTCAGTCATGTAGAGCACATCATAGGGAATGAAATGGCATGTCCTTTTAAGGATGATCCTGTTTGTAAAGCCAGGTAGCTACTCTACTCCCATGATGTGCTCAAGGCTTACCTGCTTGAAGTATGTTTTTATATTTCATTTTCAGCTGCTGCCATGTTCTTTTGATGCCTGCAGGATTGCACCTATCCATGAAAACTAAATTAGGTTTAATAAAATACTGTTCTTCCAGTTTCACCTCTGATATTATAACAGTTGGGTAGGTTACTCTAAAATAGTTCTTAATTACTAACTACAAATTTTATCTTCAACAAGTCTAATTAGATTAATGTAATAATTACTGTCTCTAGAAAGTATTGGTCTACTTACTAATTTGTTTTACTTACTTATTAATTACTTTCTAAATCCCAAATCAACCTCAACCACTTGAACAATACAAGGAGAGACAAGAAACTGCACTTCTAATGCTTTCAAATAAACAATATTCAATTGCATGAATTAATCTTAAATTGACCAAAGTGTGTAACTAGAGGGAGAAAGTTCAAATCAAAATATACCTTTTAAAAATTTGATATTAAATCCACTATTTTTTATAGTCTTTAATTTAATTACAGTATTTATATGACTTAAGTAACTTAATTCATTACACTCAACACTGTATAAAAGTAATTAAAATGTAAACTTACGCATTGACTCTAGCAGCTATTTTCACCCAAGCTAACTCTCTCTCCTTCGCCGCTGCAGCCGTGTTGCTTTTTAAAAAAAAAATACATGTTAAAATTCTGCATATGCTTGCATAAGCACATCCAGTTCTGCTGATGAGAAATATGCACACCTTTTTTTGTCTGACGCTGTTGCCATGGTGAGTAGTACTATCTGTGCTCCATTGATAATGGCTTTTTATAGTTGTGGTGCACGCGCTTAACTCAGAGTCAGTCAATTTAGAGTTGATTGAACTAACTCATTTCAGCTGTTCTGAAACCCAAAACTTAGAGTTTCCAATCTCAGGATAAGTCAACTCAGAGTTCAAGTTTTAACTCAGAGTTGGTTGAACTTCCCTATTGAAACAGGCCCCTGTTCAGTTACTCTTTGCTAGTTTCTCGTTGTTACTTGGCTATGTTTGTTTTCCCCTGATGTCCCCTGGTTTTTGGTTTCCTGCACTTTGTTATGTCCTCAACCAATTGCCATCCCACCCTGACTGTGGCCACTAGTGGCTGGAATATGAGGTTGCCCAGGACAGATATGCTTATTCCATCTGTTCTTGAAGAATCTATATTTTTCAGAATTATCTTGGAGGAGCCCAAACGGCAAGTTTCCAGCAGCTAATTTTATTTTAGGCCATGGTACAATCAACAGGTAAACAAAGAGTGGGCTGCACTTTACATTGGATCTGAAGTTAACTTTAAACATCCAGTTTTTTTACTCAGCCAGAACATGATGTTTACTGGGTGCTCTCCCCAATGTTGCCGTTAAAGGGCTGAAAACAAACAACTCCTTCATTCTGGAAGAACATCATCACAGTGTGTTAACGCTGGGCATTCTGGGATTCAGAGTTCTTTAGCATTTATTTATTATTATGTGTTTATTTGAACAGGGACAGAGCACATTAATAAACATTTCTGTAAATGAGCCAGTGTTAGCTAAGTAGCTAATTTTCAACTGTAGTCCCTGGGCAAGGTTTAAAATGCCAACATAATAAAAACAACAACATTAAAAATTAGTGCAAACAATAAAATACATAGTTAGTAATCTACATAAAAGTTGGACATTGATCTGTAAAAAACAAAGACGTTATTATAAATATAAGATTTAAAAAGCCTCCCCTGAGGACAATCCTTTTTAACAATGTGTTTGGAATGGACTTTTCAGCACTGTTATACTTTGCAATGTGAATATATATATATTTATATAAAAATACACATTTGAATACCAGATTATGCAAGTCATTAAAAAAGCTTAGATAACAACAAGAGGGCATTTAAATATTGGCAGCAGCCAGCCTGTAGGGAGTGATCCAAAGGCTAATCACAGCTTTGTGGTGTCTGTAAGTCTGTTTGTGAATCATGGAGAATGGCATCCCAGTTACAACATTCCCTATCAAACTATCTAACCTTTCCATGGAGCAGAGCCTACTTGGGATCTAACATCACATAATCTTAGCATCATTAGTAGTTTCCAAAACAAATGTTACACCTATTTTGTGTGTGTGTGTGTGTGCAGATTTTTTTTATTTTTATCAAAATGTTACAACTTGTTTGGAAAATGTTATGTCTGCCCCTGAAATAATATCAATATTTTGCTTGAAATAGGGAAATACTGTTAATTTGAAATGTCCCATCCAGACCGGTGCATTAAAATCAAACAGTCAAAATTTAATGACTACAATGTGTATTTGCCCAAATATTTCAGATTTCCGTTATTAAATGTGATACTATCCATTTTATGAGGTCTGATAATAGACCTCTTAAAAAGGTCCACAATATAGGGAAAGTGTAAACACTTATACCTATTTCGTTTATCACCATGGCATAATTTATCATTTTCATTTTGTAAACATTGGCTTTTTTTTTTTTTTTACTTTTTGTTGAACTTATATAATTCCCCCAAATCTCATTTTACAATGTTTGAAGCCTTTGTTGTAAAATTAATACTTTTTTTCTTTCTGTGATTATAAATAAGCACGTATATCGATTGTGAAAAGCAATGATTTTAGAGTGCACTTTAAAAATAGGTCCATCAAGGTTTAAGACAAAACCACCAATCTATTTTTCATGAAGAGGGTGTATAGGATGTGACAAAGAAATATATCCATATTAAGGCTTCATGTTCTAAAAGAATCCTTCATCACATTGCGTCATTAAGCTTTCAAATGAATATATAAAGGCCTTGGGACTGATATGATTTATCAATATGTATTCTTTGAAATTACCTTTTGGCCCGACACTCTACCCGTAATTCAATTAAAGATGATCCTTTGGGGCATTTTGGCTATTGCTGGAATTGTATGAGGAGGGAAACAATCATCTCTCTCTCCTCTTCTCTGTAATATATGTCTTTAGTATGGATTTCTCTTGGCAGGTATTTTTAGGCTATATAAAACACTTAGAAGTATATCAAATAGAAAACAGAAAAAAAGAAAATAAATATTTAATTAAGGAGAAGCAGAACTATTTTTGTGTTGTATGAGTTTTTTGTTTTTCTTTTTGAAAGCAAACCTCTCTGTAGCAGCATTTATATACAACAGAAGTAGAGCAGAAGGAATAAAATAAAAACATATAGACAGTGTGTAAAATTGATATTTTCACATTATTACCATACTAGGCTTTTGCACCTGTCTGAATATGATGTGAAAAATTATTTAGTGCCGGCTGGTGAGTGCATGACATCTCATGATGTGTGTGTGTGCTATAGATAAAGGAGTTGGAATTTGATAGCATTATTCTTAACTGGGTTGAATAATTACACCTGGAAAAAGCTGTGGGCAGGATCTTTGCCACATATGTAGGAAGTTGTGAATATATATATATAGTATATCACAAAAAAATGTTTTATTTTTCTGCTTTACAAACCCCGACAGTTTTTCATACATTTTAAGCAAACAGGAAATGAAAGATAGATGTGAAGGTGTGAAAGACAAGCATTATTTCAAGGTTGTTCTGAAAAAAGTAGTTTTAATAGGATGTAATAATTTTTTGGGAGAAAAATACTCAAAGAATTAATAATAAATTAATAAATAGGTGGCTGGAAAATTGGATTCATCAAAGAAGTCTTTTTTTTTTTACTTGTGACAAAAAGTTTCTTAAGGCTGATTGATATTAATTTTTTAACATGGTCAAGACGTCCTCGGTAAACATGTCATATGATAAGATGATTTATGGTATTTAAAAGCTGTTTCATAGATTTTTAATATTACTCAGATGCCTAAAACTCTTTCCCAGAGAAGGCCAGAATGGAAATCAATCAGAGGGCGGTTGGCCAAATGCAATAATTCAATTATGAGATGCAAATACTTCTCTAAGTAAAGTCCTAAATTTTTTCTATAAAGTATTTGACCTTGCAGTCTTAATGAAGAGGATAACAGAACACAAAATATAAGAAATAAGTCATATTTTGCTTTTAAGAGGTTATATGTATTCAAGTATTTCTTAACTATAATTATGAAGTGCAAAATGTAAAAAAGCTAATTTTCAAAAGAAAAACAAACATACAACACCTGAGAACCTTAAAGTTAGTCTCTGGCTCTTATCATCCTCTCAGTATGAAGCTGCAGGCGTTTTAGTGAGAGGGTCAGTATTTCTTGTAGTCAGAATGCTTCTGATCCTGGATCAGGTTCATTACACTAAAAGTTTGTTCACATGCTGCCAACTTCCCTTTCTGTTATCTATTGATTATATCATAAACATCATTATGATGAAAGATCTAACTCGGTTACATGTCAATAAAGTTACCTCAGACAGTCAAAAAGTACAACTTACTCATCACATGAACCTTGGTGATAAACACTTGTATGTATAAAACTGCACGTGTGTATTAGGGCTGCAACTAACGATTATTTTTTTAAATCGATTAATCTGTTGATTATTTTTTTTGATTAATTGATTAATAATCGGATAGCCAGAGGTTCCTTACAGAAGATTTTTTATTACATTAAACCAAAACGTTTCAACTTGAATTCTGGATAGAGCTTATTAACAGGCAAAAACATCTTTTATCTTAAATGCAAAATTTTTATATAGTTTTTTCCATAGTATGAGTAATGCTCTAAGTGGGTTGCTTTGTCAGCTAAATGGATATTTTAATCTCTATATTCATTTAACAATTAATTGATTACCAAATAAGTTGTCAATAATTTCAAAAATTGCATAATCATAAGTCAATTAATGAATTGTTTCAGCCCTAGTGTGTACATACAAGATATTAACTTGGTAGGAGTGGCCAACAGACTAGTTGCAAATTAGACCAGAAGGCCTTTAAATGGTTATAATCTGTTCTTTTCCTAAGAGATTAGGATGTTGAGCAGGTCTGTGTTTTCCACTCAAACTCAGTCAATATGACCAAACCATTTCTCATCTGAGAGGACTTCTGCCTTTTTAGGAACCTAGCAATTGCATAGCCCAGCTAAATAAATGTTTTGAGGACCACCTCACCTCTTGCTGGTAAAGAACGTCTTTGTACTCTGAATCAGCCTCTGCCAGGACGAGAGTAAAATGTCAGGAGGAGTTTTTTTCTTTTGTATGCAGTGTATAATTGCAATTTTGTAGTACACTAAATCCCATTAGCAGATGTGGTGGAAATATAACACAGCATTTCCTGGTGAAAGATGTAGTTGTATTGTGCAAACTTAACTTTGCAATGGGCAGTATTCTAGGAAACTAGAATGGCCTTTTGTACTCCTAAAGGTCTGTTGAAGATGCTAGTAATTCATATTAAATGTTATCTGATATTTCAAAGATAATCTAAGCATCATAAGTGAAGAAAATAAGCACTACAACCCCATAAATACACCCAAAAATGTACCCAATAGGCTTATCTAATGTCTTAAAGTCTTAAAGATTCTGAGTCATCCAGGTCGTAGTCATTCCAAAAAAGTTGACAAAAACAATCCACTGGACTTTGTTTTCAAGTTTGAAGATGTTTTGTTTCCAATCTAGGAAGTTTTTTTTCAATCAAAAGTGTCAGGAATAGCCTTCATTTCAAAGGGGTGGACCCGTTTGTACGTTTCAATTTCCATGTTTTCAAAACAAAAACAAGGTTTTGATGGGCTACTGTATAAAACCTCGAACTGAAAGCTATTCCTGATATTTTTTATTGAAAAAGCTTCCTGGATGGGATGTGAAATGTCTTCAAACTTCGAAGAAAAGTCCAGTTGATGTTTTTCAACTTTTTTTGGATTTTATATGAGGTTAAGTACAGAAATATAATTTTTTAATTAACAATATCACCCAACAAGCCACATTAGACAAAGAAGTGGGCCCCATTGGACACCTCTGCTGCAAATAAAAAAAGGTCTGCTGTCTTTTTTCTTACATTCTTGCATTTTACAGACTTAAATAAGAAGTTAGTAATGAGACAATAAGATTTGAATGTAAGAATTGACGTATCATAAGTCGTGTAGGACAGTACTACAAAGAAAAAGCAACAATAGCACAAAAATACAGTATATACAAAGGTTGAAAAAGCCACAACATAACTGAAAATGTCACCTATTCTGGACCGAACAGTAACTGATTGTATCATCTAAAAGTTTCTTTCATTACAAATCAGCTTATCTGTATTTTACTGCCATCAGGTCAGAGTGATGGAGCTGCAGCCTCAAAACATCCAACTTGAACTGGCGACTGGAGAACAAATCTAAATATATATATGTTTTATTTTTTTCTTTATTTTTTCAATTGCTGTGTTATTTTTCTGCCTTCTTCAAAAGTACAAGAATTTAGCTCAGTATAGTTTTCAATGTGTTTTACGGCCAGCTATTTGTTATCATAGAAGTGGTGCTTTCATAATACATTTTTCCTGAGATGTTACCTTTTAGCTTTGTGTGGTATTCCACTTCTGTCTTCTAACTTTAATCATCCTCTTTCATTTTTATTATGCTTCTGTCTTTAGTGCATTAGTGTTTTTTTTTGTAGGTTGCCTAAACTTTCATGGTGGATCAGCAGCAATTTCCATTCCTCATCAGTCTCTGAAAATCTCAGAGCTGTTTTGATTGCAGCCTCTTTTCGATGATAGACATGGCTCTCACAATTCCGTACAATTCCATCAATAAAGATGCGTTGAAGTCTTTCCTTGACTAAGAAACTAGTAAGTTAACACAAATATATGGCGATGCATTGAAGAGCAAATATGATGTCAGGCCGTCATGGCAAAGGACCTGATTCCATTTAATGTCTTCACTTTGCTAAATAAAAACTGTTGCCACGAAAAAGAAAAAAAAAACACTCACAACTACCGCATGAAGAGTATTCTTCTTGTTAGAAAATACAACATCAGGTTTTAATTAAAGGTTAATTTATATTAAATGTGCATGTACAATTTCAGCAGACTCAACTTGAAATGTATTTTTACTATAGAAAAAAAAAAAAAACTCAGATCATTTAAAATAGCAGGACCTTGATGTAATTAATATAAGGTTAAAGTAGTTGTTTCTTAGTCTATAATGAAAAATGCCACACTAAATGCAGTTTGAATTCAGCATATACAGACTTATTGTTGGAAAAGATACATAATGTTGGTGATGATTTGTAATATGGTTGGAACAATTGCTTAAAAGGATGGTTTGTTATTCCACCAGACACTACAAGCATTTAACCTGCTGGATAGTTCTGTAAGCCATTATGAATGCCATCTGTCCCATAAGTGTTTAGAGTATCGCCTGGTTTCTTGAGGTGTCTGGGATTATAAAATATGTTTATGTCTGAGAATAGCTTGAAGTTTTTTTTGTACTTGTTATTCAATTCATATTATCTATTTGTTATTGTGCCAAATTTAAGTTCCACATGCCTTACCTTTTAAGCATTCTAACCTTCATGGACTATATATCAGATAAGTTGGCATGGGATGCAGTCCAACATGCACTGAGAACAGGTCCGACTCAATGCCGGCAATGTGGTCCTGTTCTACATAGGTCTGAACCCCTTCAGCCAAATAATTAACAAAAGTGGCTGTGGATATTGACTCAGAAATGGGGCCACTATCAGCCACTTACTGTGCATGGATCACATCAAGCTGTATACTAAGAGTGAATGAGAAAGTGGGGACACTGGAATGTCATTCGGGGTAGAGAAATGATACCGGATGTTGACAATTAGAGGGAAGGTAATCCACATAGAGAGGATTGCACTGCCAGAAGGGAGCATAGCAGATATAGAAGAGTGGTATGAGTACCTTGGAATACCACAGACATATGGCAATCAGGAGGAGGCCTCAGCCAAATATCTGCAACGAGTGAGGTAATTTCTGAGAAACCACCTTAATTGCAAGAACAAGGTCCAGGCAATCAACAGCTATGCTTTGCCAGTAATCAGATACCCTGCTGTCGTATTAGGTTGGCTCAAGGAGGATATTCAAGCCAATGGTGTTAAAACATGAAATCAACCTCACCATGCATGCATGATTCCATCCCAAATCTAGTATCCACAAACCATACACCCAAAGATACTTTCTCAGGCAGGTTGGTAGGTTTTTCAAATGCGGGTTAACCAGCTAATGATTGGCATTTGGCTCCTTCCCATTTGGGGAAAAAACATGACCATCCACTGGCAACATGTATGACCCCTGTGCATGTCTTCTGATGCCATCCTGCTGGGTTAGTGTTGATTATGAAATCAGTGCGACATAAATCAGGAAAGCAAACAATGAGGAGCAACATGTTGCAATCTTGTTGATTACCTGCCTTCGCGTGGTGTCGTAGCCTCCCGCTTTTAACATACCTGTAATGTTTTTATATATACTGTTTCCTCGAATAGTGACTAAAATCTGGTGCTTAATCTCCTCTTCTCCTTGGATTAGGACAAGGTCACAAATCTCTCTTGCTATCTATCTTGCCAGTGCTGCGACAAGTTTACTGAATGCAAGCAGTTTTTTTTGCGACTGGCACGATGTTGTGATATGTTTACATTGCACTCAATGTCATGTAAATTTCTGGGTCAACGTGGGTCTGATGTTCCCACTGAATGCTGAAGAGAGCCTGAATGTTTGAAGGCGATTTTAACCCTGCGTCACTTGCTGAGTCCTTTCACTATGCGGGTTGGTATGCCGATCCAACACCTAAAAAAAAGCGGATTGTTCATTGGTTTTAACTGATTTTTTGGCCAGTGAGAAAGGTGTATAAGTGCAAAGAAGGAGGCAGAGGACTAGTGAGGGTCACCACTGAAGAGGAAATTTTTACATAAGCTAGTATACTGTACATCAGGAAGATAGCGTCAAGGACTGAAGCACTCAGGGAATGTCTCAGACAATGGAAGATGGAAGAAAAGGAACAGGAGGAACTGTCACTGAAGGAAAAACCCTTGTATTGGATGTACCACCAACGATAGCTGAAGTGACCAACACATAAGTACTAATTGTAACTCAGGGAATTTATAGATGCAGACATGTTCAGTCAACGAATAACATTAGTGCGTTCATGCGTTGAGTTGCATGAAAGGAAGAAAAGCATATATATATATAGTAGTGCTGTCAATCGATTAAATTTTTTAATCGCGATTAATCGCATCAATGCCTGAGTTAACTCGCGATTAATCGCATTTTAATCGCACATTTTTTTCCTGATTGAAAATAATTTAAATACTCTCGATGACATACAAAAAAATACATACAGGCTAGGTTTGTGCCAATGTTCTTTTTTTAAAATGAAAACAGGTCACAGATACTGATTTATACCATAGAAACATAAGGCAAGAAGATGGGGAGGCATGTAGCAAAAAATAACAAATATGTAGCCAAAAAAAAGGCCCTGAAAACAGGCTGATGTAAAAGACAGTCTTTACAGTTAATACAGTCTTTTGAACAAAGACAAGCATTTTACCCTACTGCTATAAAATTTAGTAGAGTTAACATTAGATGTTAATTAACCAAGATAATAATGAACAATTTTCAATCAATACATCAAAATCAATAGACCGACATCACTAGATGGAGGTTCTATGCTCTAGAAAGTTACTTTTCAGCCTCTTAACAAAAATGAGAACACACACAGACACACACACACACACGCGATACCGACCTGTGGCGTACACAGACAGCAAGACGTGCCGTAGCAGATTCCATTTCACCTCAGTAATCAGTTTTCTCAGCGTATTTCAGGTTGCTACTAGTTACCAGACACTCAACTTGTTAGTTGGTGGTGGGGCTTAAAGAAAAGGCACGAGCGTCACCCAGTGTATGAGCGTCTTTTTCCCTTGAGGAGCTCCGCTCTGGAAGTCTATGAGAAATGCATAGACTGGGGGAAAATAGCCCCGCCTTCCCGCAGGCTGCAGCGGGATGTACTTGGAAAATTGTACCATAAAACCACATAGCGTTAATCTCACGTTAAAAAAATTATCGCCGTTAAAATGGCCTCGCGTTAACGCGTTAATAACGCGATAATTTTGACAGCACTAATATATAGTGAATAAGAAAAGTTGTACTAATGGATTTGATAAAGATATCAATATTTACCACTGGATTATTCAGTTGTACTTTCTGTAATTAGGAGTTTATTCTTTAGAGGTTATTAAAGGGTTACTTAGTAGTTGTTAGCTAATAAAAGTTGTACTCTTTATTACGAGGTGACTTAAAATGCAGAAGTGCCAATCAACTAGAGCAGTAATCAGCACATTTCCATCAAAGCTGATGCTTCTGGTGACTATTTACCCACTGCCAGGCAGCCAAGTAAAATTGCAGCCCTTCTCCTCACTGACACATGTGATTAATGGAAAGTGTCTCTCAATTGACATGCCTGTTTTTGTCTGTCTCCTTTCCTGTCTACCAGCATTAATGTTAGCATCATCGCTTTGGGCTGACACTTCCCAATCTTGTCATTTGTTTTTCTCTGAAAATGTGCTGACTGTTTACAGGGTTATAACTTTTTAGTAGATAACGTTCTAAACAATATACTGCATTCATCTATTTTCTACACCCTTATCATCCTGTCCGAGTTGCATAGAGCATTGTCCCTTTCTCTAGCATTCAATAAGCCAGTCCATCACAGGACGGTCAAGAGACATCTAACACAACCAAACATTAATGCATACAATTACTTCAGGTAAATCAAGAATGTCGATTTAGGCTAACAAGCATGTTTTTCTAAAAGAAAAACTGAACAAAAAATATGTTTTGAGAACAACTCAAACTCTATTTAATTACAAAAAGAAATCCAACTGGACAAATTCTTCCTAAGAAAGGTAACTGAATATGATGTTTTACTGCAGGCACAAATCTTTTCTATTGACAAAGACCTTACCCTTTGACAAAGTCTTTTTGGTGCAATTCTACACATACAGAAAGTTCTTTACAAAGCTTTTGTTAGTGTTTTATTTCTAAAAGATTTTAGTCTTTTCATTTTATTTTAATAATTGATTGATTCAATTGCTGCCGTTTTGGAAGTCCATGGGCATTCCCAACAAAGAGATAAGGTCATACCTTATCTGGGTGACAATGTTATGGTTCTCCCCTTTTGGGACTTTGAGTTTTTTGCTTTTCAGTTACAGTAATCTGTTTTGTTGATCTTTGGTTTATTTTCCATTTGATGTATTTCTAAGCAATCTTTGGTTGCTCTCAGTTGAGTTGCACCTTTGTACCTGTCTCCTTTTCCCCTAGCTCCCTTCTGGTTTCTTCCATCCACACCTGCTTCATGTCTGCCGATTACCCTTGTCTTTGTTCAGTCTCCCATTTATACATCTCATGTTCAGTCACTGTTTGTTGGTTCCTTGTTGTTCTTAGTTGCTTCCTCGTCTCTGGCTCCCCACCTGGGTTTTCCCCGATGTTTTCTGTTTATTTGGTTCCTTGGATGTCTGCCTCAGTTCTTCTTTAAACCATCAAGAACTCATCTCTGCTTCACTCATTTCTGCATTTGGGTCCTCAATCAACCTCACCCCCCTAGTTGACATTTAGGGGAGTTGGATGGAGGAGTTTGCGGTTCAACCAAAAGGTTCTAGCTTGAACCCTGGCTTTCAGTATCTAGTCCACGGGCAAAACCTTCAGCCACATTGTCAACTGATGGTGGTCAGATGGCCCAGAGGCACTTGTGAACAGCAGGCTCGCTTCTGTTAGTGACCCCCAGAGTAGCTGTGGCTACAATGTAGTTCTCAACCATCAGTGTGTGAATACTTGAATGAATGGGTGAATCACTGAATTTAGTGTGCCGTTTTTTTTTTCTTATGAGAAAAAAATACTGTATCAGACCACTGTACAATGTACTATTTGCAAAGCTAGTCAAATATATCATTGCTACTAAGTGCATGTCCACTTAATTTCATCCTGAATACAGAACTGCTTGCCTATCTGCACTCTGTGTATTTGTTTTCCTCCTACATGAAGCCTACAGCTACCATCAAATATTTTTCCAATCTTGCCCGATGCGAACGTTTAGCAATTTCTGCAAAGTTGATATCCTATTGAGATAAACATTTTTCTTGGTAGCACTAGAGAATCAAATGAAATTTACCATTTTTCTGATCACACTGACCTGCAAAGTTCTCTTTAATCTGAATCTGTCGATACAATGTGATTGTGATGTAGTGAACTAGGTTGATTTCATGTTAAAGAACTACAGATTGTTCTTCTGTTTTCTTGAGATGTCACTATACTATCTATACCTGTTCTAGTACTTGTGGTATGTGATACCAAAATTGTTAACTTATTTGTTAGTTGAAACATTGTATACTCTTGCAGTATTGTTTCTTTAAAATATGTGTTTATAGTTATGGTACACATTTTCAAAAAACTTTTCAAACATTTTTTCTTTAAGAAAAGATACACTCACATAAATGCCTGTACAACTTTTTAGTCATCCAGGAAATGGCAACCAAAAAAATAAGGTTAAAGTTGGGGGAAACCAGACTTTAGGTCAGTTTTCTAATGGGTTTTCAAATTTTCAAAGACTAAACTCAAAAAACAACAGACTGTAAGGACCCAAGCGATCAACAGGTAGATCACCTTACTTTAAATGTGCTTAGGAGGCTGGGCCACTGGCTGCTTAAAGACAGCAGCATCGCAACTATATGTTGCTCTAGAGGGGCTGCCAGTACTGAAAAAGACTCCTGGGTAAGTGTTGAAATGTATTCAGAAAATCTCAATCAAAATCTGGTTGTCCCTGATTTAAGCCTGTTTTAAATACAAAATAGCTTTTTTTCCCCCTCTTTTGATGAAAGTAGATCTGTGTTAGTCTAAGAAAATCACCATAAATGCAGTATGAGTAGATAATCCCTTTCTAGGGTCTAAATGTATACACAAGGTGTTCATATTAATCCCTATGATAGCATGTCTGCATGGAAATACATGTGTTCATACAGTTCAAGGAATGTTTTAGAAAGTGTATATATATGTCTCTGTCTGTCCATCCATCCATCTTTCCATACTTTAGATAGGTATAAAAATATATGTAGAAAGATAAAGAGTGAGAGTGATACTATTCACACCGAAGCTAAGTTGCTAAAACAGAAATAACTTGAAACCTGGTAAAACTGATTCTCTGGTGACTGTGACCTTCCAAACCACTTAAATCTTGGGATGATCCAGCTGCCTCTCAAATTAATCCCTCTGCACTCAAGTCAAATATTGAGTGAATCAAATATTCTCAAGACAAATCAAGTCTAAATAAATATGTGTTCTTCAAACCTTCATATTTCCCCCTGAAAATGATGCCATCCCTAGTCGGTCACATGCAGTGGTGTGAGCTAACCATAATGCAATGTTATCTCCTTTCATTAACCATTTTAGCAACAGAGGTTTGGTTCAGACGCTGTCTGCAGGTCTCATTAAACAAGAATAAGTCACAGTCTGAGATGGGCAGTGAGGAATTGTGTGTCAGTAATTAAGAGGGTTTTCCATTTACATCTTCTTAAAAGGAGTTAAGATGTGTGTGTGTGTGTGTGGGGGGGGGGGGGGGGGGGGGCGGGGGGGTTGGGGGTCGGTGTGTGTTCAGAAAACAAATCATCATCAGGTTTTTCTTTTGTGTGTAATTGTGTCTCTGTGTATTCTTTTCAATATCCCTTTTCTAATTACTCCTGCCTGTACATTTTTATTGCTGCAGTAACTTCAAAAATTCAATGGTTTCACATTATTTTATATAGCCATCTGTTTCGAGTACGTTTAACCATTAAATAGCCGTTATTAGTGTTTAGTCAGTCCCATAGAATTTCCTATGTCTAAAAGCTTAAGTTACAACTAATATTTACCTACTTTAAACTGGTTATCTACTTTATTTTCAGCCTACATTTTTTAAAAACATCTATATTATAAATCTTAACTTTGAGTGAATTCCTCATGTTTTAGTCACACGGATGTAATGTGGTGTTTAAAAACAACTCAGTTGACAGGATATGAGATTTTTTTGGCAGGGGTTGTTCAATATGAGTGACATGCCAATCAACTTATTTTTTTTTTTTTTACAATATATGAGGAACTCTAAAAATGATGTGCAGATTAATAATAATAATAATAATACATTTTATTTGTATTGCACTTTACATTTAAAAAAAATCTCAAAGTGCTACAAAATTCATAGTTAAAACAAAACCGTATAATAAAAACGGTATACATAGTTAAAATGAGACATTACAGTAAAATAACATACGTAGTAAAAACAAAACAGTAAAATAACCATAAAACCACACAGATAAAATACTAACTAATGTTCATAGGCTTTTTTAAATAAAAATGTCTTGAGGCCTTTCTTGAAGGCCTCCACACTCTGTGGGACCCTAAGGGACTCTGGGAGGCCATTCCAGAGTTGTGGGGCAACTGCCTGGAAGGCCCTATCTCCCATTGTGCAGAGCTTGACTCTTGGCTGGTGCAGTCGGTGGGTGGAGGTGGTGGAGCGGAGGGTTCTGGAGGCGGTGTGAGGTGTGAGGAGTTCCTTGAGGTAAGCCGGGGCAGTTCCATGTATGCACTGGTGAGTGAGGAGGCAAAGTTTGTAATCTATTCTGTGTTGGATGGGCAGCCAATGAAGGGACCTGAGGACTGGAGTGATGTGTTCGTGTTTGCGCCTCCTCGTCAGGACCCGGGCAGCACAGTTCTGGATGTGCTGCAGCTTTTGTAGACTTTTGCCAGGGACCCCGACGAGGAGGGCATTACAGTAGTCCAATCTGGAGGAGACAAAGGCATGGATTAGCTTTTCTGCGTCGGGTTGGGAAAGGGAGGGGCGGAGTTTGGCGATGTTTCTGAGGTGGAGGAAAGAGACCTTGCAGAGGTGACGTATGTGGGAGTCAAACGTGAGATGTGGATCCAATTTGACACCAAGGTTTGTGACAGATGAGGACAGAGGGATGTTTTGACCGAAGATAGGGATACTGTTTAGGGAGAAGGACTTGGTTTGGTGTGGGGTGCCAATGAGAATGGCTTCTGTTTTGCTGCTGTTGAGCTGTAGAAAGTTTTCAGCCATCCATGTCTTTATCTCCTCCAGGCAGCAGTGAAAAGCAGATGGCAGAACTGTGGGAGAAGTGGAGTCCATTTTTATGTACAACTGGGTGTCATCTGCATAACAATGAAAAGATACCTTGTGTTTTTTGATTATCTGACCGAGTGGGAGCATGTAGATGGTGAAAAGGGTCGGCCCAAGGACCGACCCTTGAGGCACTCCGCAGCTGACTGTATGGGGTGATGAATTGGACTGTCCTATGGCAACAAATTCGGACCTTCCCGTGATATATGACTGGAACCAGTTGAGTGTGGTTCCAGAGAGTCCAACTGTGGTCTGAAGACGATGGAGTAGGATGGTGTGGTCAACGGTATCAAAGGCAGATGATAAGTCCAATAAGAGGAGGAGTGATGGTGAGCCCTGGTCCGCAGTCATGAGTAGGTCATTCATGACGCGGACCAGGGCTGTCTCTGTGCTGTGTGCTGATCGGAAACCAGACTGAAATTTTTCATATAGTTTATGGGTGTGAAGATGACTGTGGAGTTGAGCTGCTACAACTTTTTCCAGAACTTTGGATAGGAATGGCAGGTTTGAAATGGGTCTGTAGTGGGCCAGGATTTCAGGGTCGAGTGAGGGCTTTTTCAGATGGGGGCGAATGACTGCAGTTTTGAGAGCTGGAGGAACCTGACCGGAGTGTAATGACTGGTTAATTATTGCTGTGATTAATGGACTGATGGCTGTGATGTGATTTTTTAGTAGTGCAGTGGGGAGAGGGTCCAGCACGCAGGTGGATGGCCTCATGCTTTTTAAGATCTTCTCCACCTCTGTCTGCGTGACGTCTGAGAAAACTGAGAAAGTATTGTGTTGGGTTGAGGGACTGCCGTCAGCGGGTGATGGTGATGGGGCTGTAACAGGGAAGGCTGACCGGATTGATGCTACCTTTGTTTTGAAGAAGTCCATAAATCTGTTACACTGACTAGTACTATTATCGACATGTGCATGTGTGGGAGGTCTGAGCAGAAAATTTATTGTTGAGAATAGTTGTTTTGGGTTTCCAGTGCTGTTTGAGATTTTTTGTGAGAAATATTGGGATCTGGCTGTGGTGAGTGCTCTGACATATGATGTTCGATGTTCACGGTAAGCCTGTCTGAAAACTTGTAGTCCAGTGGAGGTGTATTTCCGCTCCAGGGCACGGCCAGCAGTTTTCATTTTGCGGAGCTCTATGGTGTACCAGGGGGCTGATTTGGAAAAGTGAACTGTTCTTGTTTTTAGAGGTGCATGAGATTCCAGGATATTATGGAGGCTGGAATTGTAGTAGTTAACAGATCCATTAATTGATGTGAACTGTGGGTCAAGTGAGATGTTTTGTATGTCCTGGTTGAGGAGGTTGCCATCTATTGCTTTTAGGTTTCTGAAATGGATCTGACGTTTTGTTTTATTGTACGGGCCTGCTAAGGACAGTTCCATGGAGATGCTGTTGTGGTCTGACATGCCTAAATCATGTACCTGCAGATTGGTGATGGAAGCACTGTCTGTAATAACCAGATCCAGTGTGTGGCCTTTGGTGTGTGTTGGTACTGTGACATGTTGTGTAAGATGTAGACAGTCCAGGAGTTCAAGAAATTCTGCAGCGGGGCGATTAGTGGGGGAGTCTACATGTAGATTGAAATCCCCCAGTATAAGTGTGTTTTTGGCTGTTGCACAAAGGGTTGTCAGGAGATCCTGCAGTTCATTTATGAATTGGGGGTGTGGTTTGGGAGGGCGGTAAATGAGAAGAATTGAAACTGTTTCTATTTGTGATTTGCATTTAAAGAGAAGGCATTCAAATGTTGTCAGCTCTGGCAGTGGGTGGGGAGTTATAATTAGGTCCTTGTGATGAATAACAGCAAGACCTCCTCCACGGCCGATGGTCCGAGCCTTTTCCAGGTAGGTGTATCCTGGAGGACAAGCTTCATTTAATGTCAGATACGACCCTGGTTTGTGCCAGGTTTCGGTGAGGCACATTATATCTATGTTTTTGTCCAGTATGCGGTCAGATATCAGGCCGCTCTTATTTGTTAGTGATTGGGTGTTGAAGAGTTCCATTTTTATTTTGGAGGCTGGCTTATATTTTGGGAAAGAGCGAAAAAGACTGAAATCCACTCTGCGTATTCCAGCCCTCCGGTATTGTGGCTTATTAGTCCTTGTATTGGGCATGCTCTGATGACGTGCTGATTGAGCGCCGCGGAGTTGCAGCAGGTGAACATGGTGGGGTCCGGGTGGATACGAGCTGGTGAGGGAGTCTCCCCATCTGTGGGATATGGCCGATCCGCGTCCGTATATAGGTCGACTGTGGTGCGGTCCGGTCTCGCCATGGTTGACTGGAGCCGTCAGGGGATGATGTGCCAGTCCGGAATGTAGCCGCAGCGTGGCTAGCGTGCGTGGTCTGTCCCAGGTAGACACGCCGCTCCCGGGCCATGATAGCTCCGTTCCGCTGATCGCCTCGCCCGTCCGGGACACCATGAGTACCTCGCCGTCTGTGGAAAAGGACGTTGCTCCTGCTGACTGGAAAAATCTCTTGGGCTTTGCTTCAACAGGCAAGTAAGTAGCAGCCAGGTAGCCGGTGGGTAGCCGGCGGGAAGCAGCCAGGTAGCCGGTGGGTAGCAGCCAGGTAGCCGGTGGGTAGCAGCCAGATAGCCGGTGGGTAGCAGCCAGGTAGCCGGTGGGTAGCAGCCAGATAGCCGGTGGGTAGCAGCCAGGTGGTGGGTAGCAGCCAGGTAGCCGGTGGGTAGCAGCCAGGTGGCCGGTGGGTAGCAGCCAGGTGGTGGGTAGCAGCCAGGTAGCCGGTGGGTAGCAGCCAGGTGGCCGGTGGGTAGCAGCCAGGTAGCCGGTGGGTAGCAGCCAGGTGGTGGGTAGCAGCCAGGTAGCCGGTGGGTAGCAGCCAGGTGGCCGGTGGGTAGCAGCCAGGTGGTGGGTAGCAGCCAGGTGGTGGGTAGCAGCCAGGTAGCCGGTGGGTAGCAGCCAGGTAGCCGGTGGGTAGCAGCCAGGTAGCCGGTGGGTAGCAGCCAGGTAGCCGGTGGGTAGCAGCCAGATAGCCGGTGGGTAGCAGCCAGGTAGCCGGTGGGTAGCAGCCAGATAGCCGGTGGGTAGCAGCCAGGTAGCCGGTGGGTAGCAGCCAGATAGCCAGATTATACATAAATAGAGTAATTAATTCTCCTGGAAAAAAGGAATTACCTTAAGGTTAGGATAAGGATTAATACAGTGATAACAACTACTGAGTAGGAAGGAGGCACACTCTGAAGCCATTCTATGGGACTGAAAACCACCTATAATGGTCATTTATTAAGATTTTGCATGTTTCCACTTGACAAATCAGGGTGTATCCATTTCACCTGACCCCTGTATAAGGAAAGGGGTGGAATATTTTAGGTGCACAATCCTTTTAACCAAAGTGGATTTAATGGGAGACGAGAATGGAGAACACCGTAGTTAAAAAAGAAATCATAAAAAAACCAGACTGGAATATGACAAACTACATTTTTGGGAGAATCTCCTATTTACAGATTAGACATAAATGGAACATCAGGCTAAATGGAACATCAGGCTTTATAGAGGGAACCAAAAACAAGACCTTGTTTTGACTTAGCAAACATGCAAATTGAACTGGACGAATGGGTCCGCCCCTTAGGAATGGTGCTAATTTCTAAGCCAAGACTTTGTTTTTGGTCCACTCTATAAAGTCTCGAACTCAACACTATTTCTAACATTTTGAATTGGAAAAGCTTCCTGGATGGGGAGCGAAATATCTTCAAACTTGGAAACAAAGCCCAGTGCTTTGTTTTTCAACTTTTTTTTGTTATGTGCTTTTGTGTTGCCCTGTGATGGAATGCTAACTACCCAGGTTCTACCCAGTATTTCTTAACTGGCCACTGGAGGCAAGCAAAAAATTACCCCGATAACAAAAAAGAACATATAAAACTGTTTCTGGGTGGAGTTTTTGAGGAATTTTGTTGTTGTTTGGCAACCTATGGAATAATTTTATTTTTGTTTTCCTTCTGATGTCAGACATTTTGCAGGCTAAAGAGAAACCTTGGGTGTGTTTGTTTGTTTGTTTGTTTGTTTTTCAAAGGAAACCAGAAAGATCAACTCTATATTAAAATGCTTATTCCTTTTGTCAATAGTGCAGTGTTCTGATTTAGATATTTTGAGATAAAAAAGAGAGGCCAGTCTGAGATGTTTTGGACATGTATGTATAAGGTATAAGGAGTACATTAGTAAAAGGATGCTTATGGTAGAACTACCAAGCAGAATGTCTTAAAAAAATCAAAGAATAGAGTTTTAGCTGGTGAGAAAAGGGACATGAATGGTCTTTGTGAGAGAAGAAGTTGCGGAAGATATTGTTAGATGGAGCCAGATGGCTTGCTGTGGTGACCCATCTAAGGGAAAAACTAAAAAAAAGAAAAAAAAAAAGAGAAAAAGTTTTCTAGTAAAAACATATATAATATATCTTCTGAGCTATCACCAACAGATTTTTTTTCTAACTCAGTTTTAGCAGAACACATAAAAAAAGGGTCTCTTTTAATTTAACAGTGTGTAGCTGATCTTAAGAAGCACCAGAGTCCACACTCAGTAATTGTTAAATAATTTATCACATCTTGACTTATTATGCCAGCAACAATTTGACAAAGACACCATGAAGTGCATTCAAATTATGTATCCGATCAAAACAGTCATCTTAGAACTTTGAATTAGAACCAGAATCACATTTTTTTAGCAGTTTCAGCTTTAGTAGCTTTTCCTTCCTTGGGACACTTTTAGAATAACGAATCTTCGCCCCACAGACATCGCAGAGGGGCAGCAACCATCACAACAACACCTCTGTCAATCCACCAAAATCCTTAATCCAACCTGTTTCTCCTCCTTCCTACATTCAACTTTAAGGACAATTTGTTCACTTGCTTTTTAGTATATACCCCCTTCTCCACTAACATCTTTATTTTATGAATTATCATGTGTATAGTTTAGTAAATCATCTAACTATGAGGGTCCAAGATGAAAATATAACCTACAGCTGAATTGAGAGTCTTTTATATTGCAAAGAGTTGGTCGCAATACCCGTTCAGAATATTGGATATGTGTCGCCAAGGAAACAAAACTGCTTTAGAGGTAAGGGAGGGTTGTATGAATGCAGCTAACTGTTTGCATAGCAGAAGCTGATATGTATTGTCAAGCCAACACTTTACTGTATGCACAAATGTGTTGGAATCCAGTACCCAAATTTAATGTTTTGAAGAATCGTCCTTTAGCAGCTGTGGCAAATAAAACAAAAAGGAAAGAAATCAGAAAGTGGGGGGAGACAGACCTGGTCAGATTAACATAAAGAGTAAAAAAAAAAAAAAGATAAAAAAAATAGACATCACAGGTAGACTGATAAAAGCTTAGACACTGAAGCAGAGTGACTGTGACAGAAGAGAAGGGAAGATCTAGACATTCCAATGGCCACCAGCATTTAACACCTCCCCGAGAGACAGGAATCATCCTGTCACTTTCAACAGAATGAGCCATGTTTTAATTTTAGCTACAGTCTGATTAACGTTTTACCCAAGTAGCTGCCCTTTTTAATACTCTTAACTCCTAGCCTTTTGCTGGTGATAGGATGCCATAGGTCAGAGTATCCAGAATAAAAAAAAAGAACACTGACAATCACTGCATAAAATCTTGTGTAACAAAAAAATGAAAAATAGAAAAATGAGGACAATATTAATATAGTGACAGAAAGAAAATAAGAAAACTTCTCCCTTTGTGCCCACTCTGGGATGTCTTCTTAGATATAGAAGTTGGGAATATTTGCATGTGCAGAGAAATTAAATTTTTTTTTAATTATCTTTTTTTATTCTTTCCTCCAGCAAGTCAAACAAAGGAAGCTCTGTTCTGCTAATTCATTTATTTTGGCTTTTTATAAGTGAAGTATAATTAGAAGAAATTGCAACAGTTACTTTCCCTAAGTATTCCCAAATAATTTTTGTATTGTATTGGAAATCAAAACACAACATGACCCATATTTTAAAACAGTTTGTGCTGTTTCAACTCATACTTTACATAGTATGGATTGTTTTAATTGTAACCTATGCTCCAAAAAATCGGATTGAAGCCTCTCTGAAGACTTTTAGTTCCTTATATTCTTGTTCTTTTATGTCACATCTGCTACAATCCAAAACATTTAATCTGAAAAAAAATTTTACGTTTAGAAGGAATGGGAAAGTTTTCTTTCCTTGATGATCTAATACGAGGCTCTGGGGAAGATTCACCAGAATTGAAGGTTGCTTTAGATCAGTTTATTTCCCAAATATCAGTTTGTCTTTGACCTTGCCGGGCTTTTGCCGTACTGCAAACATTTTAGGACAGTAGGGCTCAGTCAGGTTCTATTAAGAAGCTGCATCATTTATCACCATCTGGCTTTCCATGGTACTGCTTGCAGATGGTTCATCCCTCTGTTTATGTCTGTTCATCATGCATGGTTCAGAAATTCTATTTAGGCTCAAAAAAGACTACCAAAATACTATTGTGATGAATGCTATGTGTATATAGCTTTAACTTATCACGATAAACCAGTTTTGGTCTTTTTGAATATAAAGTTACTAAATAAAAAAATAAACAGATATAAGCACAGCACTAATTTTGGTGGGATCTTTACTGTCCGTTTACTGTCACCTGACTTTCAGATACAAGTTACTAATCCCCCAAAAAAGAAAATATTAAAAGCAAAAACCAAACCTCTGGTTTACCTCTGGTTGACAAAATAGAAGTTGTCAACCAGAGGTAAGGTAAAATAAACAGAGGTTACCCTGGATAATGACAGTAATTTCTTTATTGGCTTTGTCACACTGCTAAAGACAGTATTATTGGTCCAAGTATATATCCCCCCCCCAAAAAACAAAACAAAAAAACAAAACAAAGGTTTTTATTTAATGGTGGCATTATTGCAATGAATCAATGGATTATTGCAGCACTTACTAAATATATCATATGGTGTTTTTGTAAGTGTAATAATAAATTGAAAATATACCATTACTAACACCAAGGAGGCCTTTGATTTAAATCCCATCTTTGACAGGACCTTTTAATGTCAGGTTAGCCTGTCTTCTCTGTTCAGAGGTCTGCTCTGTCTAGGTTCCACTGCTTCTTTTTTGGAATCCAAACATGTACCTGTTTAATAGAATGGATTTTCTAAAACAGTTTTTAAGTATCAATGTGTTTGCGTGAATGGTTGCTTGGCTCAACTCTCAAATAAGCTTGATAACAAATTAAACAAGCACAAATTAGCTTCAGAGACTTCATGTCTGCAAAGAAAACATGTATTAGAAAAAAGGAACAGGCATCCTTCACTCACTAATGCATTACGTGAATGGATTGCAGTATGCAGAGCCATTTTTTATCTTAAGCTGTATTATGTTTAGGTATTTTTGCTGACTTTATGGTAGTTTGACTTCCAGCTCTGCCAAGGCACCAGTGTTTTAGCAAAGTTAATTGGCAGGAGGGTTGGCAATAAGATTTATTAGAACAGGCTTAAAGATGGGTCCCAGCCTTTTTGGCTAGGCTTTAAAAACCTCTTGTTTTCCACAATGGCAGATGTTGTTCCACTTCCAGTGTTTTGAATATGGTCTCTGCCCTTGTTCAGAATATCTGCCTTCCTGTCCTCTAAGCAGTGTTGTTCTTAGCCATAACGCTGATCAGCATTGTTTGACTTAATTACAGCCATTCTAATCCAATTACAGTTCTGCAAAATCTGATTTGATTTAATCTTATGATTTAAATAGAAAACAACACACTTTGGAAAACATAAGCACATCCTTAAATCTCTAATACATTTATTATCGCCGGCATGTTGTACACACATGTTGTATTGCTTGACTGTTGTAACTACAAAGCCATTCAGTACATTTGAGTATATATATATATATATATATATATATATATATAAGGACTGAAGGAGGAGCTAGAAAAGATGTGGAAAGTAAGAGCAGCAGTGGTGCCAGTGGTAATTGGAGCACTGGGGGCTGTGACCCCCAAACTGGGAGAGTGGCTACAGCAGATTCCAGGTAAAACATCAGAGGTCTCTGTCCAGAAGAGCGCAGTCCTAGGAACAGCTAAGATACTGCGCAGAACCCTCAAACTCCCAGGCCTCTGGTAGAGGACCCGAGCTTGAGGATGACACATACCACCCCATGAGGGGTGAGAAAACAGTTTTTTTTTTTTTTTTATATATATATAAAAACTGTAACTGGAGCGTGTAACAAAAGTAATTTCCCTCTGGGATTATTAAAGTATTTCTGATTCTGATTCTGATGTTAGAAGTTGTGTTTATTTATCGAAACACATTACATAGTGTAGGTCCACAGAGACTGATATTTAAAAGCCTTTAATTGTGTTAATTATGAAGATATTTTCATAGCTGATGAAAACATGGTATTTAAAATAAGAAAATGCTATAAGACCAATAAAAAACACTGTAAATACAAAATGTGGACCAAGTTGAAAGTATGTTTAACACCTGCTTAAAGGTAATTTAAAAGTACCTGACAAACAAGATTGAATGAAATGATTTTTTTTAATAACCTGAATATAACTTTACAGTTAATATTATCATTGATTGACTCTGTCAAGCATTTTTTGTGTTAAGGCAAACCTGTTTGTAGTTAACTTCTAAACAGAGGGGTTATTAAAGGTTTGTACTTTATTACTGCTTGTTTGTGTGACAAAGGTTTTTGCTTGTGTAATTATACGATTTTAAGGATTTTAATGTATAAATGCAAAAGATCTATAACCATTTGTAATTTTTGTTTGAAACTATTGTCTTATTGAAAAACTTCTCAAATGTTATGCTTCTATACATATGAAGACTGTTAGTAAAGTCAGCCTGAGACAATGATGCTTTTACCTCTAAACAAATTTACTGTTTCTTTGGCGCTTTTTAGTAATGCTGCTTTTCCTTCAGACGGTATATACACTTTCTGTGATTCAGAAAATAAACATGATTCAACATGCTTCTATCATAGACAGTGGGGTCATGCATGGTACATATTCTTTTATCCAATAGGAAGTCATTCCTGCTAATTTCAGGTGTTTTTCTGAAGCTTTCAGATGACTGTTTCTTGGCTCTGTAAAGATCATACCTGTTTTTGGCAAAATGTTAAATGGACTGTACTTGTATAACATTTGATCAAATCCAAAGCACTTCGCACCACATTTAGTCATTCACCCATTCACACACCTATTCACACATTGATGGTGGTTAGTTACATCACAGTCACAGCTGCTCTGGGGCAGATTGACAGAAGCAAGGCTTCCATGCAAACAGCACCACTAGGCTCTCTGACCACCGGAGCGGAAGGAACAAAAGTGCAATGTCCTGCATCAGACCAATTAGTTACCAACAATGAGTCCCGAGAAGTTCTTGAATGAGCTCTTTACTTGAACCCTTCAGAACATAGGAATTGTATGATTCCGAGATAAAGGGAGGCTTTTTATTAACCTCAGTTGGAAATGAAACAACTAATCTGCACTAATGCTCTATACCAGGGGTAACCAATTAAAAATCAGCGAGGTCCGAATAAAGAAAATCTTCAACCTATAAAGGTCCAGAGACATTTTTAATTGTAATCTGTTACTTTAAACAGAATTTAACTCTGAAATAAAATGAGGCGTTTATGCATCCATGTTATACATTGACTTTTTAAATAAATATAAAAAAATATAGAAAATTTTGTGTTTTTTAAGTAGAGAAACACAATCATTCAGTTTGATATATAGACAATTTCCTCAGTCACATATTTTATAAACTACCTAAAGTGACAGTTTGTTTGTTTCTTTTTGTTTTTTATGGCTTAATGAGAGAAGTGCTGCCCTGCAAGCTTTTAAAACTGGTTTAGAATTGCATCAAAGCCATTTTCAAGCACATATCAAGGTGCTCATTCATGAGCCTGGATTAATATTATGGTCATGGTGGAGAATCCTGCTTCACAGCAGTAGGTTGAGCCAAACATACCTAAAATGTGCAGGGTCATCTTTGAGCGTGCCATTTCACTTTTCTGTCACCAGTTTACCGCAGTTCTTCCAGCAGTCCACACTTTCTCTGTTCTCTTTTTCTCATCATCTTCTCCTTCTTTCTCATCGCCCAGCTTGCCACAGATTTGCCTGCTGTGTCTAAAAGTAGCAGCAGCAGCAACCCAGACTGACAGCAGCTCATTGGCTAATTTGTATCACATGTACAGTAGCCTGGTGCCAGACGCTTTGGATAACTTTACCATATTAATAGGAGAAACGGCGCAAGTGAAGTTAGACACTGTCGCCGGACAACATGTGGTAATTTATAAATGTTTTAATTCTGGTTGGGTCCGGATTAGCCAGCATTATTTAACTTAATCAGGCATCACTAAATTTGTGGACAAATGTAGTTATAAATTCCCTTTTAGCGTGAATTACCTGAACTGTTACAGGCATCCAATTTGAATTTAATGTCAATAAGCTCATTGACAGTCCCCTAGAGTATATTTGTATGTATGTATATGTAGCAGTACAGAATTTACATTTAGAAATGTACACATTAAAGTCTTTTTTCACATGCAACAGAAGTAGTTTGCATTTAAAGAGTGTTGTCAGTGAACCTGCACAGATGCAGACTTAGCTCTAGAGGGCCTTACTGCCCTCTCCCACTTAGGCCTAATTGTTTTAGAGTGTGGTGTAATGTGGGAGACCCTCAAAGCAAAAAGACTGAGAGTGAGTTGGAGGAGGGTTAAGAGGTTGGGTTGCAATTGGGACTGTGAAGGAGAATTCTCCAAAAAAAAAAAAAAAAAAAAGCAAGCTTTAGTTATTGCCAACAATATTTTATATAGTTTAAAAACGAACCACCACTCATGTAAAAAATTTACTTAAGACCCAGTTAGTAAGAACACTCAAAAATGCAATGGCGAAAGTACTCATAAAAGGCCTGATCTCTGAAACAGTTGTGGATTTGATCAAATTTAGCAAATTTGGATTTGAACCGGATTTCTTTATTCAGTTGGGTATAATTATGGATGTGAAGGGTAACAAAATGACTATTAAATAAAACATGGATGAGCAAATTTAAGGAAGCTTGAATCCACAATTTAATTTATTCTACTGGCAGACTCCCACCTCCGCAGTGTGGAACCTGTTGGAGCTGCCTGGCTTTCCTCTGTTTTATCTCTGCAGACACTCCTCCAGAGGTTGATTTCTGTTGGTGTTGGCCTGCAGAGGAGCTGAAGTCACAGAGGATACTGAACCTTGTACTCTAGGTGTGAACGATCCCACAGGAGACAAACCTTCTGTTCAACACTCTGCTCTTCCTTTTCACACTCAGGCTTTGTTTCATTTTCTCCGTTTTGTTTTTTTTCTCCATCATGTCTGTTCTTTCCTTTTTTCTCTACTGCAGTGCTGGAAAGTTTCCAATCATCCAACAATAGGCTTAGCCTGGAAATGTCTTTACTTTACTTTTTACTATAACATGGATTTCATATTGACTTAAGGAACATAGACGATCGTCTTTCACTTATGCAACTTATGTTTGTGTTTTTCTGCTATGTATACTTCCGTTGGTGACTGGAGCATCCCATAAATAGTTATATCAAGGCCAATTTTTTGCTCAGAAACAGGAATAAAACATGAATATTTAAATTCAATTACGTTAATTTGCAATTGGCTCACAGTTAATATCTTAATGCATTGCAAAATGCCATCAAATTTTTTATACACCTTGGGTACAGTACAAAGGTATGTCAAATTTTTCTGGTTGCTGATGGCATCAGAATATATCTAACTTCCCTTACCGTTTTAAAGGTACAGCAAGCACTATTGTCTGTTTTGAGAGCAAGTAATAAGATCGGAGACTATGGTGAGTCAGTCTCCTCAAGTTCGTATCCCTGTACCCAATTATTGAAATACCATTTTCTATATTCCAATTACTGCCTCCACCAAGGGAGTTGTCAATGACAAGTGATTAATCCTGTCTGCAACAAGGAGATTGAGCTTGATTTGTCGTCTAAGGTTGGCTTTTACTGTTCTCTCTGTCAGATTCAGTCATCTATCAACTTCTTCTCATTGGCCTCTGCTGCTTACAACCAGTTCTTCATAGCTGTTCCTTGAAGGGACAGCCACATACCACAAGCATCTCTGTAACAGTCCTTCTGAGGCTTCCGAGGGTGAATGAGCAGACCAGGTTTTTAGGTTTAGATTTTCAAAAAGACAGCCACTTGTTAAAAGTATCTCTGCAAACATTTTAAAAGATAAAGGCAAGATGTTGCTGTTGACCAGTCAAATTCCTGAGAACTGCAGCATTTTTAAGTTTCTCTTCTTTTACCACTTAAATCAAATGAACTAATAGGTGCTAGATCTTAGAGATAAATGATTTAACACTGATGAGGAAATTTAGTTTTTGGGAAAAGGTACTGAAACAAGTAAAATTACAACTTAATTCAACTCATTTAACTATTTGTTTAATGATTTGACCAATACTTAGGTGCTGATGTGTCATTTTCAAAACAATAAAAATATACCGTATGACATTATGTGTATTTAATATCAGCTCAAAACTGTTTTTGTTTTTTTATTTAAAGCTGCCTAGCTTTAAATAAAGAAAACCATAAATTGCCATAGACAAAGATGTCAGCAGATCTTATAGTTCATTTATATACCTGGAGAATAAAATTAGAAAAAAATCAATGGTGATCTGAGTTTTAGTTTCAATAACTGTTTTTTTTTTCTCGGCTTCTAATTCCATTAGTTTCTAATAAATATTCACATTTTGCAAGAGCATTTTCCTTTCTCATGCAAGACAACCGAATCAGCCTGTTCTATAACCAGCAGACCAAACTGGTTTAGCGGTTGCTGTGTCGCTGAGAGCAGCATGTCTCCAGTGACAGAAGCGATTAGTAGAGCTTTACACTGTGCTTTCCACTCTGACTCCAGGTGTGCAGGCAGATGAGAGTTTTCAGAAATAAAATCCTCTTTATTCTTTTTGTGTTTTACGTCTGGATTTTCAAAGAAGATTTCTGACATAATCACTGTGTTTCAACCTACTTTCTTCTCTTCCATACAGTCTGCAGAAATCATGCTGCATACACAGTGATTTATGCCCCAAGTCACTCCCATTTCCATCGTTACATTGTTGTTTTTATCAAGAGATTAAGTCATATCTGTACTGCATCACATGCTTCTTCTAAATGACTTCTTGTCAGCTCTGGACGCATTCTTCCTTTTGTTATCTTTTTCTATCACTCCAATTCTCATTTTGTTTTAGCTTTCCTTTGTCTCTGCTGTCATTCGTCTGTGAGTATCTTATTACATTGTTTAGTAAAGGTCAATATTTGACATTGAAACATTTTCTCTGCACAAAAAAGACAGCAGAGTTTATATTTGGTTGTTTGAGTCATTTTTCTCTCTCAGAAGAAAGATTTGAGTAAGAATGTAATCCCTATGTAAGGCAGAGTACAGTCTCTGTTTTCTTCCAAAATACTGTTGTGGGACTTAACAGTAAATCAAGCATGGGCCATCATGCTTTTTACTCATTATGAACAACACCTCACACACAAATCTTTATAACTTTAGGCAATACTACAAACATGTGCTGTGTATATAGTCTTCTGCATAGCTGCTTTTAATTAACATTCCACATCTCCTTCATAAGTGCCTGATTATTTTTCTTAAATCTAGGACTGTGACTGCATAATCATCTTATCTTATAAATACTCTTTGTATTTCAGACAACATGAAACCTTTGAAAAAACAATCAGTGGTTTTTAGCAACAGTCTCAACTAATATGGAAAGTCTTTAAGCGTTATTGAAGTCATTCTTTTTTTTTTTTTATATCTCTAAAGGGATTTCTTTGCTTTTTTTTCCAACTGGATTTTTCTTTTTATAGAAGTTTTTTTTTTTTTTTTTTAGCTTGACCACAAGTTTTCTCTATTATTGTGAAAGTGAAAATATTCTGGGGTTTTTTTGTTAGTTTTTTTTTTAGCTTATACAGTGTTAAAATAATCTGGTTAAAGGGGTTTTCTGTACAGAGCACTGCTTAACAAACCAATATGCACCATGATTTTGACATGATATAGCTCTCTAGGGCACTGTTTCCTTGGATAAAAACCATACCAAGGCTTTTAATCCATTTATAAACTAGACAGAAGTAATAATGTATAAAATCTGGGACTTATTGTATCTGCCTTTCCTAAGCATAATACATTAGCCTGTATTTTTTTTTAAAGCTAGAAAGTAAACCTCAAAAAAATAATCTGTGCAGTCATTAAACAAGGATCAGAATCTTATTCAAATATTCAGTTTTTGTTCAGAGTGGCAAAACGCCCCGCATAATGACGGGATACTAAAAGCTCTTTGAAGCTGGCCAGGCTTTCCAGGGTTTTCGTGCTGGCATATCTAGCAACTGAAAGGCAATATTAAGCTATTCTAAGGATATTTGGTAAAAACTGCAGGGATAAGAATATAAAATTTAATTTTTTTTTTCCAGCAGGTACTTTTCAGTGGAATAATAAGGATCAGAGCACTCTTTTCTTTGTACTTTAAAACTAAATTCTCCTGACTTTTATAAAACCAGTGGAGTTTAACACCTTTATTCTTAACCACCAAGGAGGTTATGTTTTTAGTAAAGTGTGTTGGTCTGTCTGTCTGTGAACAGGATAACTTGAAAATGTATGGAAAGATTTTAATGAGATTTTTATCAAAGGTGTCCTTCATGCCAAGGAACATCCATTAAGTTTCGGTGATGATCCAGATCGTAATCCCTCTAAACCAGAGGGTAGGAGCAGTGCCTGATCTCTCCCTGCTTTGCGTCTTGTCTTTTCTGAGGCCTCTCTTCATATCACCAGAATTCAAACAATGGATCTGGTCAGCTGGTCTATCAATGGTAATAATAGTTTTGTTTTTTTTGTTTTCTCAAGACAGGGAAAAGGGGGCCCTTGCTGTCCTGCCGGAACATACTTTGTGGGATACACCATGGACTCTTGGAAGGTTTTACAATGTTGTCAGTGTAAGATATCGAAGATGTATGGATTTTCGGATTTATATTACTCGGATTTCTCGTGTTTGGATTTGGAGGATACCTGATTTATCCACAATTACAGAGAATGCAGGCGGCAATTTGGGCATTGATCCGGCTACCGGCAGCGGTTGACGCCCTCACAAAGGCCGTGAACGAGCAGGACTGTAAGCTGAGCCGTATGCTGGATGCGATTGAACGCAGGCTGGCTGCGGTGGATGAACTCAAATGTGAGATGGGATAATATCTTGGATGTGCACACTCGGTTCAAGGTGGAAAAGCCCAACAAATTTAGAATATTGGATTTGTCATGTAGAGCAAGCAAGAACAGATTCATGACTGACAGAAAAATTCCTGTGCAGCCTGCTTTTAAAAACAATAAGTGTTATTTTGGATTCGGCCTACCCCTCATCATTCCCCTAGATTATGGCGGAAGGGCCCAGAAGAACTGCTCAAATGCTAGATTGACTTTCATATGGCTCCAGCCTCCAATGTGACCCTCTGCTGAAATGTTTACCTGATGTTTATATTTCTTGTGCTCAGGTTTTTGAGATATCTAAAATCCTGTTTATCCTGTTCATGATAAAGTGTGATATTCTATATTCTAGTGCAGTTTGAAACGGATTCAAAGGTAGTATTTTAGATATCTGGCAAATTTATTGAATACGAAATTGAATTGATATCACTTTCTTCCCAGTTAAAAGTTTAAAGCCAGGATAAAACAAAGAAGTAGGCAATCACTTTATCTTACAGGGAAAAAGAAGTTTCTGATAAGTAGGACTTTCAAGATGAATAGGCTAATTCATTATTTCTGACTAGGCTCCAGATGTTAATGTCACACATCATGAGTAAGAGACGAGCTGCCAGCTGTCTTCCACACAGGTGAAAGTGATTAATGTTGTTTCTTTCTATCTGTGATTTGTGGCTGTCAGTTTTAGAGTTTCTAGGTAAAACATTTGGGATGCCCTCAGAGAAAATTCGAATCTCCTCTATGTGTGGTATTCCCATCAATACTGATTAGTGCTGGAAGATATGAACATCTGCATCACATTTCTGACAAGAGTTTTGGAGTTGATCAAATGTTTGCTTCGGCATCAACAACTCGATAAAAACAAAAAAACAAAAACATCCTATGAGTAACTGCGAGATTTAATTTCCCTTTGAAATATTTTTGAATTAAATATAATTGAATGTTTTTTTTAAACTACAAATTCTGCCATTTAGATCATCACTTTTTCTATGGATAGCTTTTCAGATCCTTTTTCCTTTTTAAAAATGTGGAACTTTTACTCAAGTAATAATTTTCTAATTTGCATTTTCCACTCCATCCTCTCACCTTGCTCCTATGTTGTCCTCACCTCCACCGGCTTCTCCTGCAGATTAAACCCTATGTCTCTCACTCTAATTGACCCTAAATATCCTCTCTTTTTTTATTTCCACATCCATCATTCCATTTTCTATCTCCTCCATATTTGCTGACAGTGGAGTTTGGTTGTTTTCCCTGCTGGCTTGCCTCCGGAGCTTTCGCCCAGTTGATCCAAGTCCCAGGGGCAGAGGAGATCCAGGGGTCAATCTATCACCTTCATACTGCTGAGAGAGGCCCTTGGTTTTTTCGGTCATCTATTTTTTCTTGTGTCATTGTTTCTTCATCATATTCATGTTTTTCTAAATATGAATAAAAATCATCATTGAATGAGTTTAGACTTAGTCAAGCCATTTCTTAGTTTGCAAATTAAATCTAGAGGACCAAATTGATCTGTCTACAGTAGCTGCATATATATTAATACTGTATATACTTTTAGATATTTACAGAATTTTCTCTCATAATTAAATAATTTAATTTTTTTCATTCAAATTACTCTGCAAAAAGTATTCTGTGTAGTAAGTTCAAGATACAGCAGGTCAGACACTACTTAGTTGTTCTTTTTTATTATTTAGTTGCTTGTGCAGGTTTTTAAGCATCCAGGGTCAAGGCAACCACAAAACAGGCTTACATTTTCTGCGGGAAAATTAAAGTTGTAAGTCTTTTTCAGATCTTGACAGATTAAAAAAAAAAATTCAGCTCAATTTAACATAACTGGATACTCCTCTGAATCATTGTCAGTTATGTCATGCTGGGAAAAAAAGTAGATTTAAGTATCATTTATTCAATCCAACTTATAACTTCCCAGTAAAAAAAAAAAAAAAAAATGTATCTAAAAAAAAAAGGGTTAAGTGCCTTGCCTAATGGGAACATTTACAGCTGGTGGGGGAAGTTGAAGTCTAACTCATAACCTGCCAAAGCCTGAAAAAAAAAATGTATTCCCACTGTATGGTTGCTATCTATTTTGTTCATTTTATCAACAAAAAGAAAAGAAATAAACAGTTATGCATACTATCAATAGACTTAGGGTGATGGTATAATTCTTGAATCTGGGTCATTTTCAATTATTTATTTTGGACATATACATTGCGTAAAAATTCAAAACAATATCCACTGGACTTGGTTTTCAAGATTTGAAGATGTTTCTCCACCTCTCCAGGAAGCTTTCTCAATTCAAATGTGCATTGGTTTGTATTTTTAATACAATTTTTAATTGTTTAGCAGTCCTATATACTGTTAAGCTAACTGAATTACTACATAAAAGGCAGTGCCTTCTGAATATTAAGTACTGGTGAGTTGTATTATTTTGCCCCACAGCATAACAGCATCTGTGATAACAAATCCCACAGATGATGAATTAACATATCTTTCTGTGTAGAATTACTTCAGGATTTCAAACTGTTTCCATGGTGCAGTTTGTTTTTTATACCATAAAGCAGACTGTAGTAATGCTTACAATTCAATAATGACAAAACACAAATTTAAAAAACATGCATACAGAAAATCAATCCTAAAGATTTTTTTCACATACGTTCGTAGGACTGCATATCGACAAGTTGGGTGATGTGATGAAAATGATCATGAAAAAACAGTGTTAAACACTATTATCATGCACCATTTTACATGATCTTATTACAGCAGGTTGATCATCATACATAATGCATCACTATATGGTCTCTTTCATTATTGTCTGAGATATAATGTTAATCAATCATGAACTTATTATGGCATGTAACTTTGCTAATGGAAAAGTAAAGATGACTTATCAACTGACCAATTCAGAATAGACAATGTGGTGATTATTGACCCACAGTAATTTTTTTGTCATTATTTTCTTGATTGTTTCAATAACTTAAAATTGTTGAGAATAGTTGAATTCTATTTTCTTAATTCATGAGGCATACATTTAAAAAAACAAATCAACAAAATCCATATTATTATTAATGTATTATGACCAATAAGGCTAACATTAACAAGACATTGCAGATTAAAAAAAGGAAAAATCTCTGCACAAATGTGGAATCCATAAACCTCTGACAGAGTAAGATGCTTAATCAATATAGTATCAGGTGGCCTCTTCAATGCATGCGCCGCGCTCTTTGGAAATGGCACTGGATTGCTTTTTTATCAACACAAACAACCTGATAATCTCTTGGATGAAAGAACTTAATGTCAACACAAATTGCACCTGAGCCACTAATCAGTTACCCACTTGCACAAATGTAATTTAATTTTGAGTTACTGACCTTTTTGTCTAATTCAAAGAAGGGACTTAATCTGATTAACTGGTGTGTATCTGATGCTGAAACTAATTCTTATCCGTTGGTGTCAAATACTGCAGTTTAATCAAACCAGCTGTTCAGACAGAATCTGTTAAGGCACCAGGAGCTCAGAACGTAGAGGTGTCTTTAACCATTAAGGATTTGTAGTTTAAGCTTCACATGAGCATGTTAAAGGTGTGATATACTGCTTTATGAGTACTGTAGTTCAACAAGTGAATGAACAGAAACACAAGTAAATATTGACAGCATTAACAAAGTGGTTAAGTTTTCATGGTGCTTTGGATAATGGTCCAGAATAAAATGGCAAATAAGGAATTTATAATTGCATTCTAATTTAGGCTTCTTATCTTTCAGCTCATTTTTGTATAAAATGAGCTGAAAATGCTTTTTATTCTTAATTAAAAAGCATTTAGTTAAGTTTTTTTCAAACATTCTTTATCGTGTAAGCTATTGAAGCTCTAGTTAGGATTTTACTAATACCAACTCACAGTCCAACACTGCAAGGAAAAGAAAATCTGTGTTTATGGTTAAAATTCAGTAGCTTTAACATGCACTTAAACAGTAATATTTGGAAAATGATGTTTAGAGCATAGTAATAACTCTATCATTTATTTCTACTACATTTTTTAACAAATAAAAAAAGCCAAAACAAGGCTTTGTTTGGCCACTTTATAAAGCTTGAAACTTAATGCTAATTCTGACATTTTGAATTGAAAACGCTTCCTGGATGGGAAGCGAAATGTCTTCAAAATTGTAAAACAAAATCCAGTGGTTTGTATTTAACTTTATTTTTTACAGAATCCTTGCAATACAGGGTTAACAAGTTAAAGAAATGTAACAAATATTTTTTTCTCAGCTAAAACATATAAAAAAAAGTTGTCGTTTTCTCCAGTAACCCACGTCCCTTAGTAAGAATAGAATATAATAGAATTATACTTTTTTGCCATTACACTGTCACAAGTACAAAGCAACACAATGTAGTTTGCATCTATCCAGAAGTGCTCTACAGGATATGAATATTTATTTACATGTGTACAGAGACTATATATGCATGTACTATAAATGGTATAGGCTATATAAACAGAGAGTAATTGTAAAAGGCTATAAAATGAATAAATATGGAAGCTATAAGCAGATTATACAGGAAAGATAGGATATGGATTATATATATTAGCTGGGTTATAATACAGAATAAATAATGACAGATAATAGCAGTTTACAAATAATATACAGCTAAAGCTGAGAAAAGTGTGTAAATGGTGTTTGGTGTGTGTGTGTGAGGACATTCTGTATATTATTGTTGTGTGTGTGTTTTTTTTTGGGGGGGTGGATTGGGGGTCAGGAGGCATTCAGGAGCATGATAGCTGTTAAGAAAATACATTTAATTTATATGATCATCAGTTTTATTACAGATCTGGATTTACAGTAGGGGTTGGTTAATCAATATTTTGGACAGATTAACATCTTGAAAGCAGTGAATTTATTTATTTACTGTGGTGTCAAAAGTACACACATTTGTTACTTAAGTAGAAGTATAGATACTGCAGTTTAAAAACACTCTGGTAAAAGTTGAAGTAACAACTTGACCTTTTTACTCAAGTAAAAGTGAAAAAGGATGTGCTCTAAAAACTACTTAAAGTGTAAAATTATAAGGTAACCTTTAAAAAAACAGCCAAATGCCACTATATGAATTAAAAGCTCAATTTTACGACTATTTCAAAAACATTCTTTGAGATAGGGCCAAGGATGATGGAGGTCTTGGTGGTCTCAATCTCCCACGCTTCCGCTTGTGTCTGACCTTTCAGACATTTCAACATCTTTTTCTGAATCCAACATTGTAGCGTGGCATATTCACCTTTACTGTTTGAATAACACCTGCTTGCTTCTGATGATTTCCTTTGTGTGGATGTGGATGGCGCCAATGATCTGCATTGGATGGCGCACATGACGTGAAATAAATATTTATAAACATTAAACTGAAGCCAAGAGTAACGAGTAACGTTTGTTTTAAAAATATAAGAAATAAAAAGTATAGATATTTGTGTGAAAATGTAATGAGTACAAGTCAGAAGTAGGAATAAAAATAAGTAATGGAGTTAAAGTATAGATACCTAAAAAGTGCAATTAAGTACAGTAACAAAGTATTAGTACTTCGTTACTTGACACATCTGTTTATTTATTTATTTTGTTTTTGCTGGTTTTCATATTCAAATAAATTTAGGCTAGATTGATGTGGCAAGACTTTGGGTAGAAGTTTATAGAAAATAATATCTAGGTAAACTCTTGAGCTAGTTACTGAGACCAGATATAGATTTGCACAACCAACACAAAACCTAGGAATGAATAAGGCTTTATTCAAGCAGTTCATTTTGCCGGTAACTGAAGCAAATGTCATAAATAGCATTCGATAAAAGATTCAAGTTTACTATTAAGATTAAAGGTAAAGAAAAAAAAATCTAATGAGCATTAAAGATAATTCCAAAAGCAGTTTCTTTTTTTCCCCTGTTCATTTATTGCCACTTATTTTTGCAATAATTCAAAAAGATCTGTAGAATAAGGTGTCATCTAATTTTTTTTTGAGTCTCCTTGAAATTTTCCACCTACATAGATTTATTTTTCCTTCTATAACCCTTCTCACTGAATGACAGGCTTTACGGGATCTTTTATTTTCTACATTGAAAGCTGATTGGCAAATTGAAGATGTTAAATGCACTGTGTTATTTTTCTTAGCCTGTATTGTCTTGTCTTATCTTAAAGCCATCGTCTCCCCATCTTCATCTAATCCACAATCACAATATGCTGGCTAAAATGTAATCAGTTAAGATTCAGATCATACAAATTTGTGGGTTTTCTCCCTCGTCAGCCCAAAATTTAACCTGCTTTTTTGAAAAGACAAAGCAAAACAACTTTATCATGACTGACAAATTAAGGGAAGTCCTTTATCCTTTAATACGGATATTTGACAGCTGCTACGTGCTGTGAAACATTTTACTGCCATGGCTTGTGCCTACTTGCCATTTTAGAGGGATTGGTCACCAAATATCAATGCAAAAATGTTCAGACTTCTCTCTGTTAGCATGTTGATGCCTTGATTGGTGCTTTCCAGAGCATGTTTTAACAGCAGAAAGCTTTAGTAGGACCAAGGTTAGTTTTCCTTTCTGGCTTATATATATATATATATATATATATATATATATATATATATATATATATATATATATATATATAGATATTTACTTTTGATTAGAGTGATTTGCATTACATGCAGAAATGAAATCCCTCTCCTTCCTCTCAACTAAATGGGAGGATTACCATGTCATTATTATGACTTGAGTCAGCAACACGGCACTTCATGATGCTATTGGTGCAAAACACAATCTCCTTATCCCCTGAAGGAAAAGAAAGCTAAAATCCTATATTTTGGTGTGCATTAAGGTCCATTACCCAAGAGATGAGGCGCTTAATTCAAATCACTCCTTTTTTGTTGGGTGAAAGCCCCTGTTTTCATTTTTCTTTCATGCTAACTACATCTGAGAGAAGATAACCTTGTGATGAGATCAAGGAAGCTATATGGCCTTACCACTCACAAAGATTTTGCTGTAACTATTACAAATAATCCATGTCAAAATTGATTTTTTTTTTTTTACACAAAGATTGAATGTTAATGGGATTATTTTTTCCATATTCAGAAATATCTAATTGTATGAATACTGGCTATACACAGTGCAACATTATTTTAGGTATTGTTTTTAGAAAAAAAGACACACAAAGTCTGCAAAGTCATCTGTGTTTGAATTGAACAGTGAGGTGAGAATGAGTCACTCCTGCAGCAGGAAATTTGAATTTAAGATTTAACCTTTAGGGCTGCTGTGATAACAAAATAACAGTCAGAAAAAAGGAATAAGTAAGAGGATATTCCAAAGGTTGTTTTTAAAACTTTTAGCTTTGCTATTATTTATGTATTAACTTTAAGTTTAGTTAAACATACATTTGACTAATTTCTTCTACGGAATATAATTTTAAGGCATTTTATACTGTGAGCTCTTGGAGCCAATCCAAAAAATGGTAAATTGTTGGTAATTGAAGTTTAATTACAGTGACTGATTCATCATTACTACTCTAAGATTATAATTATGTTATTCATGACAAGCCTACTATGGATCAAGGAACAGTGTTGTTTCTGCCCCTCAATCAAAACTCCCTCTGTTATTTGAATTTTAAAGGTGAAAGCTAACAAGTGGTGTTTTAACTTGCAATTCTAAGTCAGCAGGAGTCTCAGCAGGACTTCAATTTATTATAGATATGGACATTTTTGAGTCTTGTTATTTTGGAGCGATCTGGATGTTTTTAAATTTGTTAAGCTTCTGTCTTTTATGTGCTTTTTTCCCCATATGGCACAGTCCAAAGTGGTTTAAAGAATGAATACTGATATATTGTCATGGTTGGTTTAGGAAATAAACCCACATGCAGAACACCACTGGAGACTGGGTAAAAAGTTCAACAGAGTTTATTAAAGATTTGAACAAGAAAATATGAACTGGATTCTGGAAACAGGTCCGGGCAGGATTCTCAGGCGTCTGCAGAGACGGATAGTTTGATTAGCCAGGTTTACTGATTAGTAGTTGAGCTTGCTGATATTTCAGAAAATACCTTGACAAGATTCAGGTTTTCTTCTCTGAGAGAGGGAACCGGTTGGGTCCAGAGACTGTGTTTCAGCAGAATGCTCAGCAGCTGCAGCATCTTGCTTCTGACTGTTTGTGTCAGACCTTGGGTTGAATGATAAGCTCCTTCCCTGAGAGCAGCAGGTGGATTCCAGAGTGAGATCTTCAGGTTTGGCTCTTTAGGGCAGGCAGGCAGGTAACAGGCTAAGCTCATCCAGAGCTTCACACGAGAGACAGGTTTCCTAGGAGCGAGAAGACAGAGGCAGGTTAGAGTTGGGTTTCTCTAAGGCAAAGGTTCTAGTAGATATCAGAGGCTCAGGTTTGCTAACCAAACTTGGTCAACACTGCGGCGTTGAAGGAAGGTCTGGCAGCTGCTTATATAGGCAGGTCTCCTGATGGGCTGATGAGCGTCAGCTGTGCTGGAGGGCTCCAGCCCAGGAGATCCACAGCGCACTCTGCTGGAGAAGGTGGAGAATCTCCAGATCCCAACATATATAACCTTTTTTTTAAGACTTCTATCTTTTTTGTTTTGTTTTTTTAAAGAAAAAACAACTTAATTTTCAAGACATCAATGTGGTTAGATAGAACCTAGAAATGTTGGTGGTGATATATGTATTAAGTGGTTGGTATTATATTTTGTCTGGATTGCATTTGATTTTGCGAAACAAAAAATGGGGAAAAATGTTTGGCTGGACTGCTTTTCTTTAGCATCACAGATTTGTGTGATGACAAAAATGTATCTAGAGGCTGCTTTGTTTTTTGTCTTTGCATAACAGATAAGCATTTTCTTCCTTTAAAGGGGTCATAGAATGATTGTATTGTTTTTTTGGTGGTGGACCTTAAAGTCTCTGAGGTTTCTTCCTTTTATGGTATGCTCATGAATATTTAGATGAGCTGTGCGCTTATTGGTTGGTTTATAAAAGGAAGAAAACCTGCTGTTTAATTTTAGGCCTTTTAAGCAGGCTTGTATTAGGGCTCATAGAACAGCAAATATGCCATTTTCAGCCCAACCAATGTTACACACCCTATTCAGAGACCTTAAGGACCAGCACCAAATACCCTATATAATCATTCTATGACCCCTTTAATTAAACTATGTTCATTAACTACCTCTTTCACAACGTAAGGTCGTCTGTTTTTGAGAATATGCAGTAATTTTGGTCTTTATTGCAGCTGCTGTGACCCACAGAATCTTCACTTGTGAAGTTGATAAAGTGAGCCTTTAAGGCCTATTGCGTTGCTACGCTCTATGTAAATTGCTGTGAATGTTTGTTAACTAAATGCCTCCAATGTAAAATGAGATTGGCCTGAAAAAAGCTAATAGAGCTGAGTCTTTGATTAGCCTTGGAGCTGCTGCAGTGAGCTGACATGCTGGTTTGTATCGGTAGGGTCCCGCTAGCTCAGTTTGCCTGCTCACATGACATTGTTTCCTATGGAAATACCCTAATTACTTATTGTTATGTACAGTATTATTTTTTTTCTACCTGGAGTTAGTTTTCATCTCACCAACACTACTCACCGTAGCATCTCTGCTTGCCCTATTTTTCATCTCTTACATCACCACGTTTTTGTTTTTTATAGTAATAAGCATTACCACACGATTTAAAATCTGTGTGTTTTTCTAAGTAATCTTCGCCTATTCTTCTGCATGTCCTTTCTTTTTTTTTTCTTATTTTCCTTGTGCTATTCATTTATCTTGTTCCCCTTTTGGACTGATAAAAATTATTTTAGTGGATGGTGGATAACATGTAGTTTATTCTGGAGGCTCAGCAGCTCGTAATTGGTAGTTTTTACAGAACAAAGAGAGTGGGGTTTGTTTTTAGCGTCAATGTAAATTCAATGAGACCCCAAAGTTAAATGACTCAAAATGTTTTACTTAACCTCTGTGTATTGTTGATGTAGCTGCTACTTTCACTTGAAAAACTTGACATTTCAACCTAGTTGTCCAGTGTTTTCGCTTTGCCAATATATCTATTTTTCCTATAGCTGACTGTCCCCTACACAAGAAGTGGACGTTTTTGTAGCAAAACATAAAGTACATTTTGCTCCAAAGCATACAAATTTATGTTAAACATCAGTATTTGCAGTTGAGTAGTCAGGGACAAAACATTTCCTGATTTGGTCATTCATGATACAGTAGATTCAGCCAATAAAAGCTACAAAGCACAAAACCTTAAGCTCTTAAGAAGTTTTCCATTATTTCATTATTTTTTCTTTTCTCAATGTTTTTCTCCAACTTTTTATGTCTTTCTTTATCATTAAACAATTAGTCATATCAGTAGAGGGCAAGGATTGGGTTAATTTTTAAGAAGGATCTCTAAAGGCAAATTTTGTACATTCCTTACTGTTAATAACTGATCGTGTTTAATAGTGGGTGACGTCACTGCTTAAATAATATGTGCCATTCCACTGTGCTAGTATTTATGATATATACCTCTGTAGTAATGGCTCATCCATTTGTCTTGAAGGTGGCAGTACAGGCAGCCAGCAGACCATTCTCCATGAGGAGCAGTGGAAGATGCAGGCTCTGCCAGCACTGCTGCTGTCGATTTATGTCGTCGTCCTGCTGCTGACTATGGCACCTCATCTCTTCAGCAAAGCCAACACCCTATCCGCCGTCCGAATGGGTAAGTACATCCGTAAATGTTTGATTCCTAAAATGTATTATATTTCTAAGTTTGCAAAGAAAACTAAACTTCACAACACAGCTCTTAAAATTGTTTAGCTGCAAATTGTTCAATCACAGTTCTACATTGATAAAATGCCTTTTGTGAAAACTTATTAGGAAGGTTCATGCACTGAAATCTTGTATTTGAAAAGAAAATATTGGTTTTGTCTATAATTAAATTATTTAGTGTGTTTGTGTTGCATTAAAAGGGGAAACTGAAAGAAGTTGTGCAAGCAGTCATCAGGATACTTCAATGGCTGTTAGTCAAACACTCTGGTGAGGTTGCACTGTTTTATTATCAGGCATTACAAGAGGAGCAAAACATACTGGCACTCTTGCATAGGGATTTTTTTCCTAAACAAAGTTAAAAAAGTCTTTTTCTGGCTGTCCTGAGAGTTTTTAATGAACAATGTCCACTAATATCTTGTTAAAAAGCTTTATTGGTTAGTCAGGAATGGCACTTCTTCTAACAACCAGAAGATCATAACATAACTTTCAACACTCAGTAAGCATTTAAAGTAAGTTAGTTAAGATAGCTATCTTTAAAAAAAAAAGAGCAAATTTATTTTTAAATCCCTCTTTAATCCACTGAGATTCCACCTAAAGGATCCTTTTAAAACACATCCATGTGTTCCATTTCCTTCTGAAACATTCAGTCTCAGGGAGGGAGGCCCGACAGGCCCGCTGACGGAACAAATCCCTGGGGTGCATCAGTGATGATGGGTCTTGTGTGGAATAATATGCTCCCCAATTTCACTTATCACTGCCAGCCTGTCAGGAAGGTGGAGATCCAAGTAGACTGCATCTTCTAATGACTTGTTTTCCTCAAGTTTTTATTTTTGTTTAATTCAAACCTCCAAAAATGTAAAAAGTTCCAACTTTAAAAAGAAAACTGACCCCTATAGGCATCAAAAGTTTTGTTTTTCTGAGGAAGATCCTTACTGTAAGCAAGACCTGATCATAAGCAAAGTCTGCAGCACTACTACAGATTACTTTAGACTAACAGACTAACACTGCTGTTCAGAGTAAATATTTTTTTCCTAGTTATGGATCAGTGTCACAGACACAGAACGTTGAATCATTTCCCACCTCTGTTGCTTTTACATATATCCAATTTCACGTTTTGAGTAACTGCATGTAAACCAATGCATTCCTATATTTGTTTTCTACAACAGTCAAAAAAAAAAAAACCTCCAAAGGTTTCTTCTGTTTCTCTTCCTGTCAGCCACTAACAAGGGGCGCCTACAGCTGCTCTGCGCATGCTGAGTTGGAGAGGTGAATATATGGCGGTAAAGCTTAGAATCTTTTGTAAAATAGGTTGAAACAGAAAACAAAATATGGTTAGAATACAGCATAGATGAGGGCAAAAGAGTGTGTGCGTTACCTGTAATAAAAACTATCAATGGCACTAAAACAAAATTGCGTTAACGAGGATTTAACTTTGACAGCTCTAAGTATGTTGAATTGACCAATTGCTGAATGGAAGTGTTTATGGATGGGTGTGATGGCCCCGTGTTTCATCCAGATTGCACAGATCTTGTAGACTTACTGAAAAACACCTAAAATAAGAAAAAAAATCTCTCAGTATTGCTAAAAGCTTTTATTCTCTTATGGGATGGTTTTTCCAGACCTCTCTTATAATGTGTACTGCACACTTGTTTGGCTCTTAAACAGACGGAGAAATTGACATTTTTATCCTTTTTAACTATGAGGTTAATTTAAGAGCATTAACTTTGGAATCAGAGAGAACAGAGACGTTATACCAGTCATATGCAGGACTATTGAAAAAAAATACCCAACAATGGGCTTAGAGGAGTTTATTTTGGATAACACGCAGACATGCTGTAAGTTCATGTATCAGTCCCGACTGGCCACTAGTTATTTATGTCTTCTCCATGCATTTGTAACACACTACCACGACTAACCGATGTTTGTTAGTAACTGTTTTGTGAGAAACTGTAATGGAAATATAGTTTATACTCCATTTCCTCTTAGAGCAATATAATTGCTTTAAATTCCTGCATGAAGCTCTGTTGCATGTGGTTATCAATAAAAACATTTCCCTGATTAGGTTATTAACACAAATTATACCCGCTCTGTCAGAAGAAAACCATTTGACCAGCTGTGCATAGTTAAATCCAAAACGTCTTCAGCTCCCAAAGCTTCCTTAAACATATCTCTCTCCTCAATAACATCCTCTTGTGCTAACGCCTACCTGCAAAGACACCTCTGGAGGTCTCTTTGAAATATTCAGGGAGAAGGAGTGATTCTTAAACTTGAAAAAATTGATAAATAGCTTTTATTCTTGAGGATAGGAGTACGACCCCGGATATTTTGACTCAAGTGTGTTGAAGTAGACACATCTTAAAAGGCCACAAGACTTTAAGGACCAGAATTGATGACCCCTGGCTATAGTTTATGGTAGCAGTACATTCATTTAGGCTTTGTCTAGAAAAGAAACACAGTTAAACAGACAGAGTTTTTAACTGGCTATAGGAACTGATGATATGTAGATGTAAATAACTGTGCAGATTTGAGAAAGAGAAAAGGGAAAAATGCTATTTTTCTTACATTTATGTGGATAATTTAGAAAAAAAGGGTTTCAAAATGCCTGTGGAGCACATTTAAATCTAAATGACTTAATTCATTTAGGGATTATTATTTCCAATTATTTTCATTACAAAAATGTTTGATAGCTGCAGTTTATGGTTCTCTATTTTTTTTTTTCAATTAAGATGCCTTTGAAAACATATGTGTCCTCTGGATCACCTCTGTTTTTTTCACCCTTGTTCTACTCCCAGTTGTTCTGTGTTGCCACTTGTGTATCCCTCCCATTACTCTAGCATAAAGCCTTTGTTTTGTTTCTGTGTTTAAAAATCTCTAATGGCTTCTCTTTGGCTCCTTCATTAATAGATTCGTTTTTTTCTTGTTCCCTCTGTACAATATTTTGTTTTAAGTCTGTGTTTGATAATTCGTAAGCCGAAACAAACTCCAGCAGACTCAAATAAGAGTATAGCTCTGTGATTTTCCCTCATCCTTCTCACCAGGGCCCATGTGGAACTCTGAGATCATGACCCAGTTCTACTCATCCTCTTATCATCCCACAGTAGCGGATTAACTTTTGAAACTGAAAACCCTTGTTATTGACCTTAAACTCCTGTCCCCTAAATAAGATCCTACACATCTTCTAATCCCAATTTTAACTATGTTCAAATCCATTTTGGTCTTATATTGAGAAACTTGCCATGCCATGGCAATTGGGTCAGTGGTAGTTTTTATTAATGCTTACCTTTTCCTCTTCGTCTAATCCAAGTTTAGGACTAAACTCTCACTCACTTTGAGCCGAATTATGATGTCTGTGTTATGGCTCTACTTCATGTACATGCTTGTTAAAGATAATCTTAAAAAAGAAGCCAGAAAAAGACTACTGAATAGATAGCAAAACATATACACTCTATTAACACTCTATTGTGATGGTGGGGAGGTTGATGACGGTGTCAGTGTTAGGTTTCAGGGGTGTATTGGATCCCAGTGTTTCCACATTCTTTATATTGTGATAGGGCACAGTGAGAGGGCATCCCTCTGAACCTCACCATAATATCCGCTGGTTTTAGCATGTTAGGCATTATGTTCCTCTAGCTGCATAAGACAGCCGCTAGATCAACATTCTGTCTGTAGGCTTAGTTACTACCGTTCCAGATGAAGCAGATGAGCATTCTGTTGTCGGCAAATTTCAGGAGTTTGTCAAATGTATTCCATCCCTCAGTCATTGGTAAAAGCAGAAAAAAGCACCTGTGCTGGTTGATTGTGTGCTAGGTGTAGAGACTTACATTCCGACTCCTGTCAATCAGGAAGTTTGTGATCCAATGAAAGGTGGAGCATGATATTGTGATCTGGTTGAGTTTGATGCTGAGGATGTCTCTGAGGGTTTGGTGTTTAAAGCTGAGCTTAAGTCCATAAACAAGATCCTTGCATTTTTCACTGACGCTCAAAGTGATGCCAGATGTAAAGCTGTCTCAGGTCTCCTCCATCATTTACTGTATACAAACTGCAGGGGGTCCAACAAGGGGCTTGTAATGTTCTTTAAGTGACCTCAAACCAGCCTCTTAAAGGACTTCATGATTACAGATATTAGGGCAATAGGCCTGTAGTCATAAAATCCAGATGAATGTAGAGTTTATGAATCAGGTGGGAACTTTGCCCAGCTCCAATGAGAATCTCTGTAAAGATGGATGCCAGGGGTTTATTACTCTTAATACAGTTCTGTGTTTATTGTGTGTTCTTTGATTGTCTTGTTTGTGTAATAGTCTTATGCTTTGTATGTGAGTTTCAAGAAAGCGTGGCAATTTGGCTGTTTTTTTTAGAGTTGGACTGGTTTTACATTGTGTGAACCATAAAATCTGAGTAGGCTCTCCCAAGCTTGTCACTACTGCAAAACACTGGATGCTCCAACAGGTTAGATAGTGTGTAATGGTGTCTATGTAAGACAACATTACACTTTGATTCTACTTCCATCACACAGTGAGGCAACAAGCAGAAAACCCGTCAAACAGTAGGCTTGAGCACCAGTTGGCCCTTTAGCACTGCTCCCTAGCCTTGCAACCCCAAAACGTAGAGATGGTTTTATGTTTTTTTTCTCCACTATATAATAAGTTAAGTGCTTTATTTGAAAAAAATCCAACACAGTAATCCTGATCTGTTTTGGTTGGCCGAAGGTGGAATATTCAGCTGGTTGTTTAAGAACACAATTTTTGGTGTAGCTGGATATATGGAGCAGGCATGGAAAATGAGATTGAAAATCTTTTAACCGGGTAAGTTCTAAAAACAACTGGTGTATATGAAATAGTTTTAAATCTAGGGTCATCCTGTTTTGGGGTTCCTATAAGCCCATGAGGGCTGGGTGCAGGTGTGCATGACAAATAAAATAATTAACTTATTCATATAGATAAGTGGTGGGCAAATCCAGTCACTGAGGGCCGGTATCTTGCAACTTTTGGATGTGCCTTTTGTTCAACACTTCTGAATCAAGTAATAAGATAATTGAGAGGGCTCTGCAGGAACTGACTGCATACTGGACCAAAGATGGATCTAAAAAGTTGCAGGATACAAGCCCCCAGGAAGTAGAATTGCCCATCCATCATATAGATGGTAACTTACCACAGTAATATTACATTATAGAGCAACTAGTTATAGTTACTAGTTACCTCTCCAAAAAAGTAACTGAGTTAGTAACTCAGTGACCCCCTCTTAAATTTTTTTACTCTGACCACCCTTTCACCGAATTACAGGGTCTGACCAGGAGATAACGCTTTTCTTTAGATCTTAATGTCCACAAATCATGACAGAAAGAATAATTTACTACAAATACTGATTTTTAAAAAGGAACTGAAGAGGGACCAGCCAAGGGCTCAATGAGGAAAGTGAGGATTTTTTTGTTAATAAATTTTATTAAATAAATAAATAAAAGGACTAGACATCTAAAACAAATTCAAACTAGTCTGCACTATTTTGATGGATGTGGTTTGACAAGTGAGTTGTAATATGATTATGTAGATGTAATCATGTTGTTTGTTTATAATAAAAGAAAAATAAGATGTTTAGAACTTTATTTGCACATTAACAGCCATCAGTTGGCTATAAAATAGGTATGAAGCCAAAACAAAGATAATATACTTTGTAATAGAATTAACTAGGGTTAAACTCTTCCAGAAAGAAAAACTCTAGAAGGACTGTATTATCCCAATATTTGAAAAAAAAAACATAAGCCAAGCAAAAGAAATCAATATAACCCAGAGAAATTAAAGAACATATGTGGATTAAAGGCGGCCAGGTGTCAGTCAGTGTTTGGGATGTGAGGCTTTAAATCTCAGTTTCACTCATCCATTGTCTCTCATCCGTGTTCAAGGTATGCTGAAGTTGCACGTCACCATGTGAGCTTTCACGTACAGTTTGCTGTCATGTGCGCTTATACCAGGAAACTGTCGCTGTTTAAAGCATAGCAATGACTAACGCGTTACTGTATTTTACAAACAAATTGTTTAGAAGGTTAGTTACTGCAATTAAAGTAGCTACTGTAATGCCTTATAGGGCCTACTTGATAATGGGATCAATCATCTGTCCCTGAATATTTACCACATTATTTAAACCATGGAAATTTATATAGGGATAGATACTTTTCAATGCACTAAATTTGTGTAGGTGACATAATAATTGTGTAATTGGACACATTTTGAACAAACCTTAATTCCTCCTTATTCGTAAATTTTTTTTTTGTAGTATGAAGGGGGAAAGCCTTTTTATTTGGGTCTTTCTCAATTGGGTATGTACCATCATTATTTCAGAAAGCCATGTTTATCATTATAATGCAGGTACAAATGTGACTTGGCTCATAACAGTGTAAATTGCTTTTATCTAGCTTGAAATGCAAAATTAATTTTTTTCTGTAAGCAGCTGGAGGAATCTGATCTATGAATAGTTGTAGAGACAGAGTAGGTTGCAGTCTTAAGACAGGCAAAAAATTAGCCTCAGTACATATTAATGACACCGGCTCTTTGAGTTTCACTTACAAAACTAAAAAAAGAATTTTGCCAGAGTTCATGTGCCTTGCTGGTCGGTTTCCATTATAATCCTCCCATTAGGTATAAGGGAATTTAGTTTGGTTGCATTCCAATACTCAGAGCTTTGAGCAAAATTTGAAGGTTAATTACTCAGTGGGTGGAAAATCAAAAAGGACTGTGTCAAAGTGTTCTAGTAATTGAAGGACTTCTGTTGTGGTGGGAAGGTGCCAGTAGTAAAATTAATTATTTATAATATATTTTTTTATGCATGCTTAAAGCTAGATTAAAGTGACGTTGTAGCAGGTAACCTGACATCAAGGAGTAATAAAAAGATAATGCTATATTCACTAAACCTTCTCAGTTGCTGAGTAATGGTTGGAATAAATGCATTAACAGCTTATGCATGCAGACCTGTGTATTGTTTTATTTTTGTTTTAATAATGTACTGATGTTTTAAAATGTGCCATTCACATTTTCCCTTTATATATTAATTCACAGTAACATTATGTGTCTTGGGTCTGACATATTTCTTTGGTGATAGAGGAATTTTGTAATTGACCTCTGTAATTATTCAGGAGTATTTATTCTTGAGTATTTCCCTGAGATGACTAACAGACTTTTAGAGGTTATTTCCAGGAACTTGAGCTGCCTTATTATCTGCCACTTTTAGTGTCGTAGGCGGATGTTTGAAGAGGATCTTTTTTAGGGCTGCCAATAGTGATCTATGAATCATGCTTGTTTTATAAAAAGACTCAGAAACTGAAAAGTTGAACTGCTATGTCCTCACATATAGATAACATAGCAAAAAAACTAAAAAAAGAAACAAATCTTCACAACAAAAGTTTATAAAAGTGCATGATGCTAAGAAAGAAGTGTCAGTTTTCTAAGAAATTAAAAAAGACGGCAAAGGACACAGTCCACACAATCATAATGTTTAGTTGTATTAACCAATATAACCTATATAAGATTTGAAAATAGTCTTTGCGCTCCAAACATTACGTCAACCCTACTGATAAAATTAGGTCTTTATGTTATATCTAGTATGACAACAGACAACAAAAAAGCATTTACTAACTTGAACAACAATATGCCCTCCGCTAATTAATCACTTTTGCACAGTTCCATTGTCATGTGGAGAAATGACCCAGATTAAATCAGAGATGGTACCTATAATTAGTGGAACTGTGTTTGCGTTGCAGGTCTCCCTGTGAGCTGCAGCACCAGCTAACAGATCAATAGGTGTCGGTGCCAATTAGCATTCAGAGAAATAGGAGTCTCCATTATCACAGTTGCAGCCACTGAGATGTTTATTTGGAAAATACATTTAGTTTATATACTTTATCTATACGCTCTATAAAATTGAAATCTAACTCTTATTAAACCTGTTGATAAAATATCCACAGAGACGTGTCAAAGCATTCATGCCCCTTGAGATTATAATAACCACGTTTTTTTTGACAGAGATGCTATTGTGACATACGGGCACCAAGTCATACATTAATTATAAATTTCATTGCAAAATTGCATTTTCGTTTTATTTTTATAACATTTAATAATTAGTTTTAGTACATTTTGGTATGATAACAGCTGCAAATCTTTTAGGTGTGTCTATTATCTTTGGAATCAGGCTGAAACTGTTACTTATTCAAATAATGGACTCAAGCCATGTCAGAGTGAATGCGGAGCATTTTTGACAGCATTTTCAGAATTTTACCTCAGGTTTTCAATTTGATTTAGATTATGGACAATGAGCCATTCTCGCGTATGGATACATATGGTTTGATCTAAACAGTTCCAATGTAGCTGTAACAATGTCTGCTTTCATTACACTACTGAAAGATTAACTTCCAGGCCGGACTTAAATGGGAACAGCATCTTTTTTACATTGGCCCCTCGATTTTATGTTATTACATCATCGGTTTTCTAATCCAAGTAACGACCTTCTACAACGAGGCACAAATTAAACTGTTCATAATTCATTATTTATGGTAAACCAGCATTCATGACATGTAGGCGAATCACTGATCCCCAGACACCTGTGGTCATATTTTTTATGTTTAAAACAAAGCGGCGTGTGTATGATGTCATACGCGCACCGGACTGGAGTCATAACAGGAAGCCTGGGCCACACGCGGCTACGCTCTACCCCTTATATTCATTCGGCTAGCTAATCTGAATTGTTCAATTCCATTTCGAGAGCGAGATCATCTATGGTAATAGCACTAGACATCTTTTGGGCATGTGAGTAAAACTAGCAGCAGTTCAGCGGACAGGATGAATGAATCGTAGCCGGTGCGCACGGATGATGTCATACACACTCCGCTTTGTTTTAAAAAAAATATCAATATAAAAAATATGACCGCGGATGTCTGGGGACAGTGATTCGCCTACATGTTATGAATGCTGGCGTACCATAAATGATAAATTATGAACAGTTTAGTTTGTGCCTTCAACTTGTTGCCCATAGGAAGATGTTACTTGGATATAACCTAACCGAATATCTTCAGAATGGCTCCAAATGACACAAAACTAATATGGGTGAGTAGAACATGATGTAATAACGTAAAATCAAGGACCCAATGTACAAATAAAACAAAAAACATCAGGTTTTCCTTTGGAACTGCCTTGTATTTTTTGGTTGATCGGTTGTCCTGTCAACACTCACCAACCTATCTAGAACCAATAAGAATAGCATCCAATCAGGTGATGCTGTTTCACCGGACAGTGCTAGTTCTCACCCACTTCATGTTTATTAATGCAGGTCAAAGTGTAATTATTACATTGGTCATCACTATACCCTCACTGTTTCATATTGTGTTTGCATTAGGCTACTTCAGTAGTGACATGAAGAGAACGCCTTTCCAGTGGAATCAAATTAAGAGACTGTGTCATGCACTATAGTGGTCTGCTTTCTTTAGTTATGCTGTAACATTTTAAAACATCACGGACATTATTAAATGCCTGAACAGTCCCCGGAGCCTGCCTTTAGCTCAGGGCCCAAGGCAACTGCATAATTTGCCTTCCATATCGCGACAGCTGTCTACTGTATATCATGGGTGCCCAGGTTCAGTATAAAAGAGCTGCTGTACTGAAACTTTAGGTGCATTCATCCTTCAACACATCTAAGGTAAATAAATATCTCCTTACAATGTCTCTGCAGATTAAATGTTTATGGAATTACTACATTAACTTTGTTGTATTGAACCAGAGATGCAGTTAAAAACTACATTGATTGTAGCTCTCAAGGACTGGACCTGGGGAAGCCTGATGTTTAAAAACATGTCTGAACCAATGAGCAATCTGTCGAAGGACCTCTAATATACAGTAACAGGATGTCTGTGCAAATTCTAGAGCCGCCTTCATTATTTCTAATCCCAGTCATGCCTGGAAGTCTTTTCACATATATGATTATGGTCTGAAGATTCATCATACATATGAAAAGGAGTTAGAAACAGCTTTAAAACTGAAGAAATCAAAATGATTAAAGAAAAAACTCAGAAGTGTAAAAGTCAGCTACAAATCTAAATCATTTATATGGCCCTGTTGGAAATAGTATATTTTGGCAACCGATTTTTGTCACAGTTGGCTTATTTGTTTATTTTAAATGCTGTTTCCTCAGGGTGAAGGAAAGCATTCATCTACTGCATTTTTGCTATTTATTAAATGCACTGCCGCTTCCATGATCACCTGATCATTAAAACACCACCACATTTGTCACTTCTTTGCAAAACCCTAAAATGGTGTGCGCTTGAATGCATTTATGTTATTTAATAATAAATCAAATGACTTTGGCACTCTCATATGTTTTTTCTGTGAACATGTCCCAAATGGCTCTGTTAGGACAACAAATTAAACTGTGACTCAAACTCAAATCATAGTCTGTTAACTGCGCACATATGGAATAAATTCACAGTTTAAATCCAAAATATAATCAGCTCCAGATTAAACACACTTAAAGAACTTTGCTCTAACCCATAAAAGGTCATGCGTGTGTCAGAGATGGTCTGTCCGTTTGTAGATGAGGTTTTTGGAGAAGTAGCTGTGGTGTTAAAGATAACTCTCAGAGCATGGTCTATGCTAACGCCCCCCCACCAAATAGTAAGCCAGGCTGTTCTTTACAAGTTTAATAAAATGCAAAGATGCAATGTTTATTGGTGTCATTGGTGATATTCCTATGACACATGTAAGCATTGCTAGTGGGTGAAAGGCAAAGCAAGTATTCCATCATAGTTGGACGCCATGCTTCAGATAGCAAGGTCCTATTCAGTAAGGGATGATGGTACGGAAGATGTAATAATATAACATACTGACAGTGAATGCCTTACAGAGTTGCATTGGCACAAAGATGTCCTGATGCAACTTTATACAGAAGCTAAAATAGGAGCTTTGAGCTGAGTTTATAGAGGGGAGAAAATCATCAAGGCAGGTGTAACAAGCTTTTTATCAAAGCTGTACGGGCAAAAGCATGAAGAAAGCCAAACAAGGACACAATGCCAGGTGCAGAAATGTTGCATTGAAAATTAAACTTCAGCGACATGCAACAGATGCACTAAATATGTGCAGGAGTTCAGGCAGATTGGTTATCAGTCCTCGCTGGGAGTTGGAAATATTTTTATTAGCCTCATTGTTGGTTGTGTAAATTGTTAGACCTGTTTATAAATATATTTGCTTTCAATCCCCCCTTCCTAACTTTTAACACATAGTTTATGTGAAAGTTTTTAGCTAATTTTGGAAATATGAACATTGGTGGTAGATTTATCAGTTCAGTTGTTTGATATAATTAGTTCTTTATATGTATTTATACATGTTATTTTTTGGTTCAGTGAAGAGAATCGGTACGAAAACAGCTTAATGTACCAATAAACATCGGGTATATGAAAGGTAATCTCTGTTGGTGTCCTTCTGCTTTACAACACATTTTAAGGTGAGTTTAGCAGTTGTTATAACCTTGCAAGATAAATGAATTAGATTCATCGTGTTGGGGCCCTGTTCAGTAATGGAACAGATAAAAAACAGGAGAAGATCATTTCATTGTTATGAGGAAACTATTTCGTTAAGAATGTCTTGTTATTGCGAGATAGTTTTCTCATCACAACAAAATAGTTTTTTGTTTTTTAGAAAGTAACCATTTAGTTATAACGAATGAAAAGAATTTCATGAAAAGAGTAAAAAACATGTTAAGAAACAATAAATATAAAAATAACATTTCATATGCAAATATTATAATTAATGATGAATATAACTGTTATATATATAACTTAGTGCTAACATCTTAAAAGAGGTATGAACATATAATAAGATACACCTTTATAATAATATAAAATCACATTTCAGTTTCATAATTCAGTAGGTCTGTGGTTGTTTTTAGTCAAATAAAGAAATTATTTGGATCATAAGGACTCAATATAATTTTGCAAGGAATCATAAGACTGCAAGCAGGTGGTGTTGATCCAACTGTACCAAATATCAATCTTAAAATATTACATAAAAAAAAAAAAAAATGATAATGAGTCTCTTCCGAGAGTGAAAAAAAAAAATGCTCTTATTGTTTTAAATGAAAATCACATGCGTATGGACATGCATGAATTTTAGCGTCATGGTCTTTTCTTGTTGCAGGACTGGAAGCAGGAGAATGAATATTAAAGTAAATATTGTTAATCATTCAATATTAGTTAGCATTGGTGTCCGTTTGCTATAAAGAAAAAGGGGCAATAAATAATTTAGTCTGTTATGCTGAAACAATCTTTACGTCATGTTCATCACTAGATATCTCTAATCCTCAGATGAGCCAGTGTGTAACGGGCAATTAATCGTTTGTGTTATTGTAGAATTTATCCCTTTGAAATAACTTTCTCCAAATATGACCTTGGTTTTACTTCATTACTTGGTGTCAATTTAAAGTTTAAATGGCAAGATAATATTTCCTCTTTTGTTAGTGGGGAAATTCTAATTTAAAATTTGTTGTTTTTTTGCTGCTTCATGAAAATAACCATCTCTTTGATAAGACTCACTCCCATTGAATCTTTTGTAATATGATAGATATCTTTAATATACCAAGAAACGGTTCTAAAAATGAAATCTTTTTCCCTTTATGCTACAACTAGCCTGACGTAGTCCGACTCAATTCTAGTCAGAATATGAGTCTGATACTGCTCCATAGAGCTGTGATTATGGGGCGTGTTTCGAACGAACCAGGAAAAAAAATGCCTCTGTACTCAATTGGATAGACCTACAACCAATAAGAGCAACGGAGTGCGTGACGTATCTTAAGCGAGGCATAGTTGTTGTCCACAAAAATCAAAGCGTGCAGTTTCACGCCTAGAATAAGAAGATGAGACTTGATCGCGTTTCTCTGTTCCTCTTTTAAAATTAATTTGCTGTCGATATCTTCTAGAACAGACCTAATAGCAGAATCTACTCACCCAAACTCTCCAGCGGCAGCCATTATTGTTGTCACCCAAGCGCGCTTTGGTCACGTGGTTGATAACGTTACTCTTGATCATCTGTCCATCATCGTATAAAGCCCGCCCTGACAATTTGATTGGATCGCCTGACAGTGGGCTTTAATACTCGCGCTACTATGGAGCAGAGCCAGACCGAACTTCCTCGAACTCAAACCTTGTGGGCGGGACTAAGTTCGGACTGGCACCCAGGCTATGCTACAACATGTAAACATTTGAAATAACTGTCTGATATGTCTGTCACATTCTTTTTCAGGACAGCAGTTTCTAAGCCTAGATCTTTATCACCATTCAACATAGCATATTGTTGTCTGCTTACTAATGTATAACAGCAGACAGCAAAAACATAAACATTTTATAGATGTGAGAACGAAAAAACGAAATTTGAATAATCATTTTCTATGTTTTACCAATTTTTACTTTTTTTCTTAGTCTTGTAAACAGTTTTTTTCTTTTGAGGTAATTGATGGGGATTTTCCTTTTTTTCAGAATCCATGTCATTTCTGAAAATTTAATAAACATAATTCCTGGCTCAGAGAGTAAACAGCATCTGTTGTTTGTTTGTTTGTTTGTTTGTTTGTTTGTTTTAACAGCATTAAGTTGTATTACTCTGATGAAGGACCTTAGTGGAATTCAATGCAATGAACTTTACAATTTAATATGAAATCCTTATTTAGTAAGAAAGCAGCAGCCATGAAATACTCTAATTTGCATATTGGAAAATTAGTTTCAATGCTGCTAATGGCAGGCATACACTGTATGATATTTTCAATCATTGCTATCATCAACAGCTCAACAACCCAAAAAACAGGATTTAAAACTACACAGCTCATGATATTTGTCCTTAAACTGTACAACCTAATGCTTTAATGTGATCTGACTGCTCACACTGTAATACCAAATGCCACATGTTGGACTCAGCCCTGTAGAGAGATGGTGCTGATCAGACTCATACATGTGGAAGTAAAGTGAAAGAAGACTTCCCTTGTTTGCACATTTGCAAGATGTCGATGCTGTTGATGGTGGGATTGAACTTATTCCTTGTTCTTCATCTAAAATCTATAGTCATCTCCCTGGTTTTGTTCACAAGGTAAGAAAGCGGTTCACCAGCTCCTCACACTCAGTTTCTTGTACCCAGTGACTGCAATCATCAGAATATTTCTGCATTTTCAGTTTCACATTTTTAAATACTTTAATGGAGAAGTAAAAAAAAAAAATTCAACATTTTCACAGAAAAATAAACTTTTAGTGATAAACTCTTAGAAACATGAGTGTCTCCAAGAGGGCACTGGCCACCAGAGGATTGCAATAGCACTGAAACATCATGCCACCGGGTGAATTTTTCTTTTTTTATTAATCTTTTTCTCGTCTCTTGTTGATTCTGGGGGGCTGACTGTAGACTTCCGAGTGTGTTGTGTGTACTTCTATTCTCATGACAGGTATTGTCAACAATATGAGCCTCAGTAGAAGGATATGACAATATAACCTTGTTTTCAATTTTAGAGGAGGTACACTGCCTCCAGGGATTAAGTAAAATCAGTCTGCAGCACTTCTGTTCCCCGGATAAAAGGAGTTATTTCATGATTTCTCAGGATAATGCAGTTTCTTTCACTTTGACTTGATCGGTTCAGTTATAAAGATAACGTGATAGAGGGAAAGATATGGAATGGACAAGAGGTCTGCTAAATAGGGGAAGCATTTACATTATTAGCAGTGCAAATGGGGATATGGAAGAAGTACGGGAACTCTTATAACTAAAACAGTACTTGCACAGTAGAAAAATAATTGAATTTCAAGAACATTAATGGTACAAGTTTATTCAATGGAACCTTTTTGTATTTTAAAATGTAATCATGTTTTTCACATTTGAAGGTCTGAATAAGAGGGGGAATGGGGATTGGTAGGACTGGTGCTGTAGAGCAGCTGCAAAATTACTGTAATTTATCCCAGGGGAAATTGTCCATGTCAAAGTAAAGTGTTTTCGTAGAGATGGAAATACCAAATACATCATTTATCTGTCCGCTTCAGTGACTCTAATCCTTTGACCAATTATTATTTCCCAAGTCTGATATTAGCAGGTCCTGTTTTTATAAGTTAGAGCGCTCTAAAGCAAATGGGTTAAATAATACAGTAATGTCTATAAGGAAAGTCATGTTGGTTTTTTGCTTTAATCCTTTAATCAGTGGTTCCCAAGTCCAGCCTTCAAGAATTACCATCCTGTAACTTTTAGATGCATCTCTTCCCTGAAAGACCTGAATCTAAAAGCTCAGTCCCCTCATTTAGCTCAGCAGAGGCACGGTAACGAGCCTCTCATTTGATTTAGGTGTGTTAAAATGGGCTCGCTTCAAAAAGTTGCAGGACAGTAGCTGTTGAGGACTGGACTTGAGCACCCCTGCTTTAAGTACATTCCTTGTTGCTTTATCTATTGCTATGAACTCCAATTTTAAAGGCTTTGCATCACAGAATAGTCAATGATGTAAGATAAAATGAGCCTCAAACCATTAGCTGTTCAGCATGTAAAATTATATATACAGTGTATATATATATATATATATATATATATATATATATATATATATATACACACAGCTCATATGTTTTATAATGCACTTTTTTATTCTTTCCAATAATTCTGTGGTGGCAATTACTCTTTATTCTAAAAAAATTGTTTATTTAAACTGTTTAAAAGTGACTATTTCTGACAAATATTTGGGTGCACTCTGGTACAGTCCAGCAATCGGATCATTAACTGTGTAAAAATTCACATCTAGCGCGAATGGCTTTCACACAGAGATATTTTGAGTGGTGAACATTCACAGTCAGTTTCAGGTTCCTCATTTTGGGTTCTCGGTGGTGTCATCCACTATGGAAATGGGAAGCTGCAACTGTTAAAAGTGTCCCAAAGCTCTTATTTGAAAGGATCCTTACAAATAATTAAGTTATAATCTATCTGTCTGTCTGTCTGTCTGTCTGTCTGTCTGTCTGTCTGTCTGTCTGTCTGTCTGTCTGTCTGTCTGTCTGTCTGTCCGTCCGTCCTCTGTGTAAGCGGAGCAGGAGTTTGGTCCACATTGCCGGCATTAAGACTGTCCTGTTTTCAGTCCATGTTGTACTACAACAGGGCTGCCCTCTGTCACTGGTCCTGTTCATAACCTTTATGGACTCAATTTCTAGGCAAAGCCAAGGACCAGAGGGGGTCTGGTTCAGGGACCAGACCCCCTTTGGTCCTTGGCTTTTTGCGGTTAACGTGATTCTGCTGGGCCAGTTCACAGCCGAGTGTGAAGAGGCAAGGATTAGAAACCTCCAAGTCTGAGGCCATTGTTCCCGACCTGAAAAAAAGTGGCTTGTCTCCATCAGGTTGGAGGAGAGTTTCTCCCTCAAGTGGAGAAGTTAAAATATCTTGGCATCCTGTTCACTACTGAGGGGAGAATGGAGTTGGAGATCAATAGACGGATAGGTACAGCTGCTGTTATAATGCAGACACTGCGCTGGTCTATTGTGATGAAGCAAGAGCTGAACAAAAAGGCAAAGTTCTGGATTTATTGGTCACTCTACGTAATGGTCATGAAATTTGGATCATGACCAAAAGGATAAAATCTCGGATACAAGCTGCTAGAATAAGCTTTCTCCACAGGGTTGCTAGGCACTCCCTGAGAAATAGGTTTAGGAGCTCAGCCATTCGGGACAGGCTCAAAAAAGAGGGCATCTTTTTGGATTTTCCCTGGACGCTGCCATTAGGAGATGTTCCAGGCACATCCCACCAGGAGGAGCAAGGGGATGACCCAGGGCACGCTGGAGGGATAATGTCTCTCAGCTGGTCTGGTAGCGCATCAGGCTTCCCCCTGCAAAGCTGAAGGAGGTGTCTGTGGAGAGAGGAGTCTAGGAGTCTCTGCTGAGACTGCTGGCCCCCGTGACCCTATCCTGGATGAATCAGGAGAAGAGTACGAGTAGTTTCACATAATATCTAATGCTAGGTGTGAGTTGTGTTTTAAGGTTTTACTCTAACTCCGATGTTTTGTTAATTCTAATCTGAGCATCTAAGTGAATATTGTTTTTATGCGCAGTAATTTGCCCATGCATAGTAAGCAAAATCAACTTGTTTGAGCTTGTAAATATGTTACACTTCTTTTTTTTTTTTTTTTTTATCAAAATCATGCCAAAAGTGGCATTGATACATGCATATCAGTACCTTTATCATTTCTGTTTTCTGATTTTGCCTCCCTCTGCTGAAAAAAACTATTTGCCATCACTGCTTCAATCAGGACATTGATGGGAAACTGTAACTGCACTTATTTTAAAAAAAAAAAAAAAAAAAAAGTGAATCTCACACAATCAAGGTGAAAATGTTTTCCTCGCCTAGTTGAAGGGAATCCTCCAGACTAACACGTTATGAAAACACCCGAAAATATAAATCATAAAACTTTGAATAGATCTTTAAATCGGACAAAAAAACAGCTGGCGGTAACTCCTTTTTTTCATGTCAGGAAGACGTCTGCTGCATTTATTGCAGCTCATGAGCATCATAGGGCTGAACTACTAAAATCCCAAATGAGGAGCGTTAAACTGGTTGTATAAAATAAAAATTAATCAGCGTGTTGCAGGTGATCTAAGGTGCGTGTCTAATTGATAACACTTCATGCAGAAGTGGTAAAAACGTATAAAAGAGGATTACAGACTGTAACCACAGAGAGCTTGGGACTGTAGAGTGAATTTCATTTGCACTCTACAAAAGCAGCCAAAATTTGCAACAGCACTGCACACATTTTGCAGGTGTAATTGCTATGTGGAGTAGATGTTGCCAGAGGAAACGAGAGAGGACCTTCTCTGTTCATGTGATATTAAATCAATTATCCAGACCGTTTGACTAGTCTATAAGAAGACAGCATCCAGACCATTTAAAACAGCTGTAACCAATCGAGGTCAATGTTTGAATTTCTGAAATGATTGCAATTCAGAAAGATCTGTCAGTCACCCTGGATGCACAAAACCATCTGTTGTTTTAAATGTTACTTTTTTTTAAATAAACGTCATATTTTACAATGTTAAGCTAATATAAAGTTATAAAAGGTTGTTTTGCTACCAGTTTTTTTCTGAAACAAACAAACAAAAAAATTTCAAAATGCAAATAGCTAATGCATAACCTCAATTACACTCCAGCGGACTTCAGACACATACTGCAGATTTTCAATCCAATAGTGGCGATAATCACAAAGTGTGAGACAAATTCTTTCGTAATATAATAAGAAATGTTTTCACCGATAAAAAATTAGAAAAGCAGCTTATTCAAGTGATTGGCAGTTTGTTACATGAATTATTTCTGTTTTTCAAACACAAATTTTAGACAAACTTTTTTCTACTTAATCTGATTGTTATAAAAGTGTATACACACAAGTTTGAGACAATGCAACATCCTTAAGGCCCCTTACCTCTAAAATGAATCCTGTATTTGTAGACATCACACCAGTAGGACTACTCTGGGAAAGGCCACCAACTGTAATGATATGGTGGAGGGATTCAGATGCAAGAATATGCTATGCTGCAAGGAATGTTTTCATTACACGATAGAAGTTGCACCATAAGATTTTGATTTATAATTTCAAATAGTAAAGTTAAATGTACTCAAGAAAATTTTCAGTAGCATTTATTTTTAAAAACAGAACTTTTAAATTGTATAACTTGTTGCATGCATCTTGGTGAAAAATATCTGGTAACACAAGGTCAATCCCAATTGCTTTATTTTACTTGTACAAAAAAAATAAATTTCTACAACTTTTTAAAACAAAATCCACTAAACCCCAAGGTGACATTTCCTAACTTTTTACCTCATTGTGTATTACTTTCTTAACATACTTCCACAAGTATAATACCTAAGGCAGAAAATGTATCTTCTGAAAATATTCATAACTCCCTGCACACCTTTCATTAAAATGGATTATAATGGTCCACTTCTGCCTCTTTCCCACACCTTTTTCATGCTTTTTCTCTCTCCTGCTGGTAGCCCGCTAACGAGCACCAGTGAGCAAAAAATAAAGACAAGCCTGGCTCTGCTTCTCACATTACAGAAAAACAATGAGACAGGAGACTGACTGCACTCCAAAAACCTTAAGGATGGAGTTCAAGAGTTTGACCTTTCACTGATTGCTTGTCTTTTTTTCTTGTCTTTCTCTCCAGCTGTGCTAACCGTTTACAGCGTGTGCTTTTGTACTTGAAGAGCAGACATCCTCTTGTAGAGCAACAAAGTGATGACTTAACAGAAAAGAAAAAAAAATATGTATTACTGTGATAAATCACTGAATTTTAAATACTTTCAGGTTATTGTTAGAATTGAAGTAGTGCTCTTAGAGCTCTAGTGTCACCAAAGAAATAGATACTGAGGAACCAGGGGAAATCTCTGAATGCTGTGGAAGTTTTGAAAGAGAAATTTTCATCATCAGAGTAATCTTTAACTTATCCTCACTTTTCCTTCACTGAGTTTAGAACTTTTTGAAGACAATGAACTTTAAACTCATTACTATTTGTCAAAGAAATGATTTTAAATCAAAAGAAGTTATTCCTATGATGGTAGGTGTTTTGCACTTTTTACATTCCATATGAAACCTTGCTGTAACAGCCTTTTTTCAATCAAATGACATCAGACAGAATCTTTGACTGACATTCACCGGTCACGTTACCAGATACAGCTCAATTTAAACTGGTTGGACCCCATTTAGAACATCCAAACTTTTATAAATCTTTATGGTAAGGATTTGACATGTTTTAGAGCCTTACGTCTGAGATTTACAAATTTTTTTTAACCAATAATGACCCTGCGGTCATAGAACAACAATGTCTCTGAAGACTTGTGATAAATGCTTTATTTGTACAAAGGCCTGGAAAATATGCCAAATTATCCCCACCATTACAACATTGTTTACCATTGAAATAAGGGAGGATGGATCAACGCTATTACAATATTTATGCCAAATTCTGAAAATCAGTGCTGAAATTTAGATCAATTTGCCAATTAAATCTTTTTTCTACTCTTTTATCAATTTTTTTGTGTGCAAATTGTTGAACCTGATGTGGTCTGTCAATTCAGACCATGTATGTTAATTCAACTCTCTGACATTACCTACACAGTTGTCTTAACACAACAGCTGCTGACTGAACTTTTATTTAATTCAGGCTTTTTAGAACACCTGATGCTACTAGTGTGTGAAAATGTGGTATTCAAATCAGCACTATATGCATAATCAACCAATACACATTAAAGGACACCCAAATCCCCATTAATGTCATGTCTTGTGGCTGGATTAGAGGTGGGTTAGAATAACCAAAAATGTTACTCAAATAAAATTAACACTGTTAGACATTTTTACTGAAGTAAAGGTGGAGGGTAGTCACAGAGGAAATACTCAGTACAAAAGTACCTGGTAAACTGACTACTCAAGTACACTTAACAAAAATATAAATGCAACACATCTGGTTTTGCACCCATTGTTTATGAGATGAACTCAAAGATCTAAAACTTGTTCCACATACACAGCATCATCATTTCCCTCAAATATTGTTCACAAACCAAACTAAATCTATGATAGTGAGCACTTCTACTTTGCTGAGATAATTCATCCCACCTAACAGGTGTCCCATATCAAGATGCTGATTAGACACCATGATTAGTGCACAGGTGTGATTGCCCACAATAAAAGGCCACTCTGAAAGGTACAGTTGTGTTTTTTTGGGGGGCGGGGGCAGAAAACCAGTCACTATCTGGTTTAATGTAACAAATGGGACAGAGACTAATGTGCATATTCTGGTATTGCCGAGTAAGAAATACAATTTTAAAATAAAAATAAATAACCTGATTACAGTATGACAAATTTTGGGAGAAAAAATACACTTTTTTTCAACATAGACTTACTGTATAAAACCAATCTTGACGCTAGATAATGCATATTCAAAGGGAAGTGTAAAGGACTTTTAGCTACCATATCTACTGATTCACCTAAATTTTGAATTGCTCAATTTACTTATCATGGGTAGACTATATATACTAGTAAAAGTAAAAAACAAATGGTAAAGTAAAGCTACTCCTAATGATTATATATTTTTTCTAAAACTTACTCAAGTAAATGTAACTGGGTAAATAAAACTATTTCCTACTTACCTTTGTGATTGAGTATTTGTGACAGAAGGCAATAAAACAGTTGTGCATACTAATAAAGTGGAGGGTGAGTACAGATAATACAGTTTCCTATTGGCTCTAGATAATTGATTTTTAAAAACAGACAAAAGCTCTGCCCAATACATGTTCAGTGCTGTCACTTAGCATTGAGTGAATCAGATAATATATTTTAAAATGTTTGGCTTTGCTGGGCCATTGTTTATACTCCGATTGGCCAAGTATTGGTCCTTGGAGTGGAAATGGGTTTCAGGATGCATTTCCTCTAAACAGTACAAAACCAAAGAAAATGAATTGATGAATTATCTTATGGGTTCTCACACACCATCAGGATACCTTAAGGGGATAGTATACATAACCAATCATTATCAATAAACATAAGAGTCTTTTATAAAAAAATATATATAGCGGTACTAGCAAAAGTTGTTTGCTGTTGCACTGTTAAAGAGAGCAGTGATACAACACTAGAAAAATAATCTTAATCTTTTTTAAAACATTCATCAGGGCTGCTGCAGTGCATTCAATATAGGAAATTAGAAATGTTGTAACTGCAAACCTACATAGTTTGAAAAGCCATAGGTTTGTTTTTGGAATTATTTGTTTTTGTTTTATTTTAACAAGGCGGCAACGTAGATAGCCAATTATAACACATCCTTGAAGCAGTTTACAGACTTGTCATGACTAAGTATATAGCTTATGGTTAGCTATTTCACCAAGGCTGTTAAAGCTAAAGTAAAAATTTTTTTCATGTGGTATATTCTACTGGTAAGGTATATATATATATATATTTTTTTATGTAAAGCAGAATCGTGAAAATAAATAAATAAAATCCCAGCCTCCCATAGAGCAGATTTTTTCATTGCTGGTATACATGTCATCAGGATCTCAAGAGTGTTATCTTAGTTTATTAGGACCTTATAAGTCTGTTTTATTACTTTCTTGGCACATGAGAAACTCAACATGAGCCATCTGCTGCTTTTTGTGTTTTCCTGAACTAGGAAAAAACCCTCAACAGTCTTTTTGAGGAAGGGTGAGATAAATTGCCTGCCACTTCACTCCAAGAGTCGTTAATTATTCAAGTAACACAAATCAAAACCACACAAATGTCTCCGCTGCAGGCTTCCTGCCTGTTATTTAGATATTTTGTTGTCTTTTAGTCATTTTCTTGGGGACGTCTCTGTCCTGCAGTGTTATAGCTTTATGTCCCTGCTGGGTCATTCAAGTTGAACAGTGAAAAGTTTTCATAACTAAAAATGTTGCTTTTGTAATTTTTTTCGTTTGTTTTTATCTTGTTTTCTCTGTTTATCTTTTTTTTCTAGACATATTGATTTCTACAGGTTCACCTGCTCGAATAAAGAAAATTTTTCCTTTTTAGATTTTGTATACAGTGTCTATTTAACATAAATCTTGGTCTCTCTTTTTTTTTTTTGCTTTTCCATCTGCTTTTTGTGAGTGCTTAACGCGTTTGCAGCTTCCCACTCCTGAAAAACACACTCACAGGTTCAATATGCAAAGCAGACAAATCGGTGGGGAGGGTGCAACCAAAATAAACATGGCAGGTGTTACTGTACACAGCCAGCGGGTACCTCTTTCTTTACTATTTTTTGTAGGAGGAAGCTTGACGCTGATGAGTGGGTTTCACATGCTGTATCTTTACATATGCTTTTACTCTACTCTGCTCGCTGCTCAGATGCACTGAAGAGTATAGATTCTATTTTTGGTTTGTCATCATGCTTCTTCTGATGTTATATTTTCTCACAGGATGCCGGTTTGTTTAAATGTATCATTTTTTATAACGGCTAGAGGACACCTTGTTTTTTAGGAGTTTCCAATTTAATCACACCTGTGAATGCTGCACCACCTGTTCACTAGTATTAAATCTGTACTATATTTAAGCAACAGATTAATCATTTTAATGACAATTATCATTCATTACAGTACTGGCCAGCTTCATACAGTACACTAACAGATTGGTTCTGAAATAAGAGAATGTTGGAATCAGAACAACGCAGAAGAATACCAGGAGTCATTTGGAAAGGTTGGATGGCTTGATATGATTCAAAGGAATAATAGCTGTTTTGTCTGCATACATAAAAATGTATGCCACTTAAGAGGAAATATGTGTCCTCAACTAAACTAACAAGGCTGAAAGGAATGTTATCAAAAAATAATGTGTGGTTATTAATAAGAAAGGCATACTGAGGTAAAACCTTGAACATTTCTGATTTGCATCCAAATATACGTTTTTATGACTAACCAAACAGTATTTTTTTTTTGCTAGCAAGATGTTTTTTTTTACCTTCTGCTGTGCAGTTGACTTTAAAAAAGTATTTTTATGCATATATTATTTAGTGTTATATGTATCTGGAAGCTCTCTTCTGACTGCTCATATTTACCATTGTTACACCTAAATTTCCACAATATGGAAAATAAAGGTAATTTTATTCCATTCTATTCTATTTGTAATGTGCATTTCTTTAAAAGTTAAATTGACATGAAAAGCTCTTGATTTACAAGTCTATTTAAATTCCAACCTTCATCTATTATCTTGAGATTTCATCACTGAAAGAACAAGATCCTGGATACAATGTGTTTGAATTGATTTTCCCATTGGCTCAAACTAAAAGATAAGGTAAAGATCTCAGTCATCTAAGGAGATTTTTGATTACTAAACTGGTTTTAGTTCTTGCTCAACACCAGCTATTTCAATTTTATCCCCAAAGCTCTGGCATTGTGGGTCAGCGGAAAGATGCTCTTTTATCAGGAGATACGTGCAGGCTTATGGACATCAACAATTAATCAATTTTTATTTTCATGTTCAAAATCCAAGAGTTAGTTTTACAGTTTGTCTGTTTCTTTTTTCAGGTAAAATACTGTTAAACACTAATTATCAACATTAACACAAACGGAAATCACTAATATATCAGGATTACTTAAGCAGGTCAGTGCTCTTCAGAGAGTCGTGTTTATAGACAGTATGTTCAGGTAAAAGGCTGGTGGGTCCTTAATGTTGCCAGGTGGTTTTAAATAGGTCTGCCATAAATGTTAAGCTGCAGTTCTTTTAGTGCATCGAATAGCGACTAGATCGGCTGATTGGGACTGTGAGCTGTTTACAGCCTCTTCTTGATGGGAGGCTAAAATGGGATTAACAGAGAGAGAGAGAGAGAAAAAAATAAATTAAAGCGGCGATTCCAGAAAAGCTGTTTGCAGGGATACTGAGTAAAGAAAAAAAAAAAAAAGAGTAGATAAACTTTCTCCAAATAATTTATGATGATGGGCTGACAATGGCTCTGAATTACCTCTTGGACTAAAACAAAACTAAATGAGTTTTAAGTGAAGGCTAGAACCAGTGTAGTTAAACGCTGTTACCACTTTAATGAGAAAGCCCCTATGAATTAGGGGGGATTTGGAGTTACTGCTACTCTGTATCAACAGGAATCAAAGGAATCAGAAGAGCTAAAACTGCAGGGTCAGGAAGCCTCTTGTTGGCTTACCATAGGAGATGTTACTAAGACCTACATTTTGGGCAGAATAAGAAACATATTCATAACTCTCTGAAATGACAAACATTTAATCTTGACCTGTCACCTCTATGAATTGATTTCCAGTTAATCAGAAGCGATAAAGGATTTTTTTTTAATTTATTCTATTTTTTTGTGTATTATTAAAACACCCTTTGGTTTTAAGGTTTTGGTGCCACTGAATTAGGCAATCAAAAGAACAAATAAAATCTAGATACTCAACAAGATTTGCCAATTAGATCTTTAGTTGTTACACTTCTAGTTCATACATGTATTGAAAGGGTTTTGAGGCATTCAGTCTTCATTTACCATTTTCTAAATTATGTGGCTAAGGTCTGAAAACTTAAATACTTTTTTATTTTAATTCTGTAAACTTCCTTATTCTTAATAAAAAAAAACATTTTTAGCATTTTTGTGATCAACAAGCATTTTATTGTACAGAACTGTATAGTTGCACACTTTAAAACCATTATGTTTCTATTCAAAGAAAAATTTTTTGACAAGATGCATTTGGCAGAATATATATTTTTAACACAGTTTCAACTTCTGTAAACTCCACTAGGTCTGCTGCTGGTTCTGCTTTTACTTCACCTTTTTATTTCCATATTAACACATCAGCTTAAATTACTTTGTTTTTTCTGCTTCTCTATTCCCTCAGCGGCCATTTTGGATGACCAGTCTTTGTGTGGCCGCGGTGAGCGCCTGGCGCTGGCTCTGGCCAGGGAAAATATTAACAATCAGATGGAGGGTTCCTCCCAGGCAAGGGTAGAGGTGGATGTCTACGAGCTACAGAAAGATTCCCAATATGAGACGACTGACACAAGTAAGCCTTTTGAATATTTTTAATATCCAGTTTTTGTATCTAAAATTGTTTGCAGACTGCCTTCATAATGTTTAGTTATGAGAGAAATTAGAGAAGGAGAAAATAGAAGAGAAATTAAAATCAACAGCACTGCCAATGTGTAATGTTTCTATCGATTTCCAAGTTAGTAATTTATTACTTTAGCAGTCAATTTATTAAACCTTTATAAGGCACTCAATGAAATACTTTGAAAATCAAAATTCTAATCCAATTGTGTTATTGTGTTATTAAGTGTTATTGGAATGTCAATTTCAATTAATAACAAAGAAACATCAACTTGACTGAATATATTAAGAAAAATAACAAAAGTGCTTCTATAAGAATTTCATCAAGAACACTCATGAAATGTGAAACAAACACATTTTTTGGTACTACTTAACCTTAGAAGCATTAATGTTGATACTGGCACTTAAACCTTTTAGTTTATAAACCTAAATATAATTGTTAACTAGGCTTATTAACTTTTTAACATTACTTTTCAAATTTTCACTTAGCTTTTTTCCTTTTTTTTTGACTTGTTAACTTCTTTTCCCAATTTAATTTACAGTAGGTAATATATCATTCAAGGGCTCGTCTGTCATGATCGGTTTGTCGGAATCTGACCCACATACAGTGTAACCAGTCAGAGAACCAGGGGAAAAGTGCAACAGGTTTATTTGTGGAAATGAAAACTGCCGTTGAGTCTGGAAATCAAAGAACTGGTGAACCGGAACTGGAAGTGAGAAGGGAAGATCACAGAGATCAGTTCAGAGACCGTGGGAATTTTGGATGTTGTTACATTTATGCAGGAGGGGGACTCACGTTTGAGGGGGCTCTTGTCAATCCTTGAATCCTGTGTGGGATTATCCAGAGAGTAGGGAACACATTGGAGAGTGGACAGGTAGACAAACGTAGGACCCGTAGGAGTAATGGAGCGGACTGTCACTCTGATTTCCGATGGGAACTTGAACGGATCATGTGGAGGTTTTCACCTGCTCAGTTTGAACTCAGATTTTTCTTTCCAGGGGGAGAAGGTCCAGGTATCCAGTTATACAGGAAGGCTTCCTGCCAAAAAACAAAGACAAAATGAACATAAGTCTCAGAGAAACAAAGCTCAGGTTAGACTCTGCTAATCTCAGATTGGCTAGAGTACCCAAAACTGGCAAACACTCTGGCGTCGAGGTATTGACAGCCCACTGCTCAAATACTCCTCCAGATAATTGTCCAATGAGCCGCAGGTGTGCAGGGAGGCCCAACAAAGACAGGGCACCTCTGGGTGGTGGAGAGATGGAAACACACAAACAGACCACACAAACTGGATTCCTAACATCACCTAATTGGTCAAATGCCAAAATAAGATGTACAGCCCTGTAGCAGTGTCTTTGCTGAATGGCTGGATATAAATCTTGTGCTTCTAAACTTCACTGAAGGACGGGGGGGGGCATTTGTAAAGGATATGCAAGTGCTCAAAAATGGTACCTTGCCCTATAAAGGGTTAAGTTAAGCAATAATTTACCCTACCTGACTACCACTCCTCAAACCTTTTTGAAGTTGCAGGTGTATTACAACCTGTGATATTTTTGAAAACACTAAACTACTATGACATAGTTTAGATAACAATCAAAAACAGAATTGGTTTTATTTACCAAGTTGGAAGAGGTGTGTGTGGTTGGATATGTATTCTTGATTTTTAGAACACCATTTACGTAGTAGTCTTTCAGAATTTTCTGAGGATTTTGAAAAAAAATCCTAAGAAAGGAAAAGCAAAATAAATAAAACTGCATCTTTGGTGTAAACGTGAAGAGCTTTATTAACCTTTAAAATAAAGCAAAAATGCAAAATGCCCACAGTTTCACAAATAAAAAAAATTAATAAATACAGTAAAAAAGACTGAATTCAAAAATTTGAAATAAATAAAATATGTAGCAGTCTTTTTTTTCCTTTCTGGATAGTGCTACAGTAGCACGTTGTCTTTTGGAAAAGTAGTGACGGCAACAAGTGCAACAGAATGGTCTCAACTATTTTCTACCTTTAAGTGTTCCTACAAGGCCATCTTCAAGTTCGTTCAACCTTCATGCTTTTTGGCACTAAATGTATTTGTCCACATTTCCTACAGAAAGTGGAGACCTTGTGGAGGTTTTGATGCCTCTGGCTGTAGAAAATAGCCTCTCATCAGGGACAGAGGTAGCTGGTATGGCAAAGTAGCATTTAACTAACTTGACAATATGAGGATATATGGACTCATTGGTTCCACCTTTAGTTCATCTGCTATATTTGGGCGAGTGTGTAGTAGTCATGTGTTGAACAGTAACTGCTATGTAGCTTTCACTAGCTCCATTCATCAGCTGGAAGTGCTACAGCAGTTTCCTTGAACAAGTAGTGCCTAACAGCAGATTTTCTTTTTCATTAAGGGATATCTTTTGGCTGAAACAAGCACGGCAAGGAATTTACGAGGGGTCAAGTCCTTTGAGGAACTGGATGTGTTCAACAACTGAAATCAACTTTAAAACTGCTGCTTTAAAAACTCCAATAGCAATTATAATTGATATAGCTTGATCTGAAAAGCTTGGAGGAGAGTGTGTGAATCCCACTGGAAGCCCTGGCCTTAATGATACTGTAGATGGTGGTTCAGAAAAACAACAACAATCCACTGGACTTTGTTTCCAAGTTTGAAGACGTTTTGTTCTTTGTATCCAGGAAGCTTTTTCAATTCAAAATATCGGAATTAGCGTTGAGTTTGAAGCTTTATTGAGTGGCCCCAAACAAAGCCTTGTTTTTGCTCAGAAAACATGCAAATTGAACCGGAAGAACATGTCCGCGCCTTAGGAATGGGGTGTTGTTGGGTTCTTTGTTAGCCTGTAATACCTGCTAATGTCATGCTTTAGGTTGACAGACTCTGAATGAGAGCAACCACAGAGGCAATGATCAGTTTAAGGGCTTTTATTGAAGGTTGAGGTCTGTACAGAGAGGAGTCCGGCTGGCAGGGTTTTCTGGGTTCTGCTGATAGAGGTTAGGTGACAGGTGAGCAACTGGTTGGTGCTGGTTTGAAAGATGAGGGGTGTTTGTAACTCACAGAGAGGGAAGCTTGGCATCAGTTTGGGGAGGATGGTGACCATTGGCCTGGTCGGATGGTGCAGGTCTGGTTGGTGTCATAGGGTGGACAGGCAGGTGAGCTCAGGCAGGAGGGCTTTAAGCAGTTCAGAGGCCCGTTGCCTCTTGGTTCCTGGAGGCTGACTGGAAATGCCTCTGGCAGGAGTCCAGAAAGAAGAGATTTCTGTGGAGTGGTTTCGGGCTTGGGATCCTGGGTTCTGAGAAGGAGCAAACGGAGAGCAGGGTTAGGATCTGGTAAAATTTTAGAAGCAAGTTTTGGTTAAAGATCAGTTAGTACCACACAGGAGCATTAACAAACTGACACCCTCCTCCTGGTTCCAGCTCCTTAAAGGGATAGTTCGGTATTTTTGACATGAATCTGTATGGCATCCCGATCACCAGCGGCATGCAATCACACTGACTTACCCCTGGCAGCGTCCTGTGAGCAGAGTTATCGTCCAGTTTTGGTCAAGCCGAAAGTAGTCCTGCAGGTTTTTAGGTACAGCGAAATAAAACGTTTCTCTTCCCAAAACATTATGTGTCCAAAGGAGTGATATTTTCGCATCCCAAAAACATTGTAGTGGAAAAAGTCACACGTCGTTATCAATTGGTCCTATTTTCTCTCTGTTCGTATCAGTGCGCGCCGTCATTCAGACAGCGAGCCCAACAACAGCCATGTCTCCTTCCGCCGCGGAAGGAGACATGGCTGTTGTTGGGCTCGCTGTCTGAATGACTTTTTCCACTACAATGTTTTTGGGATGCGAAAATATTACTCTTTTGGACACATAATGTTTTGGGAAGAGAAACGTTTTATTTCGCTGTACCTAAAAACCTGCAGGACTACTTTCGGCTTGACCAAAACTGGACGATAACTCTGCTCACAGGACGCTGCCAGGGGTAAGTCAGTGTGATTGCATGCCGCTGGTGATCGGGATGCCATACAGATTCATGTCAAAAATACCGAACTATCCCTTTAAGAAGGGTGGTAATCAACTAGATGAAGAGCACCTGCCCATCCAGCCCTGCTGAGGAGAGAGAAAGGAAAAAAAACAGCCTGCACCCAGGCCTAGGATCATGATAGATGAAGGTCTGTGCCTCTGAAAGGGGGGGTCGTTAAGGAGAATTGTTGGCCTGGCTGACATTGGCCAGGCGAGATGTTTTGGTCCCCTGTATGGGGGTGGGTTGCGTTGATAGTGGGAAGGAATCAACTCTATCGCTGCATTTTAAAATGCAGCAATTTGAAGATTTTGGTAAAAAAATGCCTGTCTGTATTTATGGTGCATTTGTTTACCTTGCAACTGTACGTTGAGATGATATTCATGCTGAATGAAATCTGTCAATCTTCCATTATTTGATAACAAATGGAAGTAGTCTATTGTGTGACAGGGAAATGTATGAAATGACCCATTTTTAGTGGCCTTAAAGTAAATACTAAAACTGCTATTATATAAAACTAATCTAAAACTTTTCCTGCTACATCTAGTTTTGGACAAATGTAACTTCTCCTTAGCTAAACCAGATAAAAAATTTTTTTTTTTTTTAGTATTTTTAAATTTTAATTTTGTGTCAATGTTATTAAACAATATCAGGTGTGGAGTAATTTTCCTTTCCGGTTTATTAGAGGGACACTATGGAACAAGTCGCAGGGACACAAGGACGCATGGCTCATGGCGATGTTTCACCGTTTCAAGGTGTAGAGCGTTGGTGTGAAGCGAGGTCATGGCGACCTCATAGCTTGCAGCATTCTGAATGAGCAGCTGCTGCTGATGTTTATTGATTATGAACTGCCAGCAGTATGAGAGGAGACTTCCCAGAGGACAGGCATTTAGGTTTTCTTCAGTAGCAGAGCACAAAGATATACCAGAGCAAAAATACATGACATCTGCAAGGAAAGCCAAACAAATAAACCAAAATCTAATAAAAAAAAGTGTTACCTAGTGAAATTGTGATATTTAAAAACAGAATATGTATATATATATATATATATATATATATATATATATATATATATATATATATATATATATATATATATATATATATATATATATATATATATGAAACCTTTGTAGAGTCAAACAAACATTACATTAAGTTCCTATGACACCATGTATTGCAAAGAACGAAACCCAATTATAAACTGACCAACAATACTGAACATTTGAGTAGTATATGAGGAGTTTTAAATTAGTCAAAATTTCACTGCATTTAATTTAAAAAACATATATTTTCCACTTTACTTTGAATGCCTAAAAGAGGAAAAAAAAAGACCGCTCCAAATGAACGGGTGTGATGAAGCTATTTATTTTCATTTGTAGATTTTCTGTAATGAACTTATTGTGACAATACTAGCAATGGGAATAGTACAATATAGCTTATAATCGTTTCAGTATTCAAGTCATATTTATTACAATGGTCATAATTATTACATTAAAAACAATTTAAACTGTAATATTTTAGTTTATGTTAATATTAACCTCTTTTTCTGTGTCCTCATCTCCATCAGTGTGTCAGATCCTGCCTAAGGGTGTGGTATCAGTGATTGGCCCTGCCTCTAGCCCCGCCTCAGGGTCAACCATCAGTCACATCTGCGGGGAAAAAGAGGTAAGCCACATAATTCATATCTAGCCTCAAGCCATCTGAATATGTCAGTGTATGAAACTCCAGAGTATCATGAACTTACAGCAGAGGCACATTAAATCCAAGCAGATGGTTTCTCATCGACAGTAAGTCATCCCCATTCTCACAGGGAATTGGTCGGATAACAGGATGTGCCAAAGACACACCCATGCCTTCCATCAACTTTCATCCATGGAATGTAAAGTTTTTAAATCAAAATCACTAGCAGCGCTCTACTTGTTGATCATTAACATAACTGTACTTCTAAGCTCAATTCAGAAAGGTATAAATGAGCTGATGTAAGTTTATAGTTCAATTTCTCAGTTTCAACCTGAACTACTTCTTACTCATTATTCAGGTTTCCTCTGATATAAAGGGGAAATAACTAGGTCATAACATAATTTGCAAATACGCTTTGATACTTTGCCTTAGTCTATTTTCTTTTTAATTTCTTCCTGTTGTCTTTACTCACATTAAGTGTATTTTATAACGGCAATATTCACAAGTTCCCCAGGCAAGGCACTTAACTCAAACTTTCCTATGAATCTATTAGTCTGTGGAAGTGTGCGTGTTTTTGAAGAATGTGGGCACAGTTAAAGTGCTCTAAGTGATCTACGAAAGCGCTTTATAAATTCAGACCATTTACAGAACAGCTGCTCTCGTTCATAAATGAGTTTTGTTGATTTCATCTATTGTAGAGAAAATGTTGAATGAAAAATGCTCCAGATCTAATTGAGCTAAATACCTTTAGTGGTCATCCTTAAACCCTCTTATCATCTTTAAGGCATTGCAGATTTAAATTGCCTTTTTTAAATGTTCTTTTTTTGGGGTTGTGTAGAGGACTTAAAACTAGAATCAAAATAGGACATAATTTTCATGATGTCCTATTTTTGCCACTTTGCTGACAATATCTTTGATCGTGTGAATAAAACACAACTCTGTCTGGTTACTTTACAGAAAGATGGTTTATAGGAATATAAAGCTGCTGCCTCCCTGTGTGTCTTTTCTCCAGCTTGCGTCTTCTCACTAAAAAATGATATAAATGTTTAAGAGTGATTCAGTCAAGGACCTATCTTAAATTTGAGTCAGAAGGCACAGGGAAAGCTAAAAATTGGGAGGCCCTGCGGGTTTAAAAGCTTTAACTCTTGACTCACAATAAATATATAGTTAAAATACCAAATTAAGCAGAATTACTAGTCAGTAATTATCGGAACTAATTGGTTTAATGCAAATTACTTAGAAATCTCCCAGGGGCATTGATCGTTTGCCCTCCTTGGTAAAAACAGAATTATAATCGATTTCAGATTGTTGTTTTAATTATCAAATGTATTACTGCATTATCAGAATATTATTAGTACAATTTTTCTTAGTCATAGTAGTAGTATTAAATTAGCAATCATATCAACAAAGGTCCCTTTTGAATATATTTTTAAAAACATGATCTTTAGCGCTTTGATTTGAAACAAAATTCATGAAATCACCTCAAATGATGTTAATAAGTTTCAACATTAACTGCAGGATAAGGATGTAAAAGGATTTTGATTAAAGGGATAAAATCATGAGCCACTGTTTTCCTGCTTCAGTGAATCCACACTGCATCAATCCCACTTTTAGCCTCTAACCATCCTCTCATCCTGAGTCATGCACCTGACATGTTTCATAATGTTGGATAATACTGGATATGGAAGTTTCTTCCATGTTTTTTGCGGATTAGAGCAAAGCCCAGTTGAGCTAATTACAGCTTAGCATTTGAATTGCTATGGGTGTTAGTGAAGGTTATACTGTAGCACAGACATTTGTCCTCTCACATGATTCATCATTTAGTACAGAAGTTAACCTTTTTTTCAATCTCTCACTATTTTTTCAGCTTTAATACATTTCTAATACATGCAGGTCACGGCAACCATCCGCTCGAGTTTTATCTGTATGAGCGTTGATTTATAATCTAAGTCAATGTAGAAACAGTCTTAGATTATGCCTTTATTTGGTCTTGGTTTCTACTTTTAAAATAAGCTGTAAATACAAAGCCCAAATGGAAAAAATAAATAAAAAGGCACAGTAAAGATGTATTGTTTAGGTAGGCCCACTACAATAATTACAGGCTTTGATGTTTAGATTTCATTACTGGCACTGAATAAAGACACTACTGTGAATGCTACTATTATGACTTTATTTTTCTCCTGCACTGAGGGTTGGTCTTTAGCCTGAAAAAAATTACTAATTTCTTTTCCTTCATCTTAATTCCATCTGGATTGGTCAGATCCCTCACGTGAAGATCGGGCCTGAGGAAACCCCAAAGCTACCGTACCTGCGCTTCGCCTCGGTGACACTGTATCCGAGTAACGAGGACCTCAGCCTGGCCATCGGATCCATCCTGCGCTCCTTTGGCTACCCAACAGCCAGCCTCATTTGTGCTAAAGCAGAGTGTAAGTCCTTAATAAAGCGTTGCATTTCATATTAATTTATATTGCGTTTCACTCTAATTCACTTTCAGACCAAAAAGCGGCTGAGGCTTTTCTTTTAACACTATAAGCTGAATATGAGTTTCTGGATTTTTTTTTGTTACCTTCTCTACTTTTCTTTCAGTATGTTTTTTTTCCACTCTGCTGGATTTAGATTCTTATGCTGAGCAGGTACATTGCATCTACCGAGGCATTTGGTTTTCAAAGCAGCAGGTATTTCAAACTCTGCAGAGTTCAGTGATGTGGCCTGACAATAAGTTTATTGTGAGCTTAGGGTTCGTCAAAACCAGTCCTAACTGCTGATGCCATGAATCTGGGAGACCTTTGAAGATTTCCAGGCCTGGCCTGATGGACAGAATACAGCCAGAATATTTTTCAAATACTTAAAGTTTCAAGCCAGGGCTGCTCTGAGATTTGTTTGTTATAGCACTCTTTAAAATGATAGATCCACTTCATAAGCTTTCAATCCAATGCTATATTATAACTCAGAGCATTCGACAAAAATAGTAGTATTTGTTTACTATCATAGTGCTACTCCTTATTGCCGTTGACCATACATATAATACGAAAGCAACCTCTCTCTTTCCTTCATTTAATAGAATACAGAGCTTCATATTTGGTGAGATATTGAACCTCTGCTGGGAAAGTATTCTGAACCTATAAACACCTTCATATTCATGGTAATTTATGTGACTGACAAGCATATCATACAGGGCATGCTTTACGAAGGAATGCTTTACATGGATTTCAAAATGTGAGAAAAGCGGCTTACATTTTTTACACTTTTTTATATTCCTATTTCTAATTTTGCCTTAATCTACAGTGAGTTATACCCGGTTTCCCCTGAAATTGTGCTCCTAATGGTATTTATTAAACCATCTTTAAAAAATTGTAATAAAAAAAAACTTTGTTTTGATCATCCTTTGGTAAGACAACAAATGTTCACAGACATGAAGTAAGAAAAAAAAAATCTAAATTGTTTTGGGAGCTCTCACTTGTCTAATTTGAGAGTCTAATGATGATGGTTGCCATATGCTATAATGAGAGGGAGCTTCCTAATGTTTTGATGATTGAATACCAGCTTAGGAAGGCAGCTGTTTTAATTCTTCAGAATAATTTAAAGACATAAAAACATACTGAAAGCAATGGTCCAAACATTTTTTTTTTTAACCAAATAAATAACTACAGCTTTAAAAGTCACAATCTACCACATCGGTAAACAACTGTTCTATCAGACATTTTAAAACTAGTAGACAGAAACACAGAAAAGAAAAAATGCTTTTTGATGTGTCCTTATTTTATCCATTAAAATAATGGATATATAGTTTTTTTATCAATCACAACTATGCTTTAAGCTCAGAATAGAATTGTTTCTACTCTTTAAACACTAAACATTTCTACTCTTTAAACACTAAACATTTTAAGTTAGCTTAAAAAATATAACAGATATTTAATTTTTCTTGGCCTTATGCTTTGGTATTAGCCCAAACAAAACCTGTTTAAAAATGTGACTTGGTTTGGCCATTTTAACACACTGTTAATATACAAAGCATGTTCTTTACATCTTTTTATATCTTTGAAATTTTGCCAAAAAACACAACAAACCCGACTTAATGACAATATGAACAACTGTTTAGGCAAAAAGTAGTTATCTTGCAATCCAAAAATAAAGTCTTATTTTGGCTTCAATCTGTCTATTGACTGGCCCTTGGACAATGCATGCATGTCCAAGGTGCCTAACTATTAGTGCATTGCTGTTTGCATGAGTGTCGCCCTAACAGAACTATTGGTGAATGTGGCTATGATGTAAAGAACCTTGAGTGGCCATTATAACTTAAAAAATGTGCAACAGTTTATATATCTATTGACATTTGCATTGGCTTGAATTGTAACAAAAAAGTATTTTTTTGTTGTTTTTTATTTGTCATCCTTTCAATGATATTGGCATTAAGTGACTATATTTGCCAGATTCTGGCAAGTTTAATTAAAAGGCACAATTTACAAACACATCTCATCCATTGCTTATAAGAGTGATAGTCATTTCCTCCTGTCGTATAGATATGGTATATAGATATTTATACCACATTTGTTTTCATACCAAAGCCTCCATCTATTTTGGGACATGTAAACAAACTATGCAATAATTCACACTTGCCAGGGAAAACTCTGTAATGGGTTAAAAAACAATAAAATTGACTAGTTACCCAATCAGTAATCTATATTAGTCCTTCACGGGTCTGATTTTTCAAAACTGTATCCGACCACACCCGTAGAGTTCTAGACCCGACCCGTTACCTGCAAGTATCCTAATTTAAACCCCGGCCAGGACCGCACAGACCTGTAAATAATAAATTGTGACCTGACCCCTGATCCCAAAGTGCCCACACAGCCGTTTATAATAACAGAGGCATAAAGAACATTGCCTCACACTAACATCCAGTCCGCACTGCGCTTACAGCTGAACAACTGTAAATTTGTCTAAGTAAGAATGTTTGCCTTGTTGCTTAAAAGAAGTACTGTTATTTGAATTGTCTTGAATTAATTTATTTTTTAATCTGTAGAGTTAATAAATAGAAAATTTAAATAAGTTTAATTCATGCTGTAACTTTATGATACCCTACTTTGTTCATTCATACCTGTTCCCGCATCCGTGAAATAATATTGTTTTATTGTTTTTTTTTTTTTTTTACCTGTAGATGTACAGTTACCCAACTCGTTGCAGGACTCTGATCTAAAAACTCTTTAGAGTTAATTATTAGACTTAGACTTGTCTAGACTTACTTAGTCCTGATTATGGTCACGTGGCTCTGATAAATAAAATCTATGAGCAGAAGGTTAACAGTAGCTATCTTTGGTGTAATAAAGGGGTTTGAATCTATTTCATAATGTGCATTTATTAAAGGTCAACATATAAATGAAGTCATACATCATTGGTTATATAGTATTATACTGGGGGTATAAATTAGGATTCTAAAAGGGTGAGCGATATGCTTACTACCTGATGTCTATAATCTTTTTTTCTCTCCCAATTTTGCTGTAAAGTTTAAAAATTGGCTCAACCTATTGTTCAAAAATAAGACCAATGGCACTGATATGCAAATTCTATAACATGGTAAATGTCACAGATAAAAAAAAAAAAACATCTCAGATATTAGGATATATCCGAGCTAGTAATTATTATGTCGCTTTTTTATGCTTTTCTCAGCATTATGTTGGCTTTTAAAATTCAAGAGGCTTATAATATTTCCTAAGTAATTAAAAGTTTTGCTGAAAATGACAATAGCACTTCTTGGTAAATAAAGAATAGCTTTTCCTTTAATCTTTTAAAGAATGGCAAGTTTTCAAAAAACTCATTTATTATCAAATTTAAACATAAGAAAAGAGAGGTACTGTTTCAGACTGAGAGCTAACTGAAGTTTTTAATGTGGGACCATGAAAAGGCAAAGGGAAGGTGACATATTTTTCATTGCTCCTTAAAATCACTGCATGAAATGTGTGTGAGAATTCTGTCATCCTGTATTCTTTGGGGGACATTAATCTTTGAAAAAAAAAAAAGATTTTAATTATTATCAACAAATTACAGTGATTACCAAAACATGTTAGATATATTTTTCATAAACATATTCCATCTCATATTGTTTAAATGTAAAGGTGTCTAATAAGTGAGTCCATTTACATCTGTTTGGACACATGGGGGAAAAAATGCATTCTCTGAGGAAAGAAATTAATGGGCTCTCTACATAATCACCTTTATCCCAGTCTGTTTATTGCGTCTTTTAGGGAATTGAAGCAGCAACAGTTATTTGTCACTCTAATGACTCTGAGTCCCATCAATTTCAGATGATTTTTTTCTACTTCCTTTTAAAATCAGAGTAATAATTTAATGAAAAAAGAAGCTTTTTAGATGTTGTTTATGTATTTCCTGTTTCCTATACCTATACAATTGATACTGTACCTCTGGTTAATTTATTGATTCAACTTGTTGCTGTTTTCTCACCTGAGTTACTTTTCCAGAAGAAGCATTTGGATTTCTGTCAGGTTTAAAAGTAGATCTATTTGCAATATTCGCATTTTATGCTTGTGGAATTTTGTTAGAACTGTGTCTTTTTTCTGTTTAGGCCTGCTCAGATTAGAGGAACTTGTTCGACAGTTCCTTATCTCCAGAGAGACGCTTTCAGTGCGAATGCTGGATGACAGTCTGGACCCCACGCCCTTGCTGAAGGAGATTCGTGATGACAAAGTGGCTACCATCATTATTGATGCTAATGCCTCTATTTCTTACCATATCCTCAGGAAGGTGAGGATGCTAATTACATATAATGTTCAACTCAAGCTAAAATGACAAAAAAAAATGCATTAAAAATTTTAAACTCTATAAGTATGCTGACTGCATTTTCTCAGTATAAGTTTATGTAAAACTCTTCATGAATGTACTAGAAATCACCTGTCATTTACAAAGCTTCAGACCAGACTTTGCTAAAATTCATTAAGACATAAATATAAAAAAAAGAGCTGTTCCAATTAGTTTGGGAAATAAAAACAAGTTACATTTTTGTTTAAAGGAAACTGGTTATGACAATTAATGGATGCAATTTTCCTTAAATTGCTTTAAGAAATAAGTTGTGACTGTCACGATTTTGCTCTTTCTGGACTTTTTGGCTCTGTTTAAGTTTCTTTTTGAGTTTTCATTTTCATTTTGTTTATGTCATTCTGTGTTTTCCTGGTAATGGTTTCTTTCCCATTTTGTGTTACTGTAGGTTTTTTTTCTACTTATATTTAAGCAGTGTTGTGTTTTTTGTGTTGCTCTCTGTTTCCCCCTGTGCCAGTCTTCTTTCCCCCTGCTCCCTTCTAGTTACTTCTATCCACACCTGCTCCATATCAGCTGATTAGCACAGCCTTTGTTCTGTCTCCCATATAAACACCTCCTGTGGAGTTCCCCAGGGCTGGTTTCTCTTCATTGCTTTGATCCGCATGTGTTTTTCTTCCTGGCATCTCCTGGCTTTGATTAGTTGTTTATTGTTTCCTGAATTTGTGCTTCTGTTGAACTCATCTCTGCATTTGGGTGGTCAAATAACTTCCACCAAACCTGACAGTGACTGACAGGGGCTACATTAAATTTATTCATGTTTAACCTCTGGGGCCTGTTCCAATAAGGAAGTTCAACCAACTCTGAGTTACAACTTGAACTCTGAGTTGACTTATCCTGAGATTGGAAACTCTGAGTTTTGGGTTTTTAGAACAGCTGAAATGAGTTTGTTCAATCAACTCTAAATTGACTGACTCTGAGTTAAGCGCGTGCACCACAACTATAAAAAGCCATTATCAATGGAGCACAGATATTACGAGTCACCATGGCAACAGCGTCAGACAAAAAAAGGTCTGCATATTTCTCACCAGCAGAACTGGATGTGCTTATGCAAGCATATGCAGAATTTGAACATGTATTTAAAAAAAAAAAACAACAACACGGCTGCAGCGGCGAAGGAGAGAGAGTTAGCTTGGGTGAAAATAGCTGCTCGAGTCAATGCGTAAGTTTACATTTTAATTACGGTACTTTTATACAGTGTTGGGTGTAATGAATTAAGTTACTTAAGTCATATAAATACTGTAATTAAATTAAAGACTATAAAACAATAGTGGATTTAATATCAAATTTTAAAAGGTATATTTTGATTTGAACTTTCTCCCTCTAGTTACACACTTTGGTCAATTTAAGATTAATTCATGCAGTTGAATATTGTTTATTTGAAAGCATTAGAAGTGCAGTTTCTTGTCTCTCCTTGTATTGTTCAAGTGGTTGAGGTTGATTTGGGATTTAGAAAGTAATTAATAAGTAAGTAAAACAAATTAGTAATTAGACCAATACTTTCTAGAGACAGTAATTAATACATTAATCTAATTAGACTTGTTGAAGATAAAATTTGTAGTTAGTAATTAAGAACTATTTTAGAGTAACTTACCCAACTGTTATAATATCAGAGGTGAAACTGGAAGAACAGTATTTTATTAAACCTAATTTAGTTTTCATGGATAGGTGCAATCCTGCAGGCATCAAAAGAACATGGCAGCAGCTGAAAATGAAATATAAAAACATACTTCAAGCAGGTAAGCCTTGAGCACATCATGGGAGTAGAGTAGCTACCTGGCTTTACAAACAGGATCATCCATAAAAGGACATGCCATTTCATTCCCTTTGATGCGCTCTACGTGACTGAAATGTGTGCAATGAATACTGTATGTCCCCAAAGAATCAATGAGGTGTTTAAACACCACTTCCTCTTTAAAAAAGGGGAGGAGACCAAAATAAACTCCGGATTTTCTGAAGAAAACCTGCTCCCGACCAGGTTAGGTTCACAGAGTAAATTGCCATGGTAACTGACTCTGAGTATAAGTTACCTCTCTTTCAGAAACGGGCTTGACTTACTCTGCTTTCTCAGGTTTAACTTACCTCCCTTTTCTGAAACAGAAAACCCAGAGTTTCCCTCGTTTCAGGGTTAACAAACTCAGAGTTTTCACTTAACCTCCTTTCTGAAACAGGCCCCTGGTTGTTCAATTCTGAAAATATTTTTTTTTTTGTTTCTTTAACACAGACCAATACTGTGTAGAATATTCAAGAAGTAGAGGTCATCTATCTTAACCATAAATGTCACTATGATGGTAAAAAGACACCGAAGGCCTGGTCTTTAAAAGGTTTGCTCGTATTAAACAATGAGGGTGGAGGTCATGCAAATATAAATATTTACCACATGAGAAGCAATTTCTACAATCTACAATTCACTTGCTTCAGTACCTCTAAAAAGAAAACTGACAAAATATCTGTGGTCATTGTGGCCAAAAAAAGGCATTTGGTACAATGCATGAGGATGAAGAACAATCATGTGCATGTAATCATATTTGGACTGTCAGAAACAACAATTGTAGGATAAAATTATTAAAGAAATGCAGGCTGGAACAAATTATTACAGCAGGATGGTGTGTTTTTTTTTATTCCATTCAAATTATGACTTAAATTGAAAGTTGTGGCTCTACAAAGAGACAGCAGTGATTGTCTTTTCTTTTTTTTTCTCCCTAGATTCAACAAAACTTGATGTTTTTTACGTTTGCACTTATTTGTTTGCCCCAATTCCGCACCTTTTACTTGGTACTGTATCTTTGAAGATCAATTCTTAATACTGTTATGGAAAACCATATTTGTTAATTAAAATCACTAAGTCATCACTAGCTAAGCAACACACTATACTGCAGTTTTCGATGTAGCAGCTGACAAGTAGAGCTGCACCATTTATTAGTTGACAGAAGAATAGATATTTGATTTTAAGATCAGCAAAAAGTCTGATTGAAACACTAGGCTAAAAAAAGTCTCAAGCAATATTTGCAAAAAAAGGTTTCAAAGATTTCTTTTAGAGGAATAGAGTCTTGAGAGGGACATAAAAAAAATAAATTGCCAGAGACTAAGAGAGTTGTTTGAACTTAAAAATATAAAATATATTCTACATCTTTGGACCTCTTTTACGGTGCCTCCGTCTAAAAAGAGAACACTTGTAAGTAAAGGTAAAACAAATATATGCATTAATTGCTCCCGGCTGTAGACCGTAATTCTACGGTAGATATCAGGCGAAGAGTGGATGTTAAAAAGTTATGTTGATGCCATCATATTAAGCTAAAAATTACACACTGAGCTCATTTAGCTTCCTTCTATTAGTATTTCTCCTATTTACAACATATTTTCCTGTTGGTGCAGATTTTAAAAAGATTAGGAGACAATTTGGTAGTCTCATTAAAGAAGGGATGAATGACACTCCCTGTTGAAAAACATGCAACATTCATGGTTTTGAACTGTGGTTTTGCTCTGTCTAAATCTCTGTTATTCTTCTGTCTGCTTTTATCTTTGTGCCTTGCAGGCTAACGAGCTGGGGATGATGTCGGCCTTCTACAAGTATATTCTCACCACCATGGTAGGCGCCTTATGTTTTCGTGAGTTATTAATCATAAATATTTCAGGAGAAGTGTCCAATTAGTTATCTATTTTATGTAAAATATTTACAACTCTGACCATGTATCATTAATATTTATTTTATTTTATAACATATGGTTCCTTCGCCTTTGTAAATGCCTTTATCATATTTTGTTATTGATATGTCAATTCTCACAATTAGCATTTCAATCAGAAAAACTCACACAAAGAGAAAAGACAATTAAGAGGAATTTATCGATACAATTACTTTGGATAGATATGCACGAACAGGAGCAAAGAATAGGGCTGTTCCCCCCACGCTTGAAACATGGTGGCGTGGAGATGGATGAAGTTGGTCAGTCTGTAGACTACTGGTTAGTGAGATGGTATGCTGAGCTTCATGGGGACATCCAGTGGATTGCGTGGGCTGATACTAGAGCTTCATTCAGGGATCTGGAAGATGGAAGTCCAGTTGGATAACACAGGCTGAGAGAACCTGTCCATGATGAGCAAGCATGGAGCGAAAGTGGAGAGGAAAAACTCCACTTTTTGGGGGCTGTTTCCCCCAAAAACATTGCTGAGATTGTGGCCAATACGACAGCATGCTCAGAAGGCAGAGACTGAATTGAATGCTAAGAAAAGTAGAACAGCAGGAGTAGTAACAAAGGAGATGAGCCGCGAAGGCTTACCAAAAGGGTCCAGGGCCAGTTGCCGTGAATGCCTACAAAAAGAGGGCCAGGGCCAGTTGCCACGAAGGCCTACCAAAAGGGGGCCAGTTTCCGCGAAGGTCTACCAAAGGTTTGTGAAGGGATGGTGAGATGAGGTGAATGATGATGGGATAATTGCTGGGATAAATGAGGCATGAAATACCTGCCGCGATGCTGCATAAACGCCCACAATGATAGGCGCCATAAGGCGCCCGGCGCGAAGATGGAAGGCAGCATAAAATGTGAGCCGCGGAGCTGGCGCTATAAAACGTCCACAATAATAGACGCCATGACGCGCCCGTCGCAAAGAAGGAAGCTGGCATAAAATGCCGGCCGTGATGCTGGTGCCATAAACACCCACAATGATAGGCACCTAAGGCACCTGCCGCGAAGATGGAAGGTGCCATAAGGCACCCGCGGTGAAGATGGAAGGCGCAATGAGGCGCCCGCCACGATGATCGAAGGCGTCATGAGGTGCCCGCCGTGATGATGGAGGGCACCATAATTTCATGTAATGCTGAATGAGGGCACATGAGTGCCTGAAGTGATTGAGAAAGACTGCCAGAAACTTCCGCCGCGACAGATATAACGCACTTTGATGCTCCTACAGATGAATGGAGGGTGCCAAGAGCGTTTGTAGCGATGGATGGAGGGTGCCAAGCGCCTATAGTGATGTAAAAAAGGGGTGGCATAAGCTAGTAGCGATGGGAAATGGTGCACCATGAAGCGGCATGCAATGAAAGTGCCATAGCACCTGCAGCGATAGAAAATGGGTGGGAACCATAAGCGCTGGGGTGCCATAGAATGAGGGGTGCCATAGCACCTGCAGTGATGGGAAAAGGCCGCTGTGAGCCCGCTGCGATGATGGAGGGCACCATGAGCACCTGCAGTGATGGCAAAGGGGAGCGTAGGCGCCCGCCACTAAGAATGAAGGGCACCCTGAGCACCTGCAGCAGTAGGAAAAGGGCACCATAACCACCTGCCGCAGTGATAGAGGGCATCATAACACCTGCAGCGATGGGAAAGGAATGCCATAAAGCACTTGTTTCGATGGATGAAAGGTGCCTAGGGAGCCTACGGGTTCACTAAATGACAGTGAAACATGGTAAACTGCCAAAAGAAAATCCGCAACAACTCCACAAGCCTTGAAAATGACCATGATTCAGTTTAAAAGTGATAAAAATTGAGAGTCTGTTAGGGGATAAAAACATCTCAACCTTAATGCTCTGACGGAGAAGATAAGCCGATAGACTCTGTAAAGAAAAGGCTGCAGTTTAATTTATCATTTAGAGTGACAAACATCCACTAGGAAACTCACCCCATATATGCGGTGAAGTGAAAACTTGATTGAATGTACGTGATAAGCCATACCTTTTTTTAAATTTATTAAATAACATTACAAACTGACGTAAATATTTACCCAACTGACGATTTCAGTAGATCACGTTTAGCCTGGTGAAATTAAATTAGTTACCGGATTTATTGAGTCCAATAAAGGAATTCAGGTTCCAGTAACTCAAGATTTATTCATCTAATATATGGATAATGCGGGATTAACTTGTTGCTGATTGACTGGGCAGGACAGTTTTTTATGCGTTAGACCAAAGCGTTTTTCAGATATATTTTAAATATTAGATCCAAATGACTTAATTAAAGTCAGTGGCAATAGAAAACAACATCTTTCCACAAAACTTCGGATTCTAAATTCAGGCTTCCTTAAAATTGAAATTTATGAGAAACGTGAGTTGAAATCGAAACACACTGAAAGAAACGCAGGAACGACGTGATTTATCATCAAGCAGCGCACAATCTGCTGATTAAATCACCATGACATAATTGACAGAGAAAACTGTATAAAAAAAAAACAGCCAGGGACCTTGAAAGGCAAAGATCAGAGACTGATGTTAATTAACGATGAGAAGCTGTGAGCTGGTGAACCATTTGCGTGTGATATTTCTTGATAGAGAAAAGAGCTGAAGGTATGAATGAAGAAACACTAGAGCCTTGGAGCGATACATCTCACCTGAAGAGAATCAGATTTAGCGAGCTGAACGCAGAGCGAGCCAGCTGACTGCTGATGGATGAAACACAGAAATGTTTGGAGACAGGTGAACAGGGCGTGGCGGAGCCGCCAATCTCTGCAGCATTGAGTGGATCAACAGGTGTGTCAGAGGATAGGATCCGAGCAGCAAATGGTGCGGACGATCCGAAGCTCACTTCGAGTTGAAACTGTGTCATCTGAATGAAGTCACACAGTGCATACGCCGTCTGCACACAGAGAGGACAAGTGTGGATCAGAGGCCTTTTAAGATGAACTTTGGATGCTGATTGGCTTTTGTGGAGGTGTGGTTCAAAGCTGATTGGCTGAATCGCAGGTGGATGTAGGAGAGCATGTTAAAGAACATCATGGATATATTTAGAAACACAGGGGAATTCAGTTCTTCTTTTTACATCATGATTCCAACCCCACTACTTTACCAGAGTTTAAGACCTAAAGTTGCCAAACAGAGGCTGAGATGATTATCTGCTGTAATTTTACATTTCATTATTGCCTATTTTTTATCTTTTATTTCTTAACTTAACTTCTTAATTATGTCCAAATTAAGACAAAAAAAAGGAGAAATGACCAATGGCAAAGTAGAAACACACAAAACTCGTTTTGATGGTGGTTAGGTAACATATTTAGTTTTGACTAGTGAAATTAACTGCATTTGGTTTGGGTCCTACATGCTCAAGGCTAAACCCATGAGTAAGATTGAAATGTCTCTATTAGTCACAAAAGTCTTTACTAACATTAGAAGAATGGAGGTTTGATGAATAGTCTTTGAGCGACGTGTCATTATGGCTTTTGGTACTAAGCGCTAGATCCCAGATTTATTCATATATAGATCAGAAATAATTCCCACAGTTTAAGAATAATTATCCTAAACCTTTTTCCTTGCTTGTCACAGTTTCTCTGTGTAGAAAGTAAGCCCACATCAACCTATTTTAAATTATGTATATTAGACAACCCTCTATTTCATGGTGCTGATACTTATAATTAAAACTATTAATGCTATGACTCTTGATAATAACAAATTTTTTTCAGTATTGCGTTTGTTTCAAGTTAATTATATCAATTATCAGAAACAACTTATAATTGTGTTTAAAATTAAGCATTTTTATATCATGTTTTTATATTTTATTAATTCATTCCTGTTACCTATATTAACTATATTTTTATACCACTGTCTGCTCTTCTGGATTTAGTTGTTTTTTAAGGTTTTTGTGTCACTTTCTTTGTGGGGACCTTAACATTTTTTTAACCTCTGTAAAGGACCTTTTTACATGTCTGTTACAAAAGTAGTCTACACATTTTTTGCATCACCTTTGGTGGATTAGTCTTTTTTAAGTGTCTTCTTTCCTCCAAAAATTAATTTTCTTCCTCATTTCTTCTTTTTTCTTTTCATGGATGTCATTCGATTTGATCAGATGTTTTACTTTTACATTCTTAATTTGGAAAATCTGGCTATTGAGTCCAAACAGCAGATTTTTAAAAATATTGTTGGGAATTTTTTTGGGTGTGTTCTCATGTGAGCAAACCTTTCACACCTCAAGGATATTTTTTGTGTTACATTCTTAACCATAGCTTTCCTGTTCTCGATCAACCCTAACCTCCCCCTCCTTATCTCTCTCTTCTCATCAGAGATGCATGCTGCTTCTTTCACTGTTTGTCATCATTATAATTCCCCTGTTTGGTGTCGTGCCCTTGTACAAAGAACCTGCGTGGTTAATAACGTGCCTCGATCTCCGCCTTGACTCTAAACACAGTATGTCATGAGACTTTAGCAGGGTTGTTCTGGCAGCACTAACAAACCAAGGGCAAATTTGTCATTCCCTCCATCCCACCACTGCCTTCTCTTTCTCACATTTTCATTCGCCTGCAGCGGTGTCAGTGACCTACCTTTAACTTTGCACTGAACATGCTCTGCAGACTGTAAAAATACTAGCAAAGAAAAGCACAATTTTAATATTCCCTCTAATGTTGTTAGAGCATACGAAAAACAGAGAGGAGTCAGTCATTAGACTCTGGGGAATTTTCACTGACTGGATAATTCTCTTCAACGCTCTAACGTCTTGGAGCCATTATTGTTGCTTAATCTCTATTTTATTGCGATCCACATACTGATTCATTTTAAATGGCTAACACTTAACAGACTCATTACAGTCAACAATTATGGTTTTAAAATGCTCTTTTTATTATGGGGTGCATGGTGATGCACTTGTCCAAACCATGCCAACTGTTAAGTTAAGGGTAGACCATAGAGAAATATAATCAAACTTTCCTTTGAATATTATTGCGGCACAATTATGCCTGAAAATGTTTCCTATTTCAAGAGATGATCTCTATGTAAATAGGATGGAAACAGTTTGGAGCTTTAACCACTAATTAAATGGGTAAAAGCTGAAATTCTTAAGCTGCACTGACCAATACTGCAGCGGCTTACTACATAAATGCAAGAATAATCAAATGGCAGGAAGCTCAAATTCAAACCCAGAAATATGAAAATCAAGGTGAAATAATCAGGAGGTTGTCACTATTAGTTTAACCGAATCAAAATCCTATGGCGTTATGAAGGTAATACCTCTTTAAAAATAAAAAAATATATCAAGTATACAACATTTTAAAGAAGTTTAATTTTGAAATTATTATTTATTAGCCTTGACTAGCCTTAAAACCAGCCTCTTCCTAAATGAACATCTACTGTGAAGCATGCTGCAGTCATTGCATCACTGGTGTCCTTCTGGAATGCTGTCGCAGTGCTTTCTCCCTAGACAGGGTTGGCCTGGTCCCTGCAACCTGGCCAGCCAACTGCTTATTGTCAGTACTGGCAGGCCGACAGTCTGACAGCCGGCCTGGCTGCTGCTGAAATTGATTTGGCATCCGGCTAGAGCAGAGGCAACAATGACAGCAAAAGTTTCTCAGCCGGCAGAGACACTGGCAACGACAACAGATAAGAAAAAGACCGCTATTTTGATGAATGAATTTCCTAACCATAATAAATTAGTAATGAGCAAATCGACAAAGAGGCCTTTAAAATTAGCATATTTACATAAATAATCAAATCCTTAATATTACTTTTATAGCAGTTGTGAAAAAAAAAAACCCCTCTTTGGCTCCTCTGTACATCTTTCACGGCCTTCTTGTTTTTGTTAATTAGCAATTTTAAGCCAAAAGGATGTAGAGAGCAGACGCTGCCAAGTACTAATAGTGGCGATCTAAGTGTTATGGTTCAGGCTGAAAACTGCTGACTCGCATTAGATATCTTAAAGTTTTTGCTGCAGCAGAAATAAAACAACAAATGAAAAATGTCCTTAACACAAAAAACCTGGGATACTGATACTATTATAAATACAAACATCAGCCACAAAAAAGTAAGAATTTCCTGCACTTACCTTATCTATATTTTACCTCATTTTACCCTGTTTGAAGTGCACTGCATAATAAACTTAAATAATAGATTTTTCACACAACTAACTTTTTTTTCACTAGTGCTTTCAGATTGACTCATTTTGAAAGCAACTGCACGCCATAAATACCTATTGCATAAAAAAAAAAATAAAACATACTAGAGACTAATACTAATAATTTGTTATGGTTTATTAATATACAGGAAAGTTTGCAGGATGACAAAAAGCTTAACTTACTTTCTGGTTGCACTTAGTGGGTCTCCATTGACTGCTCATGCACAAAATGCGAGCAGTCAGTTTGTGGGCATATGGAAACAAGTACTGTAAATTCTCTTTCTGATTGTGTATTGAGATCCTTTTAACAGCATCACTTCCAAACATACTATCCAATCTCAAAGATTTGATTTTCAAGTAAGCTTGGGACTTGCTACACAACCTTCAACATCAGCACAGATTTTAAAGTGACTTGCAATTCACACAGACTGGTTTAAAATATTTATTTTATTTCAAAACTTTAAACTGACACTGTTCAGCAATCTGAAACTACATGATTATTTTAAAGAGCTAAAGCCAACTGCAGACATAAAACTTGTGAAACTCTCACAAGGGCCTGATTTGAAGGGTAAACAAGCCACAGTTGGCAGCACTAGAAAATATCCAAATTCAGACAGGCTACATCTATTTCCTTCCTAAAATTAAAGAGATGTGATTTAAAACATCAAATAATTTATCAAACTGATAATGGATTTAATATGTTGACTGTTTTTTTTTTGGCTTTAAAACAATACTTTTTTCTCTTTGCTTTATTATTGTTAAGTCTGCTGTAACAAACAATACTACATTATGTGTTATTGAGGGTACAAAAGAGTACAAAATTAATGTCTAGCTGAAGCTGTGTCTCACTTACAAATGCAAACAATTCCCACAGTTAAAAACTTACATGCAAAATTAGTTGTCTGGTTGTCCCTTTGTATTTATTCCTGATGAATACAGAGGAGGATTTGAAATATAATTATTGTTGATTTACTTACAACGTGTTTATACACACGTTTGTGTTGATTCACTAATTTACACTAATTAAGTGATAAACATAAAAACTGAATGTCAGAACTGTAACCATACAGTCATATGTTTACATTACTGTTTTTCATCATAATGTTGTTTTTTATCACTGCTGCTTACCTTATCAAGGTTGCACTTTAAAAAATGAAATAGTCTAGAGAACTGTTCTTAATGAAATTTGTTTACACTTGTGTACACAAAAAGACAAAGTAAATCAGTCTAAGTCTCTACATGTAATAATTTTAAATGAAGCGATGCACAGTTACCACAAATCAAAGGCAAATTTTTGCATTGCATCAATTGTAGAGAGCTTTAAATTAGATCTTGAGTATTTATAAGCAGATATATATTTGATTTAACCTAAAATATAGTAAAATGTGAAAAGTCTGCAGATTGGGCACCTTCCTACTTCAACAGACTATTGAATATTGGAATGTATATATACAGAATGTCTTTTCTGAGTATATACTAAAATGATCAATAATTGTACAAAGTGAGAACAAAACACAGCATCACTCTCGACTTAAAGTGATTCAAGTCAGCAGCATACCTTCCAATGGCAGCGACATATTGCTGTAGAATCAGCATATGCCAACGAACCAGAAGTGGCATATGCTGACATGCCATCTGCTGCTTTTAGTTCTGGCTCTACTTGATGCCAAAGTAATTGAATTATAGTGTTTTAAAAGAATACCTATTTTTAATTATGTGTCTGACTGTTAAGTTAGGCTGAAGTTTCCTGCTGATGGCCATTGTTTTCAAGGCACATAACGAAATGATTAAGTCAAACAAGCATTTTTTTCTCTATGAAGTATAACTATGAATCAAACAGTATGGTTTATTTATTTTTTGAGAGCAGTACAATTGTGTTGAGAGCTCATGTTACCCATTATTGTCATCAGGTGACAAATCAGCTGGAGATTTGTTTGGTTCGCTTCCCTACAACTAAGGCTAAATATTTTATTGTCAGCATTTGTTGCATAACACTAATCCTTTAAGGGCAAAGCAAACATTTTGATTCTGGTTTGTTTCTGCACCAATGCTCAGCATGACATCGACTTGCCTTCAAGGACTATTTGAATTTCTTTGAAACATCCAAGCTTTTGATGTCCATCTTTTTTTTCTGTTAGGTTACTAGCCTGCTCAGAATAAAAACAAAATAATTCATAGTAGACTGAAGAAAATCCAATTCAGGTCTTTCATTCTTTTTTCTCCAAGTTTTTTCTATTCTCATTTCTGATAATGGACCTAATTAATGTATCTCCTTTCTGGTATTATTATTAAGCTTATCATGCAGTTTGTTTTCCATTTAGTTTTATTTTACAAATTGCCAACAAACTCTTCTTCTTCTTTGTCCCTTTATTTTTTTTTTTATCTGGCCTTAAGGATTTCCCTCTGCTCCAACTAGATGATGTGGTGGGTGACCAGTCCAACATTGTTGGCTTCTCTATGTTGAACATTTCCCATCCTTTCTACTTGGAGTTCATCAGGAGCCTAAACTTGTCATGGAAGGAAGGCTGCAACATCAACCCATATCCAGGACCTGCGGTGAGAAAAACTGACAGACACTGTGTTTATTAAAGCTGCTCGATTCCAAACAAAGATACTCAAGAGACCAGAAAATGACAATATGTGGCAGAAAAAGATGAGCGCCAATTAGTTTTAATGTGGATTTCCAGATATTCTAAGCTAATTCTGATTTTCTCTATGAGAACTATGATGTTGATGCATAAAAGAACAACTCTAAGATATTTTTACAGGCTATGTTTTGGTTTATTTAGTAGTTATTCTGTGAAAAGTCAGAGACAATGTCCTATTCAGGCTGATATTATTGATACCTTAATATCATAACAAATATGTTAAACTAGCATATTAACGGTTAGCACATGATTCAATTTCATGCATTTTTTATATTTTTTTGGAGGCCGTGAGTCCTTACCTTAACCTTTAAAATATTTTCATAATTTCTGAATCCAGCTTTGCTGTACTTACCCTGCCTCTATGTGTTGAAATGCCTTGCTCTCTGCCACTGTCTTGCAGCCTACATTAACTACAGAGGTTGCCCAACATGCAATCAAAAATCCAATTTTCTTATAAATTAGCCTCCTACATCCCCGTTTTTTTCCTGATTTCATTTTGAACACATTGCCTTTGTAAACAGCTCAGTATGAGGACTTGTCCCGCAATAACTGCCCCAATTTTTGACATGGTTGAAATGAATAGAGTGGACCTACTGAAAAAAGGGGTTTTTGATCAGTAGGTGACGGCTCAGGGCTGATCAAGCTAATAATGATCTAGAGAGTTAAGAATTGACTTCTTAATATATAAACAAAATTGCTTTTAATGTTATAGCATAATTGCAGGAATTATTGCTCATTTAAAGAGGCAAAAATGCAAAGTAAAAAAGAAATATATATGTAAATCCACATGGAAGCATAATGTCTATGTCTTTCCTCAAATAATCGGAAAAAATCCGTCTATATATGCCTTCAAAGCTTCATCCATCCCCATCGGCGTCCCCAGGCCCCATTTACTGGGGCACGTGCCCCTGTATAAATGAGCTCTGCCCCAGTAAAAATCTCATCAATATTTGCACAAGTGATAAATTTTTTTAATGCATCAATTTAGATAATTCCAATGGGAGGAGACGTATATTTCTACTCAAATGCGCAGCATGTATTAGCGCCCCCACGTCAGTGCATGTCACTGCATGAACTGCAGGTAAACTAACGCGCTGCTCTCAACTGAGTCGGATGGGACACTGTGTGGCCGCAACGCATTTTTAGTTCTGGTAACGTTTCTTACCTGTCAATTTTATTATTTTCCCAGTGAAACCACATGATTTATAGGCTACTAACTGAAAATTACTGCACTGGTTTGTTGATGGATATCAGGAAATTCCTCACACGAAGCAGAGACAGGGAAGCAGTAAAACAAGATGAGAGAGAGGGAGGTAAGGTCCCGTAATGAATTAGTGATTTAAACTAAGCAGTTACATTAGGGACTTTATAAGCAATATGATTGATATTTACATAATTATAATTTTACGTTTTTTAATGTTTGCTGTAGAGAATGAGAATGAAGGTGCTGGAGTAGGAAAGGGAGGAGGAGGCGAGACTGACAGGCAAGAGACAGGTGAGAGACAGGAGAGACAGGACCATGACGGTGATGAGGGAGCAACAACCAGCGTCCACAAACAAGAAGGGGACATTAGTGACTTAGGGGGAAAGCATGCTGGTCCTAAACAAGTGAAGTTGTCCCACCATCCCCAGGACAAATTTGGAGTAAAAAAAACTTTAATTTAATTCAAAATGGTTTGAAAGCTTTTCCTGGTTGAAAAAGAAATCCTTGTCATCAAGGATATGCAGTGTTTTCAACTTGCTTGATAACACCATGTTCCCCACACTAACGCAGGTCATCCAGATCTCCCTCACAATCACAATCATCAGCTGGAGTTGTGAAAGGTCATTCAGTGTATTGAGAAGGCTCCACACTTGGCCGAGGTGCACAATGGGACAAGACAGGCTCCATCATCTTGCTATTTTATCAGTTTAAAAGGAAGAACTTTCTAAGCTGAGTCACAGTCTAGTGATCGACCGCTTTGCAAAAATGAAAAATAGGAGGTACACTTTAATGCTCAAAAATAAAAGAAAAACTTAGTTCAGGATTAGTTAAAATTTCCCCTGAACTAAAACTCTGAAACCTAGGAATTAAGGATTACTTCAGAACGTGTATAAGGACACTTTTATTTTTAAAGTTGTTGATGTCTTATTTTTTATAGCTGCAATGTTGAAAATGTTCATGTTTGTTAAAACAAATATGCTCTTACACTCATTAATATCTCAACTGGCAATTTTGGTAGGAATTTATCAGGGTGGGGCAGTGTGCTCGTCTGTATTTGTGTATGGCAGGAGGGGCATATGCACTAGGGGGCCAGTGCCCCAGTAAAGCTTTGTGCCTAGCAACGCCCCTGTCCATCCCTTTTCTCCAGCTTAATCCTTGTCAGGGTCGGGTGGGTCTGTTGCGATTCCACGGTAGTCTATGGGCTAGAGGCAGGTTGCCTGGACAGCTCGGCAGTCCGTCGCAGGGCAACACAAAGACACAGAACCATGCACACACATGCACTCACATCTAAGGACAATTTATAGAAGCCAATTAATCTAAAAGTCATATTTTTGGACTGTGGGAGGAAGCCGGAGTACCCAGAGCGAAGGGTGGACTCGAGCTGCTGATTCATTCGTTCTGTTTGTCCATTTGACTGTGGATGATAGCCAGAGGTTAGCGAGGACTTACAATTGAGAGCAGAGCAAAAGGCCTTCCAGACTTGGGAGATGAATTGAGGTCCGCGATCTGAAAGGATCTCCTGGGGGATTCCATGTAATCGGAAGACATGTTTGATCAGAAGCTGGGCGGTTTGGAAAGCCGTGGGAAGTTTTCTAAGAGGGATCAGATGACAGGACTTTTAAAATCGGTCAACAATGGTGAAGATTGTAGACATACCTCGGGAGATGGGTAGACCAGTGACGAAGTCGATATCGATATGGGACCAAGGGCGCGAGGGGACTGGAAGAGGATGCAGTAGACCTGAAGGTGGTTGGTGAGAGGCTTTGTTTCTGGCGCAGGTAGCACAAGCCAAGACATACTCCTTGACATCTTTATGTAGAGTAGGCCACCAGAAACGTCTAGAGATTAAAGCCACTGTTCTGCTCACCCCCGGATGAGCAGAGAATTTGGCAGCATGCATCCACTGTATCAGGCGAGATCTAACAGAAGGGGGGACATATGTTCGGTTAGCAGGACCGTTACCTGGGTCAGGTTCGGAAGCCAGGGCTGAGTTTATAAGATCGGTGATCTCCCATGTAACCACTCCAACAGTGCAGGATGAGGGTAGGACAGGTTCAGGCGTCTCGGAATGATCAACGGAGTAAAGACGAGAGAGAGAGTCGGGTTTGACGTTCTTGGATCCGGGTATGTAAGAAATAATTAGGTTGAAGCGAGAGAAAAATAGGGACCACCTTGATTGGCGAGGGTTGGCTTGTTTGGCTGATTGGATGTAAGCTAGATTCTTGTGATCAGTCCAAACAAGAATCGGGTGCTCAGCTCCTTCCAACCAGTGTCTCCATTCCTCCAATGCCAGTTTTATGGCCAAGAGTTCTCGGTCTCCAACGTCGTAGTTTTGCTCTGCGGAGGAAAGTCTACGAGAAAAATAGGCACATGGATGAACCTTTTGATCTGAGTCAAGTCTTTGTGATAATACAGCGCCCGCTCCAGAGTCGGAAGCGTCAACTTCAAGGATGAATTGTTTAGCAGGATCGGGTTGAATTAGCACTGGAGCTCTGGAAAACAAAGTTTTAAGTTTAACAAATGCAGCTTGCGCCTCGGGGGTCCATTGGAAGGTTCTTTTGACTGATGTTAGGGAAGTTAGAGGAAGAGCTGTTTGACTGTAATTTCTGATGATCTCCGGTAAAAATTGGCGAAACCCAGGAATCTCTGTAATTGCTTTCGATTTTCGGGTACTGGCCAATCCAAGACTGCTTTTATCTTATCTTCTGAAGGTTTAATCTGCCCACCCTCGAGCAAAAACCCCAAAAAGGTGACTGAAGACTGATGAAACTCGCATTTTTCGGCTTTGACGAAAAGTTTATTTTCCAGTAGTCTTTGTAACACTAGGCGGACATGTTTCTTGTGATCAGAATGGTTCTTGGAATAAATGAGTATGTCATCAATGTAAACGAACACGAATACATTCAGGAAGTCTCTGAGAACGTCGTTAACCAGGGCTTGGAAACATGCAGGGGCATTAGTTAGACCAAAAGGCATGACCAAATATTCAAACTGGCCCAAGGGAGTTTTAAAGGCTGTTTTCCACTCATCTCCGTCTCGAATCCTGAGAAGGTGATAAGCGTTCCTCAAGTCGAGTTTGGTAAAAACAGTAGCCCCTTGAACGGGTTCAAAAGCTGAAGCGAGTAGTGGGAGAGGGTACTTATTTTTAATGGTTATTTGGTTCAGGCCTCTGTTATCTATACAGGGTCTTAGAGAACCGTCCTTCTTGCCAACGAAAAAGAACCCTGCACCCAACGGAGAAGAAGATGGGCGAATTATTCCGGCAGCTAAAGACTCATTAATGTATTTTTCCATGGTTTCTCGTTCAGGTTTGGAAATATTATAAAGTCTGCTGCTGGGAAGGGGTGCTCCAGGTAATAGCTCAATCGCACAGTCATATGGTCTGTGTGGTGGAAGGGACGTAGCACTGACCTTACTGAAGACAGGAGCCAAATCATGGTACTCGGAAGGGACAGAAGTAAGGTCAGGAGAGTCCATCTCCCCCCCACCTCTAGGGGACCCCACAGCAGGAGCTGCTGAACGGAGGCATGTTTCATGACAAAGAGTAGACCAGGATTCCACATGACGATCAGTCCAGTTAATATGGGGATTATGTTTCTCCAACCATTCAAAACCAAGCACCAGGGGGGAACATGCGGAGGGAAAAACAAAAAATGTTATGGTTTCACAATGATTACCTGAGATAAGTAGCTCGAGAGGCTGGGTTTGATGGGTGACCTGGTGGAGTTTCTTCCCATCGATAGCAGAGACACAAAGAGGCTGGTTTAGAGGAACGGTTTCAATTTGAAGCTGCTGGACAAGATTAGAGTCAATTACATTTCTTTCACAGCCTGAATCGATGAAGGCAGAAAAAGAGAGGTTCTGGTCTGAGAAGAATAAAGTGGCAGGAAGCATCAGACGAGGAGATTTTTCAGAGTTAACATGGCCCGCCAGACTCCTCAAAACCTCTGACGGGCCCCGGCTTTTGATTTAGCTGGGCATGAAGCGATGAAATGACCCCTCTCACCACAGTAGATGCACAGTTTGCTCAGAAAACGTCTTTGTCTTTCCTCAGGAGTCAGCCTTGTATGTCCAACCTGCATGGGTTCAATTTCCGTCTCTCCAGTATGAGAGGCCTGAACAGGCAAAGGGAAAGACTGGGTTTTAGGTCTCGGCTTGGACAAATGTTCTGTGGAAGCAGAAAAAACAGTCACGTTATTAGAAGCAGGGGCAGAGGCAAAGAAACCCTGATTCCTATATTTGGAGCTGTTTCTAGCTCGAACACTGTTATCCAACTTAATTGTAAGGCGGATTAATTCTTCGAGTGTTGCAGGTTCGTCGAGGGTTGCTAGTTCATCCTTGATGCTTTCGTTTAAAGCCATAAAGTAAGCGCCCTTTAAAGCATTTTGATTCCATCCGGAAGCAGCCGCTTTTACCCGGAAGTTAATGGAGAACTCTGCCACTGAAGAACTTCCCTGTTTGAGATTGAAAAGAGCACGACAGTCAATGGTTTGATCAGTTTCTTGGTTGAATACTTGAGAAAATTCAGAGACAAAATTGGAATATTGACAACTGAGGCTTTCGTCAGAGGCAAACCTTGCCTGAGCCCATTCCAGGGCTCTTCCTGTTAATTGGGACAGAATGAAAGTTATTTTTTTGTAATCCGTGGGAAAACTGCTGGGAGAGTTTTGAAAAAGTAGGCGACATTGAAACAAAAAACCCTTGCAGTCCTTCATATTACCAGAAAATTTCTCCGGAAAACTTGGGCGGAACTCAGGTGATGACGTCACTGCCGGTGACCTCGGAGGTGGAACTGGACCCGGAAATGGTTGTGCTGCCGTCGTGGCATTAGTACTGCTCATGTAGTTAGCATAACTCTGAAGCATATGATTGTGAGAATCAACCACACGATATAACTCACGTAGGGTTTGAGTTTGTCCCTGGATTTGAGCATCTTGCTCCTCCAATCGACGGCGGAGATGATCTGCTGGGCCTTGTGTTTGGCCGCAGTGTTCTGTCATGATGGGTTCACTGATGAGACCCAGTAATGCAGAACACCACGGAGACGGAAACAATAGTAAAAGTTTAAACAAAGTTTATTGTTCACAAGCACATGAAATATTGTCAGGAACTGGTTCAGGCCTGGGGACTGGTTCACTGGAGTCTGTGTAGATAACAGAGCTGTTAGCTTTGAGAGCAATTGGGTTTGGGTTTGTGATGTTCAGGTTAATACCTTGTGGGTTCCGGTTTGAGCTCAGAGAGAGGAGCTGTTGGGTCCAGAGAAGGTTTGTTTCAGCAGGGTCCGATAACTGCTTCAGCGTCTTACTTCTGATGAGGGAGCAGACCTTGGCTTTGGGTTTCCAGCTCTTAATCCAGAGCTGCATGGGAAATCCAGAGAGGAGTCTTCGGGTTTGGCTCAGAGGGCAGGCTCGGCAGTCTAAGCTCATCCAGAGCTTACAGAGAAAAACTGGTTTCCTGGAATCAGAGACAAAAAGGATTAGAATCCTAGCAGGACTCAGAGGGCATCAAAAGATTCTCAGAAGGTTCTTTGGCTCAGGTGCTAACCAACTAGATTCAACACTGCGGTGTCGAGGCAAGGTCTGAAGACAGCTTTTATACTGTGGATCCTCTGATGATGGAACGAGCCTCAGGTGCGTCGAAGGCTCGGCTCAGGAGGATCCACGGCGGACTCTGCTGGAGGAAGGTGGTACTTCTCCAGCTCCCAACACAGAGAGAACCCACACAGAAACAAGCAAGTCAACAGTGCTACCCTCTGTTGCTCAAAGCTTCAGTTTAGGCAATATCTTTTATCGTCTTATATATGTGACTTAATGTGAACATTATGTTACAAAAAAGCTGATTTCAAAATAACTAAGCCACAATTTGAATAATAATGAATCATATGCCAATTTATTTACACAAAATGGGTCTTTTGTCCAACTAATCTCTCACACAATGTTTAGAGTTTGCAACAGATTTTGAAGACTGCATGAATGTTAATTAGCAATGCTTATATCATGCTGGCAAGCAGAAGGTGCACCATTTAAAAGTTAGAGACAGATATATGAGGAGTAAACTCGCTGCAGAGTGACACATGTTAGTTTATAAAAACAGCTGTGATTCCAGACTGAATCTGTGGTTAGAACTGCCAATTATTTTTTTTTTATCTCATTCTCTTTTCCCCTTATCTATCTGTCACTTATTTTAAACCATTCTCAGCTGCTATCATTATGCTCTGAATCTATTAACTTGCCAAAACTTCTATCTGCAAACATCTGTCTATTTTATCAGGCTTTCACAGTGCAGCCCTGTCTCTCTTTAATTTATCTGATTCTCTAGGAGTGTCAGTTTGAAAGAAAACCGACCAGACATTGATAAAATCATGCTATCACATTGACTGAATGCAGCTGATACCAGGTATAACTTGCCGTTTATTTCCTCACACAAGAATCTCTGCAGCTTAAATTAGCTTACTAATCATTTGGCTATATTGCTAAAATATTTCCCTTAAAAAATGCCTAATGTGGAAAACTCCAGCCAACTGTTTGAGGTTTAAAACAAAAAAAAAAACAAAAAAAAACAAAAACGATGTATGTATGCTCCACAAGGACTGTTCTACAATCAAAATAATTGAAATTAATGTCATTATTATAACTTACAAAAAGCCAAATGCCATAGAATAGAGATAGAATGAATTTAACTCCATTTTCTTACATCTTATTATCATCCTATTTTGTAAGTCTTTCTTGTCACGGCTAATGCATGGCTTTGCTATATTGTGGGTGATTTTGTACAAGTCAATGTATAGATTTTCTTTTGTTATGATGTGCTGACAAAACATGTTCTGAGCTATTTTCTTTACCCACTTCTCCTTGTTACCACTGCTTAATGTTGCTCTATTGTAAAGCTTTTGTCGAAAGTTTTTCAGTGTTTCTTTCTGGCAGCTTAGCTTTGAATTTTTTCATTCACCTCCAGCCCGCTAACTATTTGCCACAGCTAAATGTGTCTTTGCCCTTCAGTTCTGTTTTGTTGCTGCCTCTTCTTTAATGTTATTGCTGGAAAAGCAGTGAATTTAAATAATAATCAAGTCTATTTGTTCATTTATCTACCTTCTATAGTTTTTGAGGATTACTGTACTGTAGGTAGTAATCTAACTAGACTCATGCTAATTCCAGGTTCTTCAGCGTGTGAAAGTGAGAGCTCTTTTTCTCCCCCCTGTGGAAACTTGTTTATTCTTTTTTCCTATATTTTAGCCATATTGTCAGAGGAACTTAACAGTTGCCTACTCTTGCTAAAATTATGTTCTTTAACTCTCATATTATGACACTAACACAGGTCACAGGAACTTTTAGAAGTTTAGAAATATATGAATCTAATGCCATTACTATGCTTTGCAACATTAAGACAATCCACTTAATGACTGGTAATGATTTTACCTATCATGTATTGCAGTACATTGGTTATAAGAAACCTTCTGATAGGTGATCAGTTAGAACTGAGTGTAATAAATTGTGCTTATCCGCAAATATTGACCGGTTAAGGCTTTTTCATTTTGCTTTTCAAATCTCTGTTTCTTTATATTTTCACTACTGTTTCCTTCTATCATTACATTCCATTGTACATAACCACTAATTCTCTTATTCAACCCTTTTTTGGATCTTTACATATACTGCTCAAAAAATTGAAGACATACTATAAAAACACATCAAATCTCAAAGATAAACTTGTTTAATATATATACTAATATGAAAGGTGGTAGGAACAAAAGGATGCAACATCATTCATTGAAAATGAAAATTATAAACCAACAGAAGCTGAAACACTGATAGAACAAGCTAGTCCAGTCTGTTTAAATGTCATTGTTGTAACTCAAGGGGATAATCTGTAGTTTGTATGGCCTTTACGTATTTGTGGACATGCCAGACAATGTCGGGAAGTTTCTCATTAGACAATATATTGTGTCCTGAGGTGCAACGTAGTGGTGTATTTTTAACTTTCAAGAGTTACCTGAATACTTAATCCATGTGACGACATAGAAACTAAAGACCAATTGCAACATTAAAATGTTTTAAAATAGGTCTTAGAATATTTTCTGAATACATAAAGAAAACCAGGATGTCATTGTTTATTCTGTTCTATTTATTCTAGTTGGGTCTGCTTGACTGCCCTAGCCTCGTCAGCCAACTCACTTATACAGGGTTTAAGTTAAGTTAGTTTGGAAAGGCTCAATACCACCCTATCTAAAATGGACTGGATCAATCACAGCACTGGGAGTTGGACCATTATTCAGCAGCACATTTTTGTTACCATAACAGTCAAGATAACAGCTGCAATGGAGAAATGATTTATTGTGATGCCCCTTTTATGTCCTGTCCTGTTTATAACACAAACATTTCAACAACTGGCTGCTGTATATATTTTTTTTAAGATGTTTTTTTTCCATCACATCCGTAGTTATAGGATTGCTTCTAAACTTTTTTGCTGTCTCTGTTAGTACTGCCTTTTAAAACTGGCTTTACTGCTTCTTTCCACAGAAATAGGCCACAGTGAAACATAAGTCAGTATGGTATGCCAGGCTATTAACCCCCAGTCCGCTTTTGCAGAAGGCCTCTTACACTGAGGTGGTTCTGCTGGAGGTTTGTTCCTGTTAAAAGGGAGTTTTCCTATCCACAATTGTGAGGAATTGAGTGTGAGGGGAGTGGTAGCCTAGTGGTTAGGGCATAGAGTTTGGAATTCAGAGATTCTGAGTTTAAGCCCCACTCCCACAGACTGCCACGCTGGGTCCCTGAACAAAGACCGTTAACTGCACACTGCTCAAGGGTGGCCGCACAATGGCAGTCTTGCCATTGTCTTGCCTAAGGGGAAATGTTGCAGTGTTCACTTAGTTGCTCTGTACTTGTAACAGTGTAATGGCAATTAAAAAAGAAAAGCTGGAATTGCCGTAAAGTCAACAACACAATACAAGTGAATGTCTACTGATGCTACATTTGTATCCAGACGGAGTGAAAGTCTGTGACTCGATGCAATTAGCTTGGCAGTCTTAGAAAACTTTAAACATATCTGTCTATGATTTGATTGAATTGTCTCTGTAAAGAGCTGAATTGAATTAAACAAGGTTGTTGGCAGCAGTCAATGCAGCTTCACCAGACATTTTCACATCTGTCACAAAAGCTCAGAATGAATCTGATCTCATCTCTGTGAAGAACGGGATGCTGATGCCAAACCTGATGATTCTGGTGTTAACTGGCAAATGCTAGTCATCCTTTACACTGTCTGCATTCAGTGTTGCCCTATGCTGCCTGCCTGTTAGAGGATGCTTGGCTAATAGAGCACCCTCATCATCCTTCAGAGAAATACACTCTTTGTATCTTGTGCTAACTTCTATATAAAAGGCTATAGGCTTCAGAGTAGTTCTTCAAAATGTTGTCATGTGACACCATTAATAATGCAATTTCATTAGCCACTTGTTTATTATCAAGTGCATTTAATGATCCTAGTTTTGGCTTAGAGAGCACTGCATTGATAGACACTAATCTATATCTCCTCTATCTATATTTGGGTCATGAGTTGCAGTTATCAGGACCGGCTAAATACTAAATTAAAACCTAAATGAGAAAGAGCTGTCTTTTCTTTGGCTCAGACTTTGAAACTTTTTATCTTGGACTCTTAAGAAATGCAGATGCAGCGGTTTCCTTTAAAGACCAACAAAAATAGAAACTCATTGACTCCTTAAATCTGCCTTAAGACTTGCTTTGTCTTGAGTATTTTTTTTTAGCCATTTCTTTGACGAAGCATCTTGAAATGTGCAACATGAATAAGGTTGCTTATTAATTTACTTAGGGCTGTAGCAGGGAGACACAGCAAAAACCCTCTGAGAATGAAATATATTGGTGGGTCATCCAAATGGACTTGGACTGTCTGTGTAACCTATGTATGGTTCGGCTCTTGCTAACAGTCCTGACCCTGACCTGTGTATGAAAAACTATTAAAAACAGTAAAAAGGAAACAATAAAACCACAAACAAACTCATATAAGAGGGGACAATCTGTCTCTGATTTCCAACTGAAAACCATTAATGTTTCTGGGGCTGATTCATTTCCCCTCCTTTTGTATACCTGTTGTTAAGTCATTGACACCGAAACAGCTTTCACTTTTTAAACAACCCCCTTTACTAATTAAATAAACCAGATTATTATTTAAGACATTACTTCATATTATATTCTTATTCAATTTTATTCATTTTGTTTGTTTTGCTTTTCCTTTACACTGTTTTTCCCCTTGTTAATGAACAACTGCTGCCTGGGTTCGCCTAGGTGCAAATATCTGTATTTGTACAATCCCTTGCTTAGTCAAACCATAGCATCTCTTTAGAAGAAATATGTTTTTTTTTTATCCAGCATCACAGCGGGGGATTATTTGCTACTTTGTCAACTGTATAACAAAAAATGCACACGTACTGTATAGAGACTCTGTTCATGTGCGCAATCAGTGTAGCAACAAAAAGTTGATGTATCTACCACTGTCCACAGGAAGTCCATGCAGACCCTAGGGTACTGGTTCAGATGAGGAAATTTACATAACACAGGCTGTGTGGTTGAATGGATGATTTAGTGGGGAAGGAAGAAAAATAAAACCACTGTTAAGGGACTTTGCAGTTTTGGCTTTCCATAACATCATATATAATCTGCTTTTTGCCATTGGCTCAGACTCTCTAAGTGAAATTCTGAGGTTTCACAAGTCATTCTCAGTTTAACAGATAATCATACTGTACTGCATCATTTCCCATGTTTTAGGACAAAAAAAGTATTGTGATATAAATTTTTCATGATGTAAGGATAAGGCTTAACTCTTATTGATGATATTGGTAAAAAAAAGAGTTTGTGAATATGTTTATTTTTCGTACCTCCGCCAATTTTTTTGCTGTTCCATAGAAAGTACTACAGTCACAGTGCATTTTTCTTGATGCTTCAATCAAGAAAAATAAATAAATAAAATTGTGTCCAATTTATCCATCTTTACTTTGAAGCCTTAGGGACTTAACTTAGAAGGTACTGGTTCTACAGTAAAACAAGTGTAGGTAATGTTAAGAAATGCCTTTTGTCTTATGAAAGACCATTGAAATGGTACGAGTAAACCAGAAACATTTCATTTCATTAAGTATTTTACTCTTAAATGTATCATATTTATTTGTTTCATCAAAGCTTTGCTGATGGCATGATTAGACTATGCAAAACTGACAGTTTTTGTCTTCAGATAAGTATACATTCAACAAATCATACAACAATAATCAACCAGCGTCGTGTTTTTCTTTAATTATTTAACTAACACAACGATTTTAAGTAGGTTTCACTCCTTTGTTTTCAAAATTAATTATCGTTCCTCATCACTCTGCATGAATCTTAAATATTGTTTGATTTCCCTTGAATCCTTAATTCAGAAGTTAGCAATTAAGAAGATAAGAAGAAAGGTCTCTTGTGAAAGTAAATTCATTCACCCTTTTTTAGAGCAAAGGGGGCAGAAGATAAAATCTTTCTTATCCTTTTTTTTTCATGCCTAGCTGTCATCAGCCCTTATGTTTGATGCTGTTCACGTGGTGGTGAGTGCTGTGCGGGAGCTGAACCGCAGTCAGGAGATTGGAGTGAAGCCGCTGAGCTGCACCTCCCCCCTCATCTGGCAACATGGGACCAGCCTCATGAACTACCTTCGCATGGTAAATATACAAACATACACCACCATTCCTATTCCATGGATTATTGTAATCTTACCCCTGACTTTGGTCCTAACAATGTTGAGAATATAAAGAAAATGGTCCTTACACTATAACTAATGTCAGGCCATACATGAACATGCAATTCACATATAAACCTAGAAATCATGCATGACATGATCTTCAAAAATGCTTATAAATAATAGTTTTTGCATGAGCAAAAAAGTCTATGCAATAAGTAGGTAGGTTTTAAATGAGCTAAACATGGATGCACCTGCAATCAGTTACATCTTTGATATGTTGCTTTGTGGGTGGTACATTTTAACATAGAGCTGCATATTTTCAAGCCATGAATTCGCATGGTTTAGTCATTACAATATGATCTGGCTATTCACAAAGGCTCACCCACATGCAATTTGTACCTTCTTTGTAAATAAGTTTTTTTTCCATTCTAACAATTTTGCATAATTTTAATACATTCAAACCTTTTGAAGATCAGGCCCTTAGAGTTCTGTGGTCTGTCCCTAAAGCTCTCCAGCAGTCTTATGTATGGTGTGGCTCTGTTAACCAAGAAGGAAGCTATTTTTGCCAGAATCATGTCTCACACCACCTGCATAGGGTCAAGGGTGCAACAGAGCTTGCTCTCCTGATGAGCTTAACTACACCATAAAAGATGGCTGATGCCAAAATAGAGTCAAAATCTCTGCTTCTTCAGCAGGTAGATTCTGCTCTAACTTTTCCTGAGCATCACTGTTGTGACTTCAGTTAATAGTATTTTAAGTTAACAAACGGGTGATTACAAAGTTTATTATCACAATGACTGTTCCCTTAATATTTGGGCTTGCAACAGAACGGCCATGAGCAAATAGCATCATGAAAAAGAAAAAGCACACCAGTAAGATTTGTGAGAAAGATAGCAAGAGCTGTAAAGCATTGTTAGGTTGTAAAATAATATCCAAAGATTTGATCTTTGCATGTAGTGCTACTTAAACCATTACCTGAAACTAAACAATATTCACATAGGCTGACAGGAAATGCTATAAAAGCATAATTTGTACTGAAAGCCAAGAGGCAAGTTGTCTCTGAAGCAGCTGCGGAGATTGACAGCATTTTTTGCATTAAAAATGTGTCATTAAAGAATGGCAAGAAGAAAGCCACTGTTGAAAGTGGCCATAAAAGTTCAATTTCTAGTTTGACAGAAGTAATGTTACCACAACAAAAGTGGAAGATGATATTATTTTCAGATTGAACCAAAACATAACCCTTTTGTGGCTTAGGTGGATAATACTATGATTTGTGCACATTACCCTGAACATAACATCCACCCACTGAAACATGGTGGAGGAAATGTTAAGATGAAAAGTAGGGGTGCTGACATGAATGGAGTTTGGGAAAAACAAACAAACTCATGAATAGGGCAAAGTTTCTGCTTCCACAAATTTGAAAACACTTAATTTACACCCTGAGCTTTCATTCTTTGGTTAAATCCCAACTTTGTAAACTATTAGTGGGTTAAACAACTGGTATTTTTTTAAAATAGAGATCATTGGTAAGCATTCTATATAATGCATTTTTACAGGAAAAATTAAAATGTGAAACTCACCCTTCATACAGTATGTACAGTAATCAAAAATAACATAAAATCCGAAAAAGCAATGATTTGGATTTGTAGAGAAACCTATTATTCTTTGGGGCATTGTTTTCTGCACAGTTGAAATAACATGCATAGAAGACCCCTTTATAAAAAAAGTCCAAATAATTGTTTTTTTTTTAAACTTAATTATAACCATCATTGTACAATTCTTTAAATAGCTAAGTAGGAGCAACAGTTATCACTTCACTCTAAGACAGCATTGCTTTGTACAGTCTTAAAGATGCAGATGCATAATTTCATTATTTTTAATATGCTTTTTAATATGCTTTAATAAGACTTAAGTACATTTATTTACTCTTTAATGTCTTTTATGGTTGCTGCCTTTTTTCATTACCCTTGCAGTTGTTTTCTTTTCTAGTATAAATTACTACTTTAGGTTCTTATTAAGTTAGTGTAAAGGAAGAAAATATTCTAACATAGTTAACTTTGGAAAAAGATTGGCTTCTGATTCTTCCCTTCCCCAGGTCCACTCGGCGAGCTGCGTTTGGTAATAAAACCAACATTGCGTGTTGACGTCACAGAATTACAGAGTTTAATCCAATATAAGACAATGCATACACTTTAGAAATAAGACAATGCACAAACCTACACCAGAAACTGCAAAACAACAGAGACATACATTCCATTACCTGACATAGGAGGAAAGAAAGCAAAGACGTACAAGACATCTTTGGAGAGTTTGCAAGAGCAAAATCTGATCTTTTTCTTCTATTTAGAAAGCTTTATCCTCTTGTATCTAATCCATTCAAAAAGGGCTGGCCCTCGGTCCTCCAACCAACAGCCATCTCTGACACTGCTAGGGCTTCCCCTTATTTACTGCAAACATCTGGGGTCATTTGCTTCTTTGTTTTAACAAGAAAAGGCGGAAAGCTTGTCCTGGCATCTAGCATTCCTAAAGTCATAAAACACAAGATAAGCTCTCACAGACAGCTTGTGGAATGCGGGGGGCCTCACTTTTGACCTTCTGTAAACCAAGCAGAAATCTCTCCTGCAGGCTTAACTGTTATTCACCCCCCAGGAGATACTCATTTTAAGGCCTCCTGTGCTTTGAATACTTACCCATTAGTAGTTTTAAATCATTAACACAGCCTTGTTCAAAATTAAGAAATATGTTCAAGTGAGAGTGTTTACACATGCCATAAGATTAACTGTAATAAAGTCTAAAAAATAATCATTTTTCTTTAACAGTTAGTAGCACTGTTTTTTTTTCCAAGTTGCTCAAACATTACATAATCATATTTTATACTTGTACAAAACATTTGAGGAGCTTGTTTATTATCAACATGAGTAACAAGAAAGTAAAAGTTTATTTTGAACATGATATAGAGAAAGATATAAATTTTAAGAAATATTAAAGAGTTTGTTTCTTTTTTTTTCTTCATATTAATGTGATTTGCCTTCATCCTCCTCCTCCCTTGTTGCTATCTGGCTGCCACTTCTGGTTTTTTCCATCCGCTGATGATGCCTCTCCCTCCATATTGTTTTGGTAGCTCACAGTGCATCACTTCATCATCTCTGCCCTGTGTTTGGCAGCAACCGGGGACCCCTCTCCCTCTCTCTGTCTTTCTCGCTCCACTGTTTTTGGGATGTAATTCATCTTGAGTCATGCACACGCACACACCCATTCATATTGAATGTGTACTCCATAACACATAACTCACATAAACCCAGGAACAAAATGCATGCTCGGCTGCACATGTATCACACAGGTCTCACACTTATTTGCACATTACTGCAAGCACACATATTCTAGCAGCTCTACCACTGATCTGATGTACTGTCTGTTTTCTCAGTTCTTAGCTTTTTTCAGAGTTTGTGATTATGTTTCTTTTTTTTGTTTTTTTCCAGACTCAAAACACATATCTGAATAAACACATTTGTATCAGATAAAAATTAAGGAAATTCAAAGGCATTGATTTGATTTTGGTTTTATGTTCATTGATGTCTGACAGATTGCAGATTGCGGGCATTAAAAACTAACTTCTTAAAAAAAAAATAAAAAAAATTACATTGTAAAATTTGTTTTAGCCAATTATATGTGAGACACATATCGGTTGCAAAGATTATTCTGCTCAATTTTTGCTTGATGCAGAACTGGTTGTTCTTTTGAAAAATACCCCCATGCAATGATTCATTGCACATTGGCTTCTCTTTTGAACATTCAAAACTGGTAGCTGAATTTTTATTTCTTTTTTTTTTCTATGGCTGTCAACCGTCAAGGTTTCCCGATTTCAACTAACACTGACTAAACAAAATTGCAAAAATAAAAATAAAAAGACAGTCATATATGAATGACACAGTTTCTATGAAAATATATGTATTACAAAATATATATTTTTTTAAACTGCCAATGTTCAGCACGCCTCTTATAACAATAATGCAGAATTATCAGGTAGAGCTAAAAATCATTATATGTATGTAAATCCTATTTTTTTAATTAATTGTTTTTTCTCTATCTTTTGGGACAGAATCCTGCAAAATGGAGAAAATAAATAACACTTTTATAACTAATATCATAAAACCACTAAGCTAATAAGAACAGCGAGAACCCTGTTACAGTACATTAAGCTGCAGAACAATAAGTTTAAAGATCTGTTTAAAAGACAAAATACAAGCACGTTAACAGGTGCGTATATATGTTATCTGCCACATTTTTACTACAAGCCTTTTTGTCTTTAACGATAGTATTGTTATGCTAGTTCTTCTAACCGTGAGCTAGGTAAAATAACCTAAGAATCAGAGGGGACACAAAGACTATGTGACTATGAGAACATGTGTCTAAAATTATAAATTGCTTGATAACTATTAACAGGGCAAAATGCTACCCTGGAACCGGATTTACATTTTAATGTTTAAGGTGTGGTAAAATAAGAAAGCCAGTTTTTCATATATTGATGAAAAAAAACAGAGGATATGTAATTCATTCAAGAATAGATTTTGTAAGAAAAACAATGTCAGCAGCACAATAATTATCCCATTGATACTCATGCAATAGTTTGTGTCAAGACGTACATTTATTTACATTTCAGTGTAATTTTTGTCAAACCAGGTTTGACGGCATTATGGACAACATTTTTCCCTGTTTGAATAGGTATCAGCCTCAAACAGATAATATATTAAACTTTTTATATACACTGTGTGCAGAATTATTAGGCAAATTAGTATTTCGACCACATCATCCTTTTCATACATGTTGTCCTACTCCAAGCTGTATAGGCTTGAAAGCCAACTACCAATCAAGTAAATCAGGTGGTGTGCATATCTGTAATGAGAAGGGGTGTGGCCTAATGACATCAACACCCTATACAGTGGGGCAAAAAAGTATTTAGTCAGCCACCAATAGTGCAACTATGAGAGACAAAATGAGAAAAAAAAGATCCAGAAAATCACATTGTCTGATTTTTAAAGAATTTATTTGCAAAATATGGTGGAAAATAAGTATTTGGTCAGTTACAAACAAGCAAGATTTCTGGCTCTCACAGACCTGTAACTTCTTCTGTAAGAGGCTCCTCTGTCCTCCACTCGTTACCTTCATTAATGGCACCTGTTTGAACCCGTTATCAGTATAAAAGACACCTGTCCACAACCTCAAACAGTCACACTCTAAACTCCACCATGGCCAAAACTAGAGAGCTGTCAAAGGACACCCGAAACAAAATTATAGACCTGCATCAGGCTGGGAAGTCTGAATCTGCAATAGGTAAACAGCTTGGTGTGAAGAAATCAACTGTGGGATCAATTATTAGACAATGGAAAACATACAAGACCACTGATAATCTTCCTCGATCTGTGGCTCCACGCAAGATCTCACCCCGTGGGGTCAAAATGATCACAAGAACGGTGAGTAAAAATCCCAGAACCACACGGGGGGACATAGTGAATGACCTGCAGAGAGCTGGGACCAAAGTAACAAAGGCTACCATCAGTAACACACTACGCTGCCAGGGACTCAAACCCTGCAGTGCCAGACGTTTCCCCCTGCTTAAGCCAGTACATGTCAAGGCCCGTCTCAAGTTTACTAGAGAGCATTTGGATGATCCAGACGATGACTGGGAGAATATTATATGGTCAGATGAAACCAAAATAGAACTTTTTGGTAAAAACTCTACTCGTCGTGTTTGGAGGAGAGAGAATGCTGAGTTGCATCCAAAGAACACCATACCTACAGTGAAGCATGGGGGTGGAAACATCATGCTTTGGGGCTGTTTTTCTGCTAGGGCACCAGGATGACTGATCCGTGTGAAGGAAAGAATGAATGGGGCCATGTATCGTCAAATTTTGAGTGAAAACCTCCTTCCATCAGCAAGGGCATTGAAGATGAAACGTGGCTGGGTCTTTCAGCATGACAATGATCCCAAACACACCGCCCGGGTAACGAAGGAGTGGCTTCGTAAGAAGCATTTCAAGGTCCTGGAGTGGCCTAGCCAGTCTCCAGATCTCATCCCCATAGAAAATCTTTGGAGGGAGTTGAAAGTGCGTGTTGCCCAGCGACAGCCCCAGAACATCACTGCTCTAGAGGAGATCTGCATGGAGGAATGGGCCAAAATACCAGCAACAGTGTGTTAAAACCTTGTGAAGACTTACAGAAAACGTTTGATCTCTGTCATTGCCAACAAAGGGTATATAACAAAGTATTGAGATGAACTTTTGTTATTGACCAAATACTTATTTTCCACCATATTTTGCAAATAAATTCTTTAAAAATCAGACAATGTGATTTTCTGGATTTTTTTTTCTCATTTTGTCTCTCATAGTTGAGGTATATCTATGATGAAAATTACCGGCCTCTCTCATTTTTTTAAGTGGGAGAACTTGCGCTATTGGTGGCTGACTAAATACTTTTCTGCCCCACTGTATAAGGTGTGCTTATTTTTAGGTAACTTCCTTTCCTTTGGCAAAATCGGTCAGAAAAGAGATTAGACAGACTCTGAAAGGTCAAAAATTGTCAGATGTCTTTTAGAGGGGTGCAGCAGTTTGGAAATTATCAAGCTTTTGAAGCAGGATCATCACACAATCAAGCGGTTCATGGCAAAAAGTCAACAGGGGCGAAAGAAGTGTGTTGAAAAAAGATGCAAAATAACTCCCTGTGAATTGAGAAGGATCAAGCGTGAAGCCGCCAGGAAGCCGTTAGCCACCAGTTGTGCCATATTTCAGAGCTGCAACATGTCTGGAGTGCAGAGAGGCACAAGGCGCTCAATACTCAGGAACCTGGCCGAGGTAAGGAAAGCCGAAAAAAGGCCACCTTTGAACAAGACAAAACGTCAAGATCGGGCCAAGAAATATCTGAAGACTGAGTTCTCCAAGGTATTTTGGTCTGATGAAATGAAAGTGAGTCTTGATGGGCCAGATGGATGGGCACCAGGCTGGATCAGTAAAGGGCAGCAAGTTCCTTATCAACTCAGACAGTGGCAAGGTGGAGGTGGGATACTGGTATGGGCTGGTATCATCAAAGATGAGCTTGTGGGACCTTTTCAGGTTGATGATGGAGTCAAGATCAACTCCCAGACCTACTGCCAGTTTCTGGAAGATACCTTCTTTAAACAGTGGTACAAGAAGAAGTTGCCATCATTCAAGAAAAACAAGATATTCATGCGGGACAATGCTCCGTCACATGCATCAAAATACATCACAGCGTGGCTGGCCAGAAAAAGTCTAAAAGGAGAAAAAATAATGACCTGGCCCCCTTGTTCACCTGATCTGAACCCCATCGAGTACCTGTGGTCCTTCATGAAATGCGAGATCTACAGGGAGGGAAAACGGTGCATCTCTCTGAACAGTGTCTGGAAGGCTGTGGAGGCTGATGCATGCAATGTGGATCGCAAACAGATCAAGACACTGACAGAATCTATGGATGGAAGACCTTTGGGCATCATGGTGAAGAAAGGTGGCTATATTGGTCACTGATTTGTGTTTTGTTTTTGAAGGTCGCAAATGTTTGTTTCTGAATTTTGAGTTGTTATATTTTTTTACCTGGAGAAAATTAACAAGTGAGATGGGTATATTTTTGTTTTTATTACGTTGCCTAATAATTCTGCACAGTAATATTTACCTGCACACACAGACATCCTCATAAAATGGTCAAATTTAAAAAAAACACATCAAGTTCCATAAATATGAAACTTCGATATTAAGGAGTCTTTTGTGTTGATTGAGAACACAATTGTGGCCCAATAATAATAATCCTCAAAAATACAACTTGCCTAATAATTCTGCACACAGTGTCAGTAAAAACACACAAATTGAACATTTGTTTTTAGTTATATGATCTGTTTTCTTTTCTTTTTTCTTTTTTGAAAAGGTGGAATATGATGGTCTGACAGGTCACATCGAGTTCAACAGCAAAGGACAGAGGACCAACTACACCCTGAAGATCTTGGAGAAACACCCTGCAGGCCATAAAGAGGTCAGATGGAGAGCCAAAAGCCAATCATTAAATATTTAAATGTGTTATACTTTTCCTGTTTCAATGAGGGATTTAACTGTTCAAATAACCATCTGTTAAAGATGCCTGTATACAGTAAACCAGGGTTCTGCAGTTCCGCTCCTTGAGGTCTAATGTCTTCCATCTTTTAGAAGCTTCTGTGTTTTAACACAACTGAGTCAGATAATCAGATCATTAGCAGGACTCTGGAGAACTTTCTGCATGCTGAGGAAGTAATTCAACCATTTGACCCAGATGTGGGGAAGCAGAGAAACCTCTAAAAGGTGCCGGACAATTGACCTGCAGGACTGCAATTGAAGAACCCTGCTGTAAACTCTGCTTAGATTTGTTTTTTCTCAAGTTTTAACCTCAATGGGTTCTTAGCCTTTTAGTGTGTGTGAAAAGGTGTAAAAGTGGTAGTTATTGGCTCTTGATTGAGACTATTATCTAAATATCTCGGCAGGTTGTGTTAATTTGGTGATGTTTTTTTTTTTTTTTAACATTACAACATTTCTACTCTACATCAAAATATGATATAAAATATATGATTTAGAAAATGACGGGTGGTTTCTTTGAGCTTCTATAATGTGTCTCATTTTAAAAAATGAGCATCCTCTCTTTTCCATAATTTTAACTTTAATAATGTATTGAGCTGACCTGATTAGACCTGATTGCAATTATCTGGACATCTTCAGACCAATCAGATGCAATTAGCTACAATCAAATCTACTTGACAATTAAAAAATTATAAAGATAATTAAAGTAATGCTTTTGAGTTAGGACCTACTTCCTTATTTTATACTATATATATCTATATATATCTATATATAGATATATACAGATATATATATAGCCATTTTTAAATACAGATTTTTGATATTTATGTGTTCACTTTTATTTTCTTTAATGCCTTTTTTGGGGATTTGTTTTTCAAACAGGAGTGATCAATCCACCTTTTTTACTTAAATATGAGGTTATGCTTACTTCCTGTTTCTCTTCCACAGATTGGTACTTGGTTTTCCAACAACACATTGGCCATGAACTCTACTTCCTTGGACCTCAATGCCTCGGAAACATTGGCTAACAAATCCTTAATTGTCACCACTATACTGGTAACAAACGAGCTATTAAATATACAGTGTCTAGTTCAGCTACCATTAAATATGGTAGGCTTGTGTTTCTCTTCTGTTCAACATGCTCAAAGCAACTGCCTTATTATTTTACTCTTGGTCTGACAGGAAAACCCGTATGTGATGCGCAAGTCCAATTACCAGGACTTTCACGGAAACGATCAGTACGAGGGTTTTTGTGTGGACATGCTGAGAGAGTTGGCAGATATTCTGAAGTTTTCCTTTAAGATAAAGCTGGTGGATGATGGGTTGTATGGAGCACCTGAGCCTAATGGCAGCTGGACCGGCATGGTCGGGGAGCTTATCAACAGGGTAAGTAGGAAATGGTGCTGATTAAATAGACTGTTCTGAAATATGTTTTTACTATACAAGGAATTTACTTTATTTAGACTGAAATAAATTAATGTTTATGGCTATTCCCTTCATATTAGCAGAATTATATTAAACACTTCTATTTCGACAGTACTTCGCTACTGTAAAGGAGAGCCCTAGACCCTAGCCAAGAAAAAAAATCTTGAAGAGAAAACATCTGTTGGAAATAGAATAGACATCAAATAATTAAATCTGTTTGTTTTTTTTTCCTACGATTAGGAGTTATATGTAAGTTGCCTTCAGTTTCTCTGTCAGATGACCTGCCAATGTAATCTCTGTTGCTGCTAGAGTCACAGACTGATTCTTTTTGGATGCATGCCACTGTTCACTCTGTCCTAAGCCACCTTCTCTTTAATGCAGACTCTGCCATTCTTTTGGACGGATCCCCTATCTGCTCTTCATTCTCTTTGGCACTCTTGTCCCCTCTGTGTTTGATACGTTCTCTCAGACAGCTGCTTTTTCCACTTCTTTTGTTTAAATCCTTCCATTTTTTTTTACAGTTTCTTGTTCGTAAGCTAACTGGAACCCGGGATTTCTGTCGGTTGGCTCTCCAGGGTCACTTAGAAAAATAATAAATGAAAATGACACTAAGAGATTATCTACTTTCTAGAAACAGACACAAAGTGTAGCCACAGTTTTAAGCTTCTCAACAATTGCAGCATTTCTGCAGCATGCTGGGTTTGAAGTTGGCAAAAGATGAAGTGAATTTTTACTGCTTTTCAGCCTCATCAAGCTGAAGTGTGACCAAACCAAAAACATTTTCAAATTCAAAAGCAGCAAATTGAATCAGGTGAAGCCAGCGCACACATTACATGAGCATCCCCAATTGATTTTTCTAACATTGCCTCTGCATTAGTTGTTATGGCAACAGGCAGGGGTGAGGGTGCAAGACGTGGGCTTTGAGTTACTGACAGTGAAGGCACTCTTAACTGCAACACAAGCGTCAGCCAATTATACAAGCGGTGAAGTGTTGGAAAGCTGCTCAGCTCTGATCATCAGTCACAGGGACGCTCAGGACGTATTAAGTGGCTCAGCTGAAGCTCAGTTTTCCAAGTTAGTTGTTTTCTCAGCAAAAGTGGTTCATTGTAAGTGAAGTCTAATTAGCAATGGATAGAGAATTGACTACCATGGTAACTAAAAAAGGATGTTAAGATGATAAGAAGTGGCAGTTTATTTTCTGTGTGTAAAGGAAAACTCTATTGGACTTCTTACAGCTGTTTAAAACCATGAATTACTTTATTAGAGGTCAAAACCTTTTTTAAATTAAATATTGGGAGAGCGTTTCTCTCTTTCTCTCACTCTCTTTCTATATATATATATAGTGGGGCAAAAAAGTATTTAGTCAGCCACCAATAGTGCTAGTTCTCCCACTTAAAAAGATGAGAGAGTCCGGTAATTTTCATCATAGATATACCTCAACTATGAGAGACAAAATGAGAAAAAAAATCCAGAAAATCACATTGTCTGATTTTTAAAGAATTTATTTGCAAAATATGGTGGAAAATAAGTATTTGGTCAATAAAAAAAGTTCATCTCAATACTTTGTTATATACCCTTTGTTGGCAATGACAGAGATCAAACGTTTTCTGTAAGTCTTCACAAGGTTTTCACACACTGTTGCTGGTATTTTGGCCCATTCCTCCATGCAGATCTCCTCTAGAGCAGTGATGTTCTGGGGCTGTCGCTGGGCAACACGGACTTTCAACTCCCTCCAAAGATTTTCTATGGGGATGAGATCTGGAGACTGGCTAGGCCACTCCAGGACCTTGAAATGCTTCTTACAAAGCCACTCCTTCGTTACCCGGGTGGTGTGTTTGGGATCATTGTCATGCTGAAAGACCCAGCCACGTTTCATCTTCAATGCCCTTGCTGATGGAAGGAGGTTTTCACTCAAAATTTGACGATACATGGCCCCATTCATTCTTTCCTTCACACGGATCAGTCGTCCTGGTCCCTTAGCAGAAAAACAGCCCCAAAGCATGATGTTTCCACCCCCATGCTTCACTGTAGGTATGGTGTTCTTTGGATGCAACTCAGCATTCTCTCTCCTCCAAACATGACAAGTAGAGTTTTTACCAAAAAGTTCTATTTTGGTTTCATCTGACCATATGATATTCTCCCAGTCATCGTCTGGATCATCCAAATGCTCTCTAGCAAACTTGAGACGGGCCTTGACATGTACTGGCTTAAGCAGGGGGAAACGTCTGGCACTGCAGGAATTGAGTCCCTTGTGGCGTAGTGTGTTACTGATGGTAGCCTTGGTTACTTTGGTCCCAGCTCTCTGCAGGTCATTCACTAGGTCCCCCCGTGTGGTTCTGGGATTTTTACTCACCGTTCTTGTGATCATTTTGACCCCACGGGGTGAGATCTTGTGTGGAGCCCCAGATCAAGGAAGATTATCAGTGGTCTTGTATGTTTTCCATTTTCTAATAATTGATCCCACAGTTGATTTCTTCACACCAAGCTGTTTACCTATTGCAGATTCAGACTTCCCAGCCTGGTGCAGGTCTATAAATTTTGTTTCGGGTGTCCTTTGACAGCTCTCTAGTTTTGGCCATGGTGGAGTTTAGAGTGTGACTGTTTGAGGTTGTGGACAGGTGTCTTTTATACTGATAACAGGTTCAAACAGGTGCCATTAATGAAGGTAACGAGTGGAGGACAGAGGAGCCTCTTACAGAAGAAGTTACAGGTCTGTGAGAGCCAGAAATCTTGCTTGTTTGTAACTGACCAAATACTTATTTTCCACCATATTTTGCAAATAAATTCTTTAAAAATCAGACAATGTGATTTTCTGGATTTTTTCTTTTCTCATTTTGTCTCTCATAGTTGAGGTATATACAGGTGCTGGTCATAAAATTAGAATATCATGAAAAAGTAGATTGATTTCCGTAATTCCATTTAAAAAGTGAAACTTGTATATTATATTCATACATTACATACAAACTCATATATTTCAGATGTTTATTTTGTTTAATTTTGATGATTACAAATGACAACAAATGAAAATCTCAAATTCATCATATCAGAAAATTAGAATATTACTGAAGACCAATAAAAACAAAGGATTTATAGAAATGTTGGCCAACTGAAAAGTATGAACATGAAAAGTATGAGCATGTACAGCACTCAGTATTTAGTTGGGCCTCCTTTGGCCTGTATTACTGCAGCAATGCGGCGTGGCATGGAGTCGATCAGTCTGTGGCACTGCTCAGGTGTTATGATAGCCCAGGTTGCTCTAATAGTGGCTTTTAGCTCTTCTGAATTGTTGGGTCTGGTGTATTGCATCTTCTTCTTCACAATACCCCATAGATTTTCTATGGGGTTAAGGTCAGGAGAGTTTGCTGGCCAATTAAGAACAGGGATACCATGGTCCTTCAACCAGGCACTGTGTGCAGGTGCCAAGTCCTGTTGGAAAATGAAATCTGCATCTCCAAAAAGTTGGTCAGCTGCAGGAAGCATGAAGTGCTCTAAAACTTCCTGGTATGTGGCTGCGTTGACCCTGGACCTCAGAAAACACAATGGACCAACACCAGCAGATGACATGGCACCCCAAACCATCACTGACTGTGGAAACTTTACACTGGACTTCAAGCAACGTGGATGAAGTGCCTCTCTTCTTTTCCTCCAGACTCTGGGACCTTGATTTCCAAAGGAAATGCAAAATTTACTTTCATCAGAGAACATGACTTTGGACCACTCACCAGCAGTCCAGTCCTGTTTCTCTTTAGACACTTCTGACGCTGTCTGTGGTTCAAGAGTGGCTTGACACAAGGAATGCGACAGCAGAAACCCATGTCTTTCATACGTCTGTGTGTGGTGGTTCTTGAAGCACTCACTCCAGCTGCAGTCCACTCTTTGTGAATCTCCCCCACATTTTTGAAGTGGTTTTGTTTCACAATCCTCTCCAGGGTGCGGTTATCTCTCTTGCTTGTACACTTTTTTCGACCACATCTTTTCCTTCCCTTCGCCTCTCTATTAATGTGCTTGGACACTGAGCTCTGTGAACAGCCAGCCTCTTTAGCGATGACCTTTTGTGTCTTGCCCTCCTTGTGCAAGGTGTCGATGGTCGTCTTTTGGACAACTGTCAAGTCAGCAGTCTTCCCCATGATTGTGTAGCCTATAGAACTAGACTGAAAGACCATTTAAAGGCTTTTGCAGGTGGTTTGAGTTAATTAGCTGATTAGAGTGTGGCACCAGGGGCCATCAATTTTGAACCTTTTCACAATATTCTAATTTTCTGATATGATGAATTTGAGATTTTCATTTGTTGTCATTTGTAATCATCAAAATTAAACAAAATAAACATCTGAAATATAAGCTGTTAATAAAGCTGTTGCCGCTCAGCTGCAGCTTCATCTAGAACAAAACTCCCTGTACGAGAAATTTCAGTCTGGGTTTCGTTCTGCTCACAGCACTGAGACCGCTTTGCTGAGAGTTACTAATGACATCTACATGGCAGCTGATGCTGGGTCTACATTTCTCCTTGTTCTCCTTGATCTAACTGCAGCCTTTGACACTGTGGACCATAACATCCTACTACACCGTCTTCATGTGGAGGTCGGTCTCTGTGACACCGTTCTGGACTGGTTTAAATCTTTTCTCTCCAATCGGCTGGAATGTGTTAGCCTCGGCAAGGCCAAGTCCCAGGCTGTCTCTGTCTCCTGTGGTGTCCCACAGGGGTCAGTATTAGGGCCCCTGCTGTTTTCCCTTTACATGCTGCCCTTGGGTCAAATCATAAATCGATATAACATCTCCTTTCACTGCTACGCCGACGATATACAACTCTATATTAGAACTGGAGCATCATCACCATCTTTACTTAATGCTTTCACTACCTGCCTGGAGGAGATAAGGAAGTGGATGACTCAGAATTTCCTTCAGTTGAACTGCTCCAAAACTGAGGCCATGCTGATCGGAACACCTCACCAGGTTCAATCTTCAACTATGACGACTGTTTCCTTTTCTGGACAAGACATCCCATTTTCCACCATAGTTACAAATCTTGGAGTTAGAATGGATTCTCAATTTACTTTTGAAAATCACATTAAGCATCTGTCTAAAATCTGTTTCCTTCATCTTCGTAATATCTCCAAAATTCGTCCGTTCCTTTCTTTTTCTGATGCTGAGACTCTCGTTCATGCATTTGTCTCCTCCAGGTTAGACTACTGCAACTATCTGTTTGTTGGAATCCATAAAAAACATCTTCAGAAGCTCCAATACATTCAAAACAGCGCAGCCAGGATTCTCTTGAGGGCCCGCAAATTTGCCCATATTACACCTATTCTGCATGACCTTCACTGGCTTCCCATCACCTGCAGAGTTCAATACAAAATCGCGCTCATCACCCATCAGTGTTTAAACGGATCCTCACCGGATTATCTGAAGGACCTTCTCACTCCACATTCATCCACCAGATCTCTTCGATCACAAGACTGCAACTTCCTTCACCTTCCTCGCTCCAGATTAAGGTCCATGGGAGATCGGGCCTTTGCTGTCGCTGCCCCCCGTCTCTGGAACTCTCTCCCAGATCATCTGAGAGCTCCACAACCATTGAATGATTTTAAAAGAGGCTTGAAGACTTTTTTATTTAAGCAAGCCTATTCTGCCTCCACATGATTTTTATGTTGTTTATTTTTATCTTTGATTTTATTGACCACATGATTTTTATGTTGTTTATTTTTATCTTTGATTTTATTGACCACATGATTTTTATGGTTGATTTTTATCTTTGATTTTATTTGCACTGTGTAGCACTTTGAGATTTTTCTTAATGAAAAGTGCGGTACAAAATTGGATTTATTATTATTATTATTATTATTATGAGTTTGTATGTAATGTATGAATATAATATACAAGTTTCACTTTTTAAATGGAATTACTGAAATCAATCTACTTTTTCATGATATTCTAATTTTATGACCAGCACCTGTATATGATGAAAATTACCGGCCTCTCTCATCTTTTTGAGTGGGAGAACTTGCACTATTGGTGGCTGACTAAATACTTTTTTGCCCCACTGTATATATATTTATATATATATATATATATATATATATATATATATATATATATATATATATATATCCACACACACTTTGGTAAAAAAATGATGAAAAGTGCAAAATCTGTTAGAGGTGCTTCCATTTAAAGTTTCTTTTTGTGTGAATTTTCCTTTGAATCTTTTTACAGTTTTTATGACATTTTCAGTTTCATTTTCTAATATCTTGTTCAAACTGAAAGGAGCCAACTTGAAAGGACAGTACTTTTGGGTGGTATGACCTAGATTAGATGTTTTTTCTGATTATTATTTTGTTCAGTCGCAAGCTGATATCTTGTCATTCTCTATTACATAATAAGTTCCTCCTGAGATCATGGTTCTAAACCAGAAAAAGGTTAACTTCTCACTCACTCTATGTTTGGGATCAACTTCTGCCTAAAGCAGACAACATCAGCAGTAAAGGGTTGTTATTAATAGAAAATTATAGGATGGTGAAGGAGATGGGTAGACATTAAAGATTAACCTGTACCAACATTGATGTTGTTTTGGTCTATTTTAGGGAAACCAAAAAAGTTATGTTTCTTGATCTCAATCCCCATTCATCCATTTTTTTTATAGACTATGACCAATTAGGTTCTGTTACGGCCCCTGGCCTCTTAAGGCTGTGAAGGCTTGTTTTGTTATGCAGGTTCAGCTGTGACAAAACACCTTTCTTGTTGGCTGCCTGAAGGCTGCAGAGGAGCAATGACGTCACTGAACCAGTAGAGGATTGTAAAGCCTATTGGACATTGATGAGGCTAACCTGCACAATATAAAAGTCATTCAATTGGGGGGGTAGCTGGTAGGAAGAGGTTTTGTTAAGCTGTTCCCCCACCTTTGGCGTTTACAACTGCTTTGGGCAATTTGAACTATTTTGTCTTGCTTGTTCCGTCAGTTGTTTGAATCTGCTTTAGGAGGACCTTGTACTGCTTAAAGTTTGTGTTAGGGTTTTTTGGTGCTACCTTTCATTTGTATTGTTTTGAGTTTTATTTAGACTGACCTGTTTGGACTTTTTTTTTTAGCCATCTTGAATTTGTTGCCCCTTTTCTTTTGTTTTAATTGCGTTAAGTTGTTTTGTTAAAATTTTGTTTTGTAATGAATAATTTTAAATTCCACTTATTTTCTATGGACACATTTTTAGGTTACTGCCTCAGAAACCCTAGACCTTGGGGTTCCAAAATATCAGCTTATATGTATGAGTTCCTGCTGTACAACGAACAGAGTTTACTTTAAAGGTGAGGGAATGTACTCTGTCATTTAGGAGAGCTTAGAGCACAGCCACTGCTTACCAATGGCAAAATAAGACCACTGACAATATTCAAGCCTCTCATCAAGTAAATTCAAGGAACAATTGCTTTTGGGGTCTGCTGGACTTGTACAGAAAATTCCTTCTCTAATTATTCAGTGTAGATAGTCAAGAGAAAGGAGTGGCTTGGAGTCACTTCAGGATCTATTCATTCTTTTTCCTGAATAACTAAGTGGATGGATAGACAGTCATGTGATTGGCTGGATGGACAGATGATGAACAGTAATGGGACACCTGTTTTAGACTAATACGGCTCTCATCCCTAAAGTCATCTTACAATCTAAAAACCTTTGGCTTTTAGGATTCTTGGACTAGCTTAACCATCTATTAATTCAAAGATAGCCAGCATATAAATCAGCAATTTATTCTCACCCTCATCTGCATTTAATTAAATCAGAGCTGTTCGAATGAGGAAACTTAAAACATACACAGGGTTAGAAAACAGGAATTGTCGACCTTTGCTGTAGCTCCTTTCCTATTAAGCCCTCTGTGACATGGCCCCAAAACATCTTAGTGGCTGTTCATACATTAGCTTACAAAGTTGGTCTGCAAAAATGGATCCTTAGACATACACAACTGTCATTGCAGAAACTGTGGAGTAATGGCGTCATCAAAATAAGCCCCTTTTACAAAAGAAAAACAAAAAACTTTCATTTGAACTTTCTTTTTCTTGTAATAGGACCAAGCTGGTATGGGAGGTGGGAGGGTGGTTGAATCCACCACAGTAGCAGCTTTAAGTTACAGTATCTACAGTAAATGATTATGTAATTATTAGTATGTTATTATCTGGCTTCATCGTGCATAAGTGCGATGTTGCTAAAAAGCAACAAAGTGTGTATGTTTTGCACATAATATCTTGCCCTTAGCATAAAGTAGTTACACTGAAAAGAAAAAAATCGGATAGCCAACACTAATCAGCTGCAAGCAACTTAGAGAGGGAATTGTCTTTGTAGTTAAACTAGCTTTGTAGTTACTGTTTCACAACCAGCATTTATAAATGGTAAAGAGACCATTTATTAATGATTAACATATAGTTTAATAATGTCTGATAATTTATAAACAGCATCTAAACTATTTATAAAAGGTAAATAGATCGTATTGCCCTGCCATGTTGGTTCAGCCCTATCCCTAATATCAGTAGACTTCTGAACATCGCCTTTATTTTGAATTTAACTTGCCTTGTAATGTTGGATTTATCCTAACATTAGAGGGCTTAATACCTTAAAAATTTATATATTTACCTTTAATAAATGCTCTAGATGCAGTTTGTAAATGAATCAAACATTAATAAACTATCTGTTAGTCATTAGTAAATGATCTCTACCATTTATAAATTATGGTTTTGATGGTTACTGTAAAGTATGTCTGGATTTTTACTAACCACATTCTATGTCTTGTCAGAGGCACAATAGAAATATATTGAATAGTTCACCTCTTTGAGGTTACATGGCAGTGCAGAAAGAACCTTATTAATAACAGCACAGTGTTAAAGGGGTTATGAGGCCATATTGCCATAATGCATTCCCAAAGTTTGTGCCCCCAGCCTAAAAAGCCTACAGGTAAAAAAAAATGTAATCCTTACTCTAAGTTCTAACCCTAAAAATAAGTCCAAACTTTAATAATAACAATTGAATAATAATTGACTTTATTCAACTCACACTGGAGAAATTTACCTCTGCATTTAACCCATCCCCTTAGGGAGCAGTGGGCAGCAACTGTGCAGTAAACTGGGAACAGTGTGGGGTTAAGGGCCTTGCTCAGGAACTTAGAGTGCAGGCTGTGGGGATCCAACCGGGTTCTTGCAATCTTCTCAGAGCACAAGCATACTGCTCTAACCACTAGGGCCTAGTGCCAACTAGGGGTGTAAATCACATCCATCATGGCGATTCGATTCAGTATCGATTTCCTGACCCAACGATTCGATTATTTTCGATACTTAAGAATACACCACGATTCGATTCGATTAATCGATTAATCGGTTAATTTTTTTTTAATTATTATTATTTATTTTTTTTTACACCTTACAGGCTAAACAAAGTTTCAAGTTTGAAATAAATCAATGAAAGCTGTAATATCGTTATGCATTTTCTTTAGAAACAACAGCAAATAACAGAAGTAGAAAAGCTGCATCAAAAAATACTGTAAAAATACTGCACAATATCAGTGTAATGAGTTCAATGCAATACCTCGGCTCCAAAGAAACTGTCCAACATATTTTTTTAGAATGTAATAAATATACTCAGGAAAGAGAGATGTTGTGTAGAGAGTTAGACAGGAATAAAAGTAAACTAGATATAGGGGAATTGTTTCAAAGGTCATCTGGGGATGTAGTTTTTGGTAGTATTTTTAATTTTCTAAGAAGAACGGGTATTTTAGGGAGAATATAATAGTTTGTCTGGTCCATACTCCATTCTGGAAGGTGGCGGTAATGCACCTATAAGTTGTTTGCCAACCGCCATTAAAAAAAAGAAGAAGAAGAAGGCTCCAGAGTGTTGACGTCGCCGACCCCTTGAGAGACGCTCTGCTGCTCCTCTCCCAGATTGTAGCTGACCGCAAACAGTGCACCAGACAGGAGGCCGGCTTGTTTTGTTTTTATGACCGAAATTGCGGAAAACAACTCGTGAAGTTTGACCCGCTAGAAGAGCGAGGTGCGCGAGAACGCTGGGAGCCTTTTTCCAGCTGAATCTCCGCTCTTTTTGCCCCATTGTCCCTCCGTCGTCGGACTAAACTCGCCCCCACTTCCTCGCCGCCTCGGCCGTATCTAGACCCACAGCGTGTAGCTCAGACCACGCTGCAATATTGAGCATAATTTAAAAATGTCTGTGTGAAGCTTGCTGCAACAAACTGCTGTAAGAGTATAACCAGGAAGCGCGGTAGGAGGGCAAAATAAGTTTAGCGGCACCGCAGCACGGGAGGAGAGTTACGCCCAGGAGAAAATGGATAAAAATAGACCGGAGGGAAAAAAAAAAAACAATCGATTATCTTGCGGACGTGTCAATGCATCGGATCGTCGGCTTTTGGATCGATGCATCGATACAAAACGATTATTATTTACACCCCTAGTGCCAACACACCCCCAATATTCCAGCTCCCCATCAGGGACCTTGTTTATTATGAGAGGGCTAGTGGAAAGGCTCAGAAATGATCTCCAGGTTATTGGCCCACACATCCTATGTAATTACATGCAGGGCCACACAAAAAACACAAAATAGTAATGGTAATGATGATTGTAGATGATGGTTGAGTGTCAGAAAAAGAAACTAGGGAACACAAGTGAGCCATTAAGAGGCTAATCAACTGCCGTTTTTCCTTACTAATTATGTAGTTGTTTCAGTTACACCATGGGATTCCTCAGCTTGAAGTCACACATACAGAAACACACCATGTTGTGTCTGTTTGTGTTCAGGCAGGTATTTCTTAATGTAATTTTTGCATACAGAAATGTGCATTAAAAAGAGAACACCATCTCCCTCTCAGGAAATCAGAATACAAGGCTTTTGTCCAACCTAAAGACAGAAACACACTCCTTTACTTGTTGTTTGTGGGAGCCAGGAGTCTGATGAAAGGAAGCAAAATTAATTTAAGAAGTGTGTGCTTGTTAATCAATTAGGTGCTAATCAAGGAGCAGAGAGGTGTCTGGGGTCCACTCTGCAATTGTTCCTCTTGGGGTCTCAATTGACTTGAACATTAATGAGATTATCTTTCAATTTTAATTCCACCTTTTTGTACCTTTCAAGGTTATGCTGATGTAAATGTTTAACTCTGGAAAAAAAACACACACACACACACACACACACACACACAAAAGGGAGTCTTTTAATAGAGGGGTTTCTCAGGTAACCTTTTTAATATTCACTGGTTAAGGATACAATTTGAATAAAGTAAACTGGATCTTTGTGTGTTTCTTAAAAAAAAGAAAAAAGAAAACAAATTCCCATTATTTTCCCATTTTATGCTGGCCTATTGAGATTTGCTTTGCATTTTTTCCTTAAAGCTTGATTGTATCATAATTAATTTATAATTTCTATAGTGCCAATTCACAACGCATGAAATCTCAAGGCACATTACCGTTCACCAGATCATACAGTCAAATTGATTCAAAGTTTTCTATCAAGGAAAACCAGTCGTTTCTCCTCTCCAATGTTGCAACAAGCATGCTTAGTATGAGGGATTGCATCGACTGATTGACTTGAATGCAATTCCTCACACTAAGCATGCTTGTAGCAACAGTGTAGAGGTAAAACTCCCTTTTAACAGGAAAAAACCTCTCAGTGTGAGCGGCTATCTGCTGAGGTCGACTGGGGTTCAAGGAGACTGAAGCAGACAGACAGAAAGAAGCAGAGATACAAAAAGCAGCTGTAAAAAGCGGCCCCATCCAGGAGACACACAGCCAAGCAGGCGAGCTCTGAGCCAACTCCCACGTCAGAGGATGAAGAGAGCACATCCAGCCAGTCAGAGAAACAGGACTACACTGAAAAACAGGCTGATCTCCAACATCTATAAACAAAGGTGACAGCCAAACAGGAACAGATGAGGCAAGCTACTATGAGAAAAAGCAGAGAGAGCATAATGTTAGAGATTGAACTAACAGATTCTGCTGGGTGGGAGAATAGAGATAGAATGATGAAATGGGGGTCCTTATGTCCTCCAGAAGTCTAAGCCTATAGCAGCATAACTATAGAGATAGCTCAGGATAACTTTAGCCACTCTAACTATAAGCTTTATCAAAAAGGAAAGTTTTAAGCCTACCCTTAAAAGTAGACAGGGTGTCTGCCTCACAGATTTAACTGGTAGTTGGTTCCACAGGAGAGGAGCCTGATAATTAAAAGATCTGCCTCCCATTCTACTTTTAGAAATTCTAGGAACCACTAGTAAACCTGCAGACTGAAAGTGAAGTGCTCTGTTAGGGACATAAGAAACAATCATATCTCTGATATAAGATGGAGCTTGGCCATTTAAGGCTTTATATGTGAGAATGAGGATTTTAAACAATATTCTGGATTTAACAGGAAGCCTATGAAGAGAAGCCAGGATAGGAGAGATATGATCTCTCTTTTTAATTTTCAGTAAAACTGTGGCTGCAGCATTTTGGATCAGCTGAAGGCTTTTAACTACAGTTTGTGGACTTCCTGATAGTAAAGAATTGCAATAGTCCAGCCTTGAAGTAACAAATGCATGGACTAGTACAGGGACTTATTCACAGAAATTAAAAATATTATACATCTGTATGTTATTATCGTTTCTAATGTGAAAGCCTCAATCTTTATGTTTACCTTGCATTAGAAATTGCTATTTATTATTACAGTGTAGCAGGTCTCATTGCTATCCGCAGCAATGTTTGTTCTACAACAGTGCAGAGTTGACCAACTAGTGACTGTAGAGATTTCCACTAACCGTGGGAAGTACAGAGTAACAACAGTAATTTTACCACATGTGGTGCTCAGAGCTGTAGATAAATAATAAGAATGTTTTTCACATCATGGTGTGAAAACTGAACTATATGGACGGCCAAAGCATCATTAAGAATTCACTTGTGAACTACATGGAGCATGAATTTAACGTATGTAACATTTATCAAATATATGATTTAAATAATAAACCACTAAATTGCAAAATGCATGATTGAATTTCCCATTATATATTGTTTTATAGTTTTGTTTCACTTTCTTAGTTATCTGACCTGATGATGCTGACCGTGTTAGACCCGCCGTGTATAAAGTACATCAGTACTTACCATTATCATACCATTATCAGTATGGTTGGCAGGGCTAGGTAGGTGAGCTGAGTGGTAGTGGGCATGGCTGGCACAGAGCGTTCTGACCAGCTTTCTCACTGTATGGTGTGGATGCTGCAATTCCGCAAATTGGAAAAAGGTGAGAAGAGTAGTAAGAATTGCAGAGAGGATCATCAGGGCTCCTCTTCCCTCCATAAAAGACATTTCATCCCAGCACTGTCTGTCCCGAGCCGGTAACATTATCAATGACCCCTCACATCCCCACCATGGACTGTTCTCCCGACTGCCCTCTGGGAAGAGGCTTTGCAGCATTATATGCAGGTCCAAGAGATTCCGCAACAGCTTCTTCCCCACCGCCATCAGACAGCTGATTGTTGAAAAAACTCTAAATCATCTCACAGACTCTGCATCAAACTGATCATATCAATGTACTTTATTTTTGCACCATGTTTTTTTTCCTCCCACAATGTTTACATTTGATCTCTGCTGCAGAAAATGGAAATGTCATGAGAGCTGTACAAAAAGATGTTTTAATTGGTATACACTCAGTGTATACAAAATGACAATAAACCTTGTCTAAGTTTAAGTCACAGGTGGAAAGAATGGCGACTCAGCCTAGCAGGGAGGAGCAGAGCAGAATGTAAACACCTGTGATCAGTCAGGCCAGAATCATAACTTTTACTATGTGCTGATCAGTCCTTCAGCTTTCATTAGCTTCCTTGCTTGTTCGCTCTGAAGAAGCTGTCATACTTTATATACTTTCCCTCTACTCATCTCTATAGATAGTCTTCTCTTATGTCTGTATTACCAACTTCATTCACCCACTTTTATGTTTAACTCTGAATATGTTTCTAAATTAGTATATGCTCATTGGTTATATGAGAGATTCTCAATGTTTTAAGCTTTTCAGCCACATCTGCGTCATTGGTGCTTTCTGCTCACTTTATTTTTGGGCTGGACCTTGTTTTGGGATTCATTTTGGTCTATGGCGTAGTTGCATTTCCTCTATTCCATTATTTGCTTAATAAAACATTGGCTCCTTTTGCTCTTGCCTTGTGCGTTAGTCTACATTTCATTCCCTCTTCTACTACCACTCGATGACAGAAGCAGCTTCACCATTTTTTGGTGCTCGTTCCAATTTAGGGCAAAGAGAAGAAAGAACCCATGCTTTTGCATTATGTAAAGTTGAATCAGTGGACCAGACAATTTTCTATAACATGTTGCTGCAGTGTTAGAACAGCAGCTGTGAGTGAAAACGAGCACACAAAGACCTTTTATGTTCCTCTAGGTACTGTAAATAACTTGCTGCAAACATAATAGCATGAGAAGAACATTCTGAAAAGACAAATTATTATAAATGAGTCATCCCCTAGCTTGCATCTAATATTTTTGTAAGATATAAAAAAAATGCTGATAAAAAGTAACTCAAGTGTAATTTTCTTTGCCCAGGTGTTATGCCTCTTGTGCTGCTGTCTTCTGTTTACATATTGCACCTTGTGTGTTTGCGCACCTCTAGAGTGAGAAAACCTGTGCTCTCAGGAATGTTTTTTTCTGCTTACATATTTTATTTAGTATCACAGAAAAAAAAAGGTCTGATAAAACTAAAGGCCAAAAGAACGACAGTGTGTTGTTTACATTCCTACTTTCTTTAGGGCATGCATGCTCTGCCCATAGAGTTAACTTTAAAGACATATTTGGGCATGGAAAGCAGAGATGAGAGTGCAGGTTTTACCATTGAGCGGAGCAAGTTGAACGACAAGGAGCACATGCAAAGACATGTGCAAGAGGTATTAAATCTGGCCATAGACAGTTTTTTTTGTGATGGAGCAACCTCAAAGGCATGAAAAAAATGTTTTGAGTGTAGGAGCAGAGAGGATATAAGTTATGTTATGGAATAACGACTTTCAGTGAATGTTGTTATTGAAAGAAAAAATTGCCCCATAGTTTTGTGCCAGTTTTTAACAAATATTATCTCAAGATGCAAGAAAAAAGTTATCAGTCTTAATAAAACACAATATGATTTAACATCTCAAAACGTTTTAATGCTTTTACAAATAACTCAGAATGCATGAAAATTACACAGGTAAAATGTTTACCAATATAGACATGTTAGACGTCGTTGGAAAGCTTAGATTCTCCACAATTCAACCACCTGGTTCATTTTATGGACACAGCGAGCACCAAAGCACAATTAACACAGATATAGCAGCATGTCAAAATGTACCATGACAAAGCAGCCACAAAAAGCAAGCATGTATTTATAACTGCTGTTCAAAAAAGACCTATTATTTTTGAGAATAAAAAACAACAACTTTGAGTTATGTTTGAACTGATGCAGCTTGGGTGTTTCAAATAATGTATCACACATCTATTTTGAGCTTACAGTACCTAAGTTATTTGCTTTTCTATTTGGGTATGCAAAATATGTGAGAATTTCCCAAAATGAGGTGGATATAAAGAGGTTAAAGAAGCAAATTAAGTTTTCACTGCTTTGGATTAACAAAAAAGATAACAGCAGCTGCTTATTTTTTTGTCTCCTATTTTCCTCTAGTTAACGTTTAGAACCAGTTTTAGCCTCAATAGCTTCAAATCTTTTAAAGTTATCTAGTGATTTCCTAATCCAGCTAAAAACCTTGTAAAGCCAGCTTTATGCTCCAATATATAGACCTATAAGTCAAACCTAAGAGCCTGTCTCCTTGAAAGGTTTATATCTTTTTTTTTCATTTTCTCATTTAGACTTAAGGGTATAATGTATTCAACAATAACATAAATCTAATTGGTTAAGTTAAGGTTTCCAAAGTGCTATATATATTAAAAGTATATAGTTGTATATAGTTATGTAAAAGTATATAGTTATATATAGCTATATATATTAAAAGTATATAGTTGTTACTCTTCATTTGTGTCTGTACGATCAGATGTACACCAGACTCAAATTTCCTCTCATAGGCTCTGTGTTCCCATATTTTAAAAGTTAATAGAAATATTCCACTCTTTGTATTAAAATGAGATCAAGGATATGATGAAGAGAATATACCTCTGTATATTTAACAAGGAAGAATAGAGAGACTGAATTAGAGCTGCAGGTAATATTTCACTGATTAATTTTTTCTCAGGCATGACGACTTTATCCATATTAAGTTCTAAGCCTATGTAAAAAATGTTAAGGGATTACTTAAGCACTAAAGGCATATTAGACAAACACACCTACAGTAATAATAATAATAAAAAAGAAATCAGATTTTCTTGGGTTAAAATTACATATAACTAATTTTGAGTTCATGATACAAATAGCATCCATGCTTCAGATAAAAGTTGCTTGTTTGTTTTAGTAATGATCACTTTATTTCAATTGTGTAATTCCACTATTTAGCTGCAAAATCCAATCAAGAGCAAAGGCAGTCTCTAGTGATCAGCTTTCTCATTGTGCTCTGACCTATGCATAATAACAATTTACTGTTAAGTCCAAATGCATCAGTTGAAGCAACACCTTAAACACTGACTTCTCTACAATAAAAATCAATATTTCATTAAATGCTCCAGAATCTGAGCAAAGGTGGTTGAAATGTTTAGAAATAAGGTGCTGACCTTAATTATGCATCCTTTAATGAATTCTGGATATTCAACAAGATACTTAGTTCATCACCTGTGAATATCGATAAGAGTGCAAATTCATTTTGCCAGACCTTTTCCAACGTATTTCATCTCTACAAGCTTAAATCATTCAGCTTTAAAGAAGTAAACTTCAACTGATAATATGATATAATAATTTAACTTAGGTTTTACCCATCTGTTTTCTAGAAGAGCATCTTTATATCTTGCAGAAAATCTATTCTTGTCACATAAAAGTAAAGCAGTGACTTTAGAAAAATTGGCGGGTGTCCTATGAATTCATTCTGCCTTTTAATAATGGTTGAACAATAAATTCAGCTAGCAGAATCATTGTGTCTGATAGCATGATTCCACAAATTAGACCAAATATGACCATTTACGTAGCCTCATATGTCCAGTTATTTTTGACACATTTATGAGATGTGTTTGAATAATCAGTATCTTAAATAATCCTTTACAGCTCCTGTCATAATAAGTTGAAGTTGATTACCTATGTTGTTATTTCCTGTTCTTAATATTGTTTTAACACACATTTTGAATGAGCAAAAAAGCCACTGAACATTCATTAGCTTGTATAGCATATTGAAATCAAATTCCTTAATCCAAAAAGATAAATTCATATAGGACACATTTCATTGGTCCTTAATTGCCAATTCCAAAATAAATATACTTAACTTAAAGGGAACAGATTAGTATAGGATATTTTTTATGTGATTGCAGGGTATAAAGTGACAAAAGACAGTCCTATCTAGAGGGTAATTAAGTTAAAACTATATTTATGAGTACAATATGTATATTTTTTGTCTTAGTTTAAGAGGAACTGGCTACAGTATGTAGTTGTCATTCAGACAGAGTCAGCTAATCAACATTATCTGCCAGACAGTCTGAGGACATTCGGCAACATGAGCCCTGAGGAAGCCTGTTTTATCTAAAAGTCATTTATCTTGCAGCATTTTGGGTAACCAGTGAGGAAAAAAAACTGTGATAGCCTGACAGACAAAATATGAATGATATATAGCCACACTAAGAATAGAGAAAGGGGCTGACTGTTAGTGAAGCTAAATTAAAGAAGTATGTGTTGCAGTTTTAAGGCAGCTGGACTTTAAAATCTTAAACAGATTTATCAAACAAAGGATGGATTACTTTACACTGAGCAAATACATTTTATAGTAGAGTGAAAACACAAAGAGTGGGTAGATTAATTAGAATTTCTGGTATTTAAATATGGCAAGTTTTGTTTTGTTTTTTTAAAACAGAATTATCAAATACAAATAGTAAAATTTGAATGAAAGAATGTAAATTTTTAAAAGATATTTTGTGAGTGTTCGTTTTCTTAAGAATCTATTAAATTACACTATTTCCCCCAAAATGAAACAACCTCTCATGTCATCTGATCCTTTATTGACCTTTGCAGAATTTAAACGAAGTAATCGTTGTTGAAATCATTCCACTGACAGATCTGTTGTTTCATTTCAGCCTTTTTTTTTACCTATTTCTTTTTATTATCATAATTCTGTATATACTGCATATATCCCCACGCACCTTTTCTTCCTTTGGCACCTTCTTTGTTTTGACCGTTTGAGCTGATGTAACGAGTACATTTCTCCACTGTGAGATCAATAAAGTCAATCAATCAATCAATCAATCAATTAGTCAATCAATCAATCAATCTATCAACTTCTTCTCTTCAATGGTCTGATGCTATGTTTCAGGTTATGCACAAAGGTTCTTCCCTTTAGCATTACACAACTGAACAGATTATGTTGTATATTTCATTATAACAGCATATTCATGATAAAAAACTTTTCATGACAAATACCGTTTGATCATGCATCTTAAAATGTGAAAACATATCATTTCTAATTCCAGGCTTCATGAAACAGAAATCAAGTCGTTATTTCTGATCTCAAAGACTTATTACGGTACAATTCATTAGGCAAAGAAAAGTAAGCCTGAAAGAGGATTGACTGTCACTCTATAGCCCCTTTTACACTACCATCTGAAACCGATCTGTGCCGAGTTCAGACCGAGTTTGGATCAGCTAACCGTGCCGAGCTTAGTTCCTTACCACCATTTACACATCACGCTAGCACAGTTCCTTGATTCCTAGTGAAGATCTACAGTACTACTGCTAGGTTTGAAGGAGGGAATCAAGCAAATAAAAATGGTGGCAACCAAAACATACAGGAAGTTATGTTTGGTTATAATTGTGAGATTTCCTTGTTCAGGTGAAGAAGGCAGTCTTGACATCATCCCAGGTCGCACCACAATCTTTCGAAGCCATTTTATAAAATGTAGTGTTAAGATAATTTTGATTGTTGTTTACAGTTCTTCCTATTCTTCTGTTAGGGTTCTTTCTTTTTATAAACAGTAAAAAACCTAAGGTATACTAATGCATATTTTATTATATTTATTCACATTAAAATTTTTTACATATTTAGTGTTTTTTATAAATTCAACCCGTTTATATAATTTCTATTTGAGGCACAACTCTGAAAAGAGCTGCATAAGTAAACTATTTTCATGTTACTCATTCTATTTACCAATTCAGAGTGCAGCACAATAACGCCATGATAATAGAGCTGTATCGTTGCCAGATGTTTCTGTTATATCAGTGAAATAAAAGAGAAATTCTATATAAGGGCTTTCTTTGGTTAGAACAAAAAATAGATATGTGAAATAAATAATTTAAAATACTGTTTTAATAACCACAGTTGTGGTATTTAATAAAATATATTTGCCCACAGCATTGCCCATAGAAACCTATCAGCTGCACTACTGTAATGGAGAGAGTGACCCAATTATTTTTAAATAAATTATCCTGAAAAGTGTCTAGAAATTAAAAAAAAAACATAAATATGAACTGTTTGCATATAAGAATATATAATTATTGAGATTTTGCTCAGATTCTGTGACCTGGGCTGGGTAAGTTTAGAAACAAAGCGTATAAATAATACACCCAACACTATTCTTCTTTTTTGTATGTTAATGCCAAATTAATCCCCATTTGATCCTTGAAAAACCTCTTATGTTAGTTTAAGATAAGATTCATTTTTGCTAAATCGTTTTTGAAAATGGGTTTAAACCCTCAACCCTGTGTTTGTAGCTAAGAGCAAAAATGTTAGAATATAATTACCGAAAAACATTGTTTCTAACAGCTTTACAATCCTCCCAGAGTGTTTTCTGTAATGCAGAACAGTTAAACATTAATGTAATTTACTGGTTCTTCTGCTAATTACATTCATTAGAAGAACACACAAAGAAAGCATTTCCATTAAAATTAATTTTGTTATATCATGCAGTTTTTGCTTTCCTAATTCTCTCAAGCACAATATATTTCTATTACTATATCAGTTGTTAATTGCGTTTTATCTTGATTATCGTGTCTTTTCTGTTTTGGTTTTACCCCAATTTCAGCTTCTCTTAAATGCACTTGAACCTCTTTACTCCTCTTCTGTCTTTTGTAGCTTTTGTATCTTATTTTCCATGAGATCTCCACTAACCTCTGTTGGTCTCCTAGAGTCTCTTCTTTGAAGATATTACTATTCCATTTTCAGCTTTATTCAATTTTTTTGAAACACAAATAAAATAATGGAATCCTTTTCATTTCTGTTCCTCTGTACCTTCATTTTTTTCTTTTAGACTTTATAAGTACCTTGTTGTAACTGATACTAAACATTCATATCTGTTTTGTTCTTTCTTCATCTTGCTTTAGAAAGCAGACCTGGCAGTGGCTGGCTTCACTATAACCTCAGAGAGAGAGAAGGTGATTGATTTCTCCAAGCCATTCATGTCCCTGGGAATCAGCATCCTCTACCGAGTGCATCTGGTAAGAATGCTTTTGGATTTTCATTTATTTTGTTAATGTTTTTTTTTTACTTTGTACATTAGTCTGTATCTAAAAGTTTGATCTAGACTGCAGTCTGCTACTGGACTCTAAATAGAAGCACATGGCACTGCTCCAAGCAAACCCACTAAGCATAACCAGAAAAATCCATTAGAATTACTGAGAAATGGAGCTATAAATAAATAGAATATTGTTTATTTCACTATTAAGAAAAAAAAAGAACATTGAGCAACTTAGAAATAGCATGAAAAGTAAATTTAGCATAAGTATTTCATTAACATTCAAATGTTGGCTCTTCTCTCAATAAAGGTATTAAACATGCTCTGAAAAATAAAGCCTCCAAGGGACTCAAAGCACACATACGTTTGCCTATACCTTTGTTAATTCCACATAGACTATTACATTTCTATGGAATATTTTTTCAAACAGACATAATAGAACAGTGCATTTGTTTTAATATTACAAATAAAGAGTAGAAAAACACACTTATAATCTGATTGTTTTACCCCATTACTTTAAAATGCAATTCAGACATGATGGACAAGACTCTGACTGTCTGTTATTTAGTTCAAGTATACAGTAAATATATCTAACCTCTAAAGGCCTTAAAGTTTTAAGGGCTTTGGTGATGAAACAGCAAAGAGAACAGCAACCAAATTAAGGACAAACTTTAAAGCAGGGTGAGATTATTAAGCAAGTTCCCAAGCTTAGATTTTTACTCTTCACAGTCAGTCATCGTAGAATTCTAAGCAACTAATTAGAAATGAACTTGACCTTTTTTCTTGTTTCCTGACGACTTTTCACCTGTTTTTAAGTCATTTTTTCAGCTCTGTAAAAGGTTTGAAGTAGCAGGTTTTTAGTTGAGGATAAGATGCCACAATGTGGGGGAATGGGAATATCCACCTGCATTTGATTGGAGAAAGGAAAGACTGAACAATAACTATAAAATTAGAAAAAATATGAATGTTCCCCTAAACAATTATATTTGTTAAGGAGGACGTTGATCTGGAAAGCTGCTTAAACACCTATGGCAACTCTGGAGATGTATAAAAAGATGGTTTAAATGAGTGACTCTATTGACAGTATTTGTGGAGTCAACAAATCTGGGCTTTGTGGAGGAATAGCAAGAAAAAGCTCCATTTAAGTTGAATGTTTTAAGAGTAATTTGTAAGAGAGATCAAGTTATGTGTCGGGAAATACTGTAAAAGAGAAATATAACCTTTAAAAATTTACACAGGATATGTCCTTTCTTCTGACAGGAAATGTCACGGTTTGCATTTTTTAGTTCTGTTGAAGTTTTCTTTTAAGTTTTCATTGGCTTCATTTCCATTTGGTGTTGTTTTCTGGTTGTATTTGAGTTATTTTTTTGTTTACCCTCTGTTGCCCTCTTGTGTTAGTCTATTTTCCCCTATCTCCCTTCTGGATCCTTCTCTCCACACCTGCTCCCCATCAGTTGATTACCTCATTCTTTGTTCTGTCTGGCATATATATACTCCTCCTCTTCAGTTACTTTTTGCTGCTTTCTTGTCATTCCTTGCTCCTTGTGTGTTTTCCTGGATGTCTCCTGTTTTTTTTTTTGTTTTGTTTTTTTTGTGTAGTTTTGCTTCACTTGCTATCTTTTGGTCATTAAATCTGCAAGAAACCACCTCAGCTTCTGTCTCTGCATTTGGGTCCTCTTCAAACCTCCACTCAACCTGACAGGAACACAATCATAAACCTGTAGCCAGAGTTACGGTTTCAATGTTGTTAAAACATACACTGCAAAAAACAATATAGAAATAAGTAAAAAAGCATCTTAAATTAAGTGCATTTACCCTTAATTTAAGGGTATGATTTGCCAAAGGTATGAGTATTTTTACTATTAAAACAATATAATTAGATAATATGCACTTGAAATAAGACAATGCAATTGTTTTTTTCTTATTTCAAATGTAAATTGTCTTGTTCCACTGGCTAAGTTTCTCACTTTCCTCCTCAGTTCAAGAAAAAATATAACTTATTTTAAATTAAGAAATTTAAAAAAGCGAAACAAAAAAATGTTCTTGACCCAAATCCTTATTTCATTATCTATTAAAAAAAAAAAAAAAAAAAACACGGCCCACCATTTACTGATCTTTTTTGAAAACAGAGGTCTTATTATAATTTGGTAGGGAAATATGAAGAAAAACGTAGACTCTGCTATAGATGTATAAAGATGCTCTTAGTTCTACTCAGGTTTACAATCTACAAAACTATGTTAAGCTTTGGAATATAGGGTGTTTTACTGTTCCTTTGAGAGTTGGTGCTAAACTTTTACAGACTGGAGAATGGGGTGTCTGCACCCGATCCAGATTTATGCCTGCAACCTCTCTGTGTGTTTGACTTGATGACTTCAGAGGTAAAAAGATGTATCAGAAGCTACCTTCTCAGTACAAGCTCTGCTGCTGTATTTGCTGACAGGTACTCGACCGAGGTCATACAGTCATTCTGAGTCTCCAACAAAGGAACAGAAAATATTTCAATAAACACTGAAAAAGAAGAGGTTGTGGTGTATGTTGGGGGGGAGATGCGGTAGATTAGATAAAAGCACACCGGTAAACACAAATAGAGGGCATGGTTTTCTTTTTCCGTTCCCTTTTTTTTTAGTTTATTATAATAACGGGGAGGTGTGAGCAGAGCTGCTACTTTAGAATAGGATTTTTAGCTTCTGATGGAGGATATATAACGCTGAATGCTTACTGACTGGAATACGCTTCAATTTTTCCAGTTTCTGAGAAACCTACGGATTCAAGATGTGAGATATGTGACGATTGTGAAGTCTTTAAATCCTGCATGATTATACTTTGGGGAAAAAGAAGCCCCGTGCCACTTCTTATGGATTTTTTTGTAATGTTTTTTAAATGTTTTCTGAAGATAGATAAAACCTTTTAGTGAACGCTCAATCTTTCATCTTTATCCACAGTGTTGATTTCATGGTTTTGGCTTTCAGGACTATAGAGTAGGGATGGGCGATATGAACTAAAAAATTTATCACGATAATTTCTAGGTTTTACCACGATAACGATAAGTGACGATAAAAAACACATCAAAAACACAATATCAGCCTAATGTATCAAACCAATCAAACAAGCCTGAAATATGAGAACAAATTTCACATTTATTTAAATGCTACACAGCAAATATAACTTGGCTTATAAAAGTTGCAAAGTACTGCAACTGTAAATTCAACCTGATAAATTGAGAAACAGAACTTAAAAGTATTTCACTGAAAATTAAAACTAATCAGTAATCACCTCCTAATATAAATGGATGCTGGAACATGCCATATATTGGATAAATAAATACCAGTGCAAGTTCTAACATACATTACACTCACTTCACTAAAAATAAAATTCAAATGTTATATCAACCTGTAACAACCTTTTTTTGCTGTTGGGCTACAAAAATGTGCAAATGGCATGAAAAATAAAGGGAAAAAAACTGAAAAATCTAAATACTAAAATAGAAATAAATAATTTCAATAAATTCCAACAAACATGTAAAACCTGAAATACTTCTTTGTGCAAGAATGTACAAATAAGACTAGCAGGATCGTCAGCATGCTAAACGATGAAATAAAAATAAATAATTTCAATAAATTTAAAAAGAATATAAAAACTGAAATACCTCTCAATCTGTGATTGAAGCGGCAACATATCTTAAGCCAGGCAAAATGCAACGGCCTCTGTTAACTCTTTCCATCGCTAGCTTTGGCTGTCATATGGTGTGGAGTGAGCAAACGCGTCGGCAAGTTTTGTTTGAGTGGCAGTCGGTTTCTTAACAGAGGTTTTCGAAGTCGAGGCTTCTGCTGCATCGCAGCGCATCTTCTGACTAGCATCATATTCCGGTTTGTGTTTGTGTTTTAGGTGGTGAAATAAATTGGTAGTGTTGCTGTCCTTTGTCGTCACAGGTTGTCTGCAAACTTTGCATATTACAACTTTCTGCTCCGTATCAGACTTTTTAAATCCAAACCAGTTCCAGATAATGGAGCTGGAGCCTCTTTTAGGAACCAGGTCTTGGGGCACGTCTCCTCCACCTTCCGCCATGCTTGTTGTTTGCGCATGGGTCGCACGTGAGTTGGATTGCAGGTCTGTCACGCGCAGTATACGTCACCGGCGGGAGTTTATCGTTTTTATCGCAAAATGACAAATTGTTACCATGAGGAATTTCTTTGACGATATATCGCACACGATAACATATCGCCCATCCCTACTATAGAGAATGTATAAATGTAATATAATGTAATAATAATACCTTATTGATATTAAGTGCAGCACTATCAAAGGTCATCTTACTAAAAAAATATTTTTTTGCATTTGATTTTATCTACAATTTAAAAGAATTCAGAGAACTGACTCAGAATTTTCGATAATTGCTATATCTAAAGTGGAACTAATTCTCTTCGTTAAGAATTAATGTCTTAAAAAGATTAAATAAAAATGTCCCCTGTTGCCTCTGCACTGCCAAACAGCTGGCTTAAATAAAGCTACAATTAGCAAAAGTAGAAAATATGTCTACAAACATTTTTTCACATCAAAATCAAATGTAAAAAAAAAAAGTGTATAAACCTTAGACTACTAATGATGCAGTCATGATTGTAATTATATAAAAACAATTGGATCACGTTATCTTCTTTGAAATGTTGACAATATCATAATACTATGAAATTATAGTTTTTTTAAATTATAAGTTTTAATTTTGTCAGAGATCCATACCGGCCCGCATGTTTTCTATTTATCAAATCTTATCAACTAGAATCCTGCAGATTAGTGGGTATTTACCAAAACAATGAGGTGGTTTCTCAGGGCAAGTGATGCAAAATGCAGCATCAGCTCTCCAACAAATGCACCAAGGGAATACATCACACCACTACTGGTTGAGTCGGGCTTGCTTTCCTTTTGATTAAACATTTCATTGATTGCTTTTAAATCACTACATGCTCTTTCTCCCCTTTACTTTGCATTCACTTCCTTCTGGCTGTACACCTCTTATTGTGCCCTAGAACCCTTAAATCAGAAAATCAATTTTGCTTAAAATGCCACGGTTCATGCTTAAGCAAAGGGAGACCATGCCTTAAGTATTTAGGCCTGAAAGAGGAACATCACAGAGCTTTATTGCTTTTTGTGATATTTATAATTACAACATATTGTAGAATGTCAAAAGTGGGTATTGAAATTAGGTTATTTAAAACTGAGTCATTTAAAATGTTATTATTTGTTCTATTTTTTGTTCTTTAAATTAGTGATGGCCTTTGTCTTATCTGATTTTACCACCGGTTTTTACGTAGAGCTTTTTAACTCCATGAGCACTATATATATATATATATATATATATATATATATATATATATATATATATATATATATATATATATATATATATATATATATATATATATATATATATAAATGCTTCAAATAAAATATTTTTTCATTTGACTTCATAAGAAGTAGACAAACTAAATAAAACAGCCACATATCTAATAGAAAAAACAGCCAAAAAGATTTCTTCTTTTAAAGCCTCTTTACCTGATGGGCTGATGCAATTTAATCAATATGGCTGCAAGCAGCTTTGTAGATGGGCTGCTGTCTTCTTCTCTCCAAGTATTTTAACATAAAAGGAAGAAAAATATTTTTTAGGAAGCAAAATTAATCAAATGTCATGTAAGATTACTTTAATCTGACACTAGTGAAGATGCCTAGGTCTTGGAAAAGGACTGGACTACAAAGCTACTAAAAGTGAACACATATCATGCAAGTCCATCATATTTCTTTTAGACTTGATTATTTCCATGGAAACATAATTAATGCCTTAAATAAAAACCAGGTGAATACTGAGCTAAAGAAAAAAAAACAAAAAAAAACAGAACAAATGGACAAAGAAAAGATATTTGGTTGTTGTTTCAGGGCTTTAACAGCTATTTCTGCACTTCAAAGAAAAATCTGATTTTTTTTTTTTTTTTTTTATTCATATTTTTGTCTCCTGGCTTTAATAGTGTGCAGCATTTAGGTTTAGTTCAACACATTGTTAATCTAAGACTACTCTAATCAAACTTGTTTGGAGACATTTAGCAGTATGTTCTGAGCTAATTGGGCAAAGGAACACCTCATACCTTCCAACAAAAGTTTATTATTTTTCCAATCACATTAATGAAGGAAAAAAAATAGCAGCAGTCGCCATAAGAAACCACTAAAAACTGGAAACACTCTTACTGTTCCTATTTTAAACATAAAATTGGAGACTACGACAAAACAGATGTGATAACAGCCTACATGTACAGTATGTCCTCCTGAGCTCCCATGTACTTAATGTTTAAGCTGAGGGATCAAGAGCTCATGCTTTTGTCACAACTACATCCTGCCTTAAACCATAATATTTCAACATGACTGCCTGACCCTGTTTGAAATGGTCTTGAATGGTTAATGTGGGGACGTGACAAAAGACATTCCTCGTATGTATAAGTATGAAAATTCTGTGGATTTATAGTCAAGTAAAGTGAAACCAAAGATTTGGATAGTTTTATAGGTGTTTATAAGTTAGATTCATTTTTTTTTTAAATATATATACCTATTTTTTTAATGGTGAAAAAAAAATATCCTTACCAGGGTTCCCATGTAAGCTGTACTAATCTAATACTTTGTGAAGTCATTCCAACAAACTGTCACCTAAAATGCCCAAAACGTAATCAACATTTATAAAATAACCCTTGAGAGTCTTTAATAAACATATTTACTTTGCCTGTTTTTGCATGTTTTTGTGTTTTGATATGATTTCATTCAAATGTGTAAAGAAAAAACTTTAAGAAACCACAGACTAGGTTTATATGAGGAGATAGAGATGGAACTGCAGAGGCTAGTGATGTCTCGTTCCAGCTTCCTTGCAGAGGGTGCGGATTTAATTAAAACATTTTTTTTTTTAAAGTTAACTCTGTAATCTGCACAGACTAAAAGGCAATTTTGAAAAAGGTGCAAAAAACATAACAGGAAATTGTAAAGTAGGTTACACAAAGAATGGTCTCACAGAGCGATGGATATATAATGGACATATTCAAAGGCAGTGCATCGTTATCTGGGGCTAATTGTCTGTCTTCACATCCTTCTGCCAGTGTCATATCCAGTGATGGGACTAACGGCGTTGAAAGTAACGGCGTTACTAACGCCGTTACCTTGTTTTAGTAACGAGTAATCTAACTAATTACTTTGACTGTAACTATAACGCAGTTACCATTGCAGACACCTCGTTACTGCGCATTACTCAGGTCGCACAATGAACCTTTTTTCATGATAAGACTCGTGCGCAGCTGCGTGAAGCTGACACCCCACCCACGTCAAAAAACTCTGCAAATAGACTGAATGGTTAGTGCAACGTTAGTGCAGATTTGTGCAGAAAAAAATATTGTTTGTGCTACTTTTGTTTAAGAGATATTAAAGATTATTTTTTAGGTCATCAAGAGGTGCGCGCCTTGTCATGAGAGAGGGGAGGATGAGAATGGCTGATGTATAGTGAGATTCCGTCTGTCAGTTGGGTAGGTGGGTGTTTCTGCTGGCGGGTGTTAACGTACAGCACACACAGAGAGATGGAGAGTGAGGATGATCCAGCAGCAACAGCGTTTTCTTGATGGAAATACTTGTGTTACGTCGAGCTGCGTTTCCCCATCACACACGGTTTCCTCTGCATCTCCGCACAGCGCAGGGGGCACGATTCAACGCACACTCAACAGGAAACGCGCATGCTCGCGCCTTTAGCGAGCATGCGCGTTTCCTGTTGAGTTGCAATAAATGCTAAACTCTCTGCAGGTTCTTGTCTTTGTCGTTCGCTCTATTCAGCTGGCTTTAGAAACACACCGCGAGAAGGTGGGGGCCGGGTGGTGAGGGTTACGGGGGCGAGAAACGCAAAAGTAACGCAATAGTTACTTTTACTAGTAACTAGTTACTTTTATTGTGGAGTAACTCAGTTAGTAACTCAGTTACTTTTTGGGAGAAGTAACTAGTAACTATAACTAATTACTTTTTCAAAGTAACGTACCCAACACTGGTCATATCCTACCAGTCGTCTCTTTAGGAACACTGGCATTGAAATAGTGTGTGTGCTGTCTTGAAGGTTTATGTTTTGTGCACTATTAGTCCGTTGAATAAAGGTAAAATAAAGATAAAAAGTTCCTATAAAAAAAGTGCTAATAAATATACATATATTATTTTAGTATTTAACATTTGAAATGAAACATTAGAAGATTGGAACTGTGAGGAAACATAAGGCATGTTGTGTACCTTCAGAATTGCTGCAGCTTTTAATCCAGGGAAACTAAACCAAATGGAAATCAGGGGGCCAAGTCGTATCTAGCAACAATTAATAATGAAAGCAGTTCTTTTATTTACTATTATCTTTGAAAGATTGACTCCCATCTCCTTGAGGGAAGGATCATGATGGCGGCATGCTCCCTGTCAGCAGATAATGTACATCTGCAGCTCATTAGTATGCACCTCAACCATCTGTCCACCATGTTTGATCCAGTCCACAGCGACAGCATCAGTTTATTGACTCAGTGATCAGTCAGCTGCTTAATGTGTGTACAGCAAAGCCCTGCTCACACAGCAGTGTCCCAGCTGCATTTTCTTAAGTGTTTATTTAGAGATTAAGCTGACCGAGAGCACGTTTTTACTCACAGTAACGGCCTGCAGCAGCAATTTATGCTCTTGCAGTGATGTGCTGTGAGAGATCCATCGTCTCAATCAGTATGAGAACTCCTGCCTCAACGTAGAGCCTGAGCTGGAGGATTTGAACTGAGGCACGATAAATTCACTTTGTTAAACACCAGGCTGCTGCTCCTAAGTGCACAGCTCTGTATGGGTTAGGAGACAGTGCATCTTGATGCTGGCACACACACATATTGGATGGTTTTATCTGCTAGCGGATCACAAGGTAAAAGCAACTATAAGCCTTTTAAACCTTTTTCCATGAAGGTTTATTTTATAATCTTTTCAGTGGAAGTTTTACGTATGTAGATTTTTTTTTCACCATTTTCAATTCTGACTTACTAAATACAGTATGTTGACATGCTTGCAGATGAGTATGCCTTCTGCTTTGCAGTTACAGTTACAACACAAAAAACATGCTGAGATAAAAAAACAAAAACAAAAAAACATCTTTATTAAAGTTACAGTTTCAAGATTTTAGGTTAGTTTTTGTGTGTGGCCATTTATTTATCTTAGTGGTAGCAATTTCCCAGAAATAAGCTACATTTTGGAGATTCAGCGGTATTTCTAGGAATGAGGAAAGGTTTAAGGTGTGAACTGCGTTTTAGTTAGGTTTAGAGGTAAGAGGCTCAGGGTGAGGGCATAGATTTGAGTGCAACAGTTCTGCAGGAAGACAATGGAAAGTCCACACAAAGACAGTAAGACAGCGGCCCTCTCTGGGCATAGCCGTGTGTGAAGCGTGTTGGTTAGCATTTTACTACATCGGTCGAATCTACAGGAGGAGAGTCTGTTGTCGAGTCTGAAGTCAATAGATCGCCAGTAGGGACTTTGCCAAACTTTGCCAAATACAACTAAAATTCGCCATCATAGCCAGCGGTCACACACGGCTATGCCGAGAGAGGGCCGCTGCAGAAGGGCTGCGGTTAGACCTGGCTGCCGTTAGCTTCAGAGCTCCGCTGGTTGCCGCGGTCCTCTGAAGTTCGGAACATTTTCTTTTAAATTATGCATTAAATCTGTGAATGGGCTTAAAAGTATAATGTTCTTGCCTCAAATGATCTTAAAACATACTTTTATTGAACAACAGCAACAGACAAGAGAACATTTAACTTAATACTCTCTTAATACTCAACTGCTCTGTGAGTGAAAAAGATGGGCCGCCAACCAATGAGCAGAAGTTGACACTCTAGGACACCCCCCCCCCTCATTTGCATAATGAGACAGAAATGCATACAGAAATGTAAATACGACAGGCAGAAATGTAAAAAGAGCAGCTAGAAATAAACAGCTGCGAAGAAATAACTAAGGTAAAAAAATGCAAAGGAAGAATAAAACAGACAAAAATATTATAACATGCACATAAATAAATACTTAAAAATATAGGTAATTAAAAAATAAAGTTGAAGATTATAAAGGACAAAAAAATAAATAAGGTAAATATTACAAAGGCAAATAAATAAAGAAACTAATTAAAAGAGTTATATACATTTATGTCTCACTGTATAATTTAATTTCTAGTTACATTTATTTGTTTATTTTATTTTTGTTGGCATTTAATTGTATGCTTATATATTTATTGAGCATTTATTTATTTCTGTTTTTTTTTTAAATATGGCAGAGTTTGTCCTCCATAATAAAACTAAGAAAATTTAGTATAAGAAAATTACTATCCAGAATTGTAGAAAAATACCTCTTTAACAGGGTAGTGCATTAAAGCATCTATCCTTAATATTTTTTCTTGCATTACTTTTACTTTTATACTTTCAGTAGTTTTAAAAATGGTACCTTTACACTTTTACTTCAGTACAAAGCTGAAGTTGATACCCTAACTTCTACAAAATTGTTTTTGAACAGTACGATTTATATTTCAACTTAAGTAATACACATTTTAATTCAGATTTTTGTATCTTGCCAATAAGGCTAATATTACCCACATTTTAGGACTGATGCTGGCTTAACTGCCACCTGCTGATAGCATTTAGGAGACTTCATGCAGTTAAAGCTCTGCAGAGACATTAAAGGCTTTATTTTACATCGCAGAGATAAGCCTGAAAAATCTTAACCTGAAAAGCTTACCCTGAGGAAGGGAATCACCATTGGACTGGTGTCAGAATTGTGCTTTTTTTCTGTCGACATCAATGCCAGAGAATGTGAGATGCAAACAGATTTTGGAGATTTTAGATAACTGCCAAGCATCTTGGAGTCTTTAAGCTCTGAGTGGATTTTGAGTGTCCCACAGCTGTCCTACTTGTATCCCGCTTGCATTCTCCTGCACTGCCAGTGCAGTTTGGTGACTGATCTAGTGACTGGTTTGAAAAAAGAAATTTTGAAGGTTTACACGTGTCTCATTAATGACGTATTCCCACCGGGATGAGCAGTATTATTTAAACTTAAAGAAATTGTAAAACTGTTTGAGGACAGATTGACTATTTTTACACAAAAGTAATAATCCAAGAGCAATTTGATTAAATCAAAATAACAGCTATACATGAAAGTTTAATTGAAATTAGATGTGATCCCCATGACTATCCTAACTCATACTACTAACCTTTCCTTATTTTCATGTTATGAATACGTGGCTTTTTTTTTGTCCTACTGTATTATCTGTTTTCTTGGCAATAAACATAATTTAAACAGAACAACAGAGACATTGAATAAATTAGTTGTTTTTTGTGTGCGGCATTCAAATAATAAACTTTAAATATTGCATTTGCTGTAGGATTTAGGTAAAAGTCCGACAAATTAAAAAAACAAAACACAATTTAATCTTAGGCCGACTTGGTGATCTTAATGTAATTACCGATACAATACATTTATGTCTGGCAGCACATAATCTGCTTTGTATACATAATAAACACACATAGACATGCTGCATGTGTCTACAAAGCTTACAAGCACATTAAAAGATTTTAATCTATTTAATTGCCTAAGCTGTTGACTGACACATACACATTAGTGAAGACATCTCGTGTATATCAGCGCTCTTGCCCCCTGGTGCTGAACAGCCTGAACTAATGTTTACTGCTGCTTCCAATTCATCAGTACGTCTCATTGTGTTAATGCTCTGTTTTTCAGATAATCTTTGGCACGCATATTATCTCAATGTGCTATTACGTTCATGTGATGTCATCAGATAAGGAATATGATGTAAGATGCTACCAAGCTAGAGCAGAAATCGTAAAGATATGATCATCCCTATTTGGGTGTTAGGATTTGGGTCTCTATTGTTTGTGTTTTCTTCCTTTCAATTGTTTTATTATGTTTTAAAAGGTCTTGCCTTATTAGTGTATCGATGTGTTCTGTTCTTTTCATCTTGATTTATTTCTCTACTTTCAGTGTCTATCTTTTCCCCTTGGTTAGAAGTCTCTGCACATCTCAGCCCAGCTGTATTAATTAGTCTTCCTTCCTCAGTTTCTCTGTATTCATTTTTCCCCTACTGCATTATTTGTCAGTATCTACGTGTCCCTCAGTATCAAGTATAGGCCTATCAATTCTCATTGGATGTAGATTTCTCTTACTCTGTGCTTCGGGCCTAGTCATTCTAGGCCTTAACATCTATAAATATTTCCTTTTAGTATAAATTACTCGGTCTGTCATTGATCATCTTCCATATCATGTTTCTGCTTTATATCTTTCCAAAGTAAACATGTAACTGTTCTGTTAACTCTTACTTCTATTAAGTTTTTTATTTTATTCGAGATGTACCTGACATTTTTTTTTTTTTTTGTGATTGCAGGCCATTACAGATATCTGCTGCAATCTTGCAAAAAAAAAAAAAACACCTTGTGAGATTCAGGCAGCTTTAACCTTCTGGTAGACTACATACATGACGTATAAGTAAGGGGGCTCAATGATGCTGTCAATCCTAAGAATGTATCTTTATGTTTTTGTTTCAGGCTCGTAAACCAGGTTACTTTTCTTTTCTGGACCCGTTTTCTCCAGCTGTTTGGCTTTTCATGCTGTTGGCCTACCTCGCCGTCAGCTGTGTTCTCTTTCTTGCTGCCAGGTATGAAACCTTTCTAACAGTTTCAGTTGAAGTGTATCATTGCTTTCATATTTTTCTAATTTTCCCTTTTCCTTAGTTTTGAATGGATTTACAATTGTCTTATCTGATTGGGTTAAAAAGAGTTCATCCTTTGCTGATTACAACTGCAAACATGTATTCCAAGTGAAAAAAATAACCTTAATAATCAAAAACACAATGAAGTAACTTTACCTTCTTTCTGAGAGAAATATGTCCAGTTTGGTCCAAGTTTTATTTGAGCTTCATATTTTATATATTTTTATATCTTTATATTTTTTTTATTACATTTTTGTGTGTCCTTCTGTGAACCACTGTTTGCCCTTTAGGGGTGTGTGCATATGATGGCTTTTTTTGTTGTTGCTTGAAACTAAACATAATGGCCGGCTTTTATTTTTGTTTATTGGCCGAAAATCAGAAAAGTGATAATAAACATTATCCAATTGCATCTTTTTATTTATTATTTTGTCACCAAACGAAAATGAAAACAAGAGGGCTCAGTTACAATTAGCATATTTTTGACAGGTAATCTGACCCTGGAGTTCTCTCTTTCCTGGATACCTCACGTTTTGTACAAATGTCCAAAATGGAAAATCCAAGCTATGTGGGTCTAATCAGGCTGCAACCTGATTTTGCAGCAATTCATTTCCATCTAGCTTGCAAAATGTACCCTATCCGTAGTATAGTTACGGGGCTGAAATGGGGTGGTTGAAAATGAAGCTGGTTGGGTAGTGTAGAGGCTCCCTCAGTCCCACAGCGAGCACCCTCTCAGTTTTTCAGTTGTTACATTTTTTGCTCAAGCCATTTATTTCCACAGAATAAAATTAAGTTCTCCTGTAGAATATCTTTTCACCATTCACATTTTCTCCTTGTGGTTCAATAAACTAAAAAGCAAAATGATAGTTTCAATCCATCCATCCATTTCCCGTCATGCTTATCCCAAATGGGGTCGCGAGAGGTGCTGGAGTCTATCTCCATCTGTCTACAGATGAGAGGCGGGGTACAACCTGAACAGGTAGCCAGTACATTGCAGGGCAAAAAAAAATGCTAGTATGTTTTTGTTTATTCGATGTTTGGTTTCTGACTAATAAACAAAATGGCTGATTATAGGTGGACCTTTAGACCCTTTGCTTTTGACATATTAAATGTTTAAAATCAATTAACTCTATTTAAATTAAAAAATAAAATGACATTACTGAACAACAATTGAATTAATGTATTAAGTCAAAAGAGCATCTAAACTACCTTTCCCTGATGTTAATAACTAATTGTCCCTGTTGTAATTCTGGACAGAGACCTCTGATTTTTTACCTGGAATCTCCCAGTTTGGGGGTCACAGCCCCCAGTGCTCCAATTACCGCTGGCACCACTGCTGCTCTTACTTTCCACATCTTTTCTAGCTCCTCCTTCAGTCCTTGGTATTTCTCAAGCTTCTCGTGTTCTTTCTTCTTGATGTTGCTGTCGCTTGGGATTGCCACATCTATCACTACTGCCTTCTTCTGCTGGTTGTCGATCAACACGATGTCTGGTTGGTTAGCCATCACCTGTTTGTCAGTCTGGATCTTGAAGTCCCATAGGATCTTAGCTCGGTCTTTCTCAACTACCTTAGGAGGTGTCTTCCATTTTGACCTGGGACTTCCAGCCCATACTCATGGCAGATGTTCCTGTACACTATGACAGCTACCTGGTTGTAGCGTTCCATGTATGCACTTCCTGCCTGCATTTTACACCCTGCTGTTATGTGCTGTATTGTTTCAGAGGCATCTTTGCACAGTCTGCACTGGGGGTCCTGCCTGGTGTGGTAGACCCCAGCCTCCATTGATCTTGTACTGATATATATATATGTATATATATATATATATATATATATATATATATATATATATATATATATATATATATATATATATATATATATATATATATATATATATATACTGTTATAATTCTTGTGTTTTGCATATCTGCTGCTTTATATTTCAGGCTCAGCCCTTATGAGTGGTACAACCCTCATCCATGTCTACGGGAGCGACGGGATATCTTGGAGAACCAGTACACACTGGGCAACAGTCTGTGGTTTCCAGTTGGAGGCTTCATGCAGCAAGGCTCGGAGATCATGCCCCGTGCCCTGTCCACCCGCTGTGTTAGCGGAGTCTGGTTGGTACTATGAGAGGTTTTTTTTTTTTTGGTTGGTGACATTGTTTATGGTAGACATTTAAACTGAGTCATTAAGTTAAGTTTAAACCAGAATTTTTTTTTGCCCTATTGCCTTTGCTGGCTGTAACCAGACATGAAACATGCAGAGGGAAAAGCAGGGAGACATCTAAGGTCCTAATATCCTGAATTAAAACATTTAAGGGTTTTTATTCGCTCTTCATCAATGAGCTTACTGCTTTACTGCTACACCACAACCTGCTATTTAAGAAAAGGGCTGAAGAAACATATTACTAAACCTACATAATCATTTTGGCTTATACGATCAGCAATAGCACTGTTCCAATCATTAATGGAAAAAACATGGTGTGAAACCAAAAAACAATTTTTTTGACTGTTAATTTGTTTATTAATTTTGAATAGGAATTATCAAAACAAATCTGAATAAATATTTCTAAGAGCTTACAGATATTTCCTAAAAAGGGAGTGTATGCACCATTAAACACGTGTAAAAATGCCCAGAAAGGTAGCGGAGAGACCTAAAACTCATTTAAGTTACCCCCATAAAGAGCAACTATGTCTGCATAAACACAATAGCTGCTTCCTTATGCAATCCTGTCAGAAATTTTAACACATACATCAAAACAAAACAAAATAAAGAGAGAAAAACACTTCCATTTGAAAATATTTGTGGTTTTTACAAGACAACACACAAATTCAAGCTTAATTGGGCACCAGACAGGTAACAATGATTTAAAACTACCAACAATGCGCACAAAAAAAAAACCTCAAGGGTAATATACTACAATAATTACCATAGTTAACAATGATTTAGGGATGCTAACAATGGTTACCATTCCTAATAGGATGGGATGAATCCCATCAGGAGTAGTTATTTGTTTAGATCTGCATTTTACAGCAGAAAAACTTAATCAGTCTTTGTGAAATTCTTGTTCACTGTCACCTGCATCAACCCTCATCTGCACTGTGCTTTACAATACACTTTCCCTGTACATGTATTTGAATTGATTAATAGATGATAATTGTTTCCATTATGGTACTGTGCTGTTCCAGAGCCATAGCCCATACACAGAGACACACAAGGAGTTCTCTTTGGTTCTAACAGTTTTAAGTTGACCCCTACCCCTCAGTGTGTAACTTTCTTCTCTTTTTCAAAACAGTTTATGAATATTTTACTTAACGTTTTCCTTCATGGATTTTTACACTGCCTTTGCAATGTATAAATAGATTCAATCTACTAATTTTAACATTTTTGATTGTAAAAACTAAGCATTTATATTTTCATGGTGGATAGTTTTGTTAGAATATTTTAATCTAAAATATATGAAAGTTATCATCATAGAAAGTTTTTTGATAATAGATATGTAAATCACGGATAATTTTTATAAATTTTTTTATTTTCAAGGTGTTAAGGTTTCAATCTCTAATTTCTTTTTAAGCTATGCAATCTTTAATTGGTCATATTTTGATATTAAATCTAGTTTGCTCTGTAAATTTATAATCTTTTATCAGAATTTTTTTGCAATAAAGAACTTGATTCATTTCAAAGAGAAACAAACTACTCTAACTCTGGTACGGGCCTCTTCAACATGTCTTTGTAGATGACTGTAGGCAGGCCCGATCTTCTGTAGCAGGCTCTTACAGCAGATCTGAAGAAGCTGTTGACTAAAGACACTATTGTCGTTCAACAGTGTGATGAGAGCGAAGCTTAGGGTTTTCCATAATGCTATTCAGCTTATAAATAATTTCTCATTCTAAAATGATTTGATTTTCTTGACAACAGACTTATAGGAGATATGCAGCATCCTGCTGCAAACACTGATGTACCTAAGCTTTCTGGAGTTGTACAGTTCGATTTACCTCTTCTTGTAAACACCTTCACAGTTGTATCTCCAGTTGAGTCTGTTGTCCTAGTAAACACTGATGTATTTAGATTCCACCTTCTGTTCTCCAATGATGGTAATACTGCTGCCTTGTTCCAATTCGATGTTCAGATCTATATTGTCTTCTTGTTTTACATTACATTACATTACATTCAGGATCAGATTTTTGCTTTTAAAGAATGCCACAAAATTGCACTAAGCTTCTTCTCCATCTCTGATACACCCAATGACTGCAAAGTCATTCAAGTACAGTATTTCAGCAGATAACCAGATTCTGTCTTGTTCTTGAGGTCAGGTCTTGAGGAAAGTTCATTCTCCTGTGCTGCTGACTATCTGGTTAGACAGTTTATCTCACCATCTGGACTGTTTTTCGGGTAGTCTTTGATTGCTGTCTGGAGTTTCTGACAATGGCAATCAAGCTGAATCGTGTTAAATGCAGTGGAGAAATCAAAGAACGTGATCCTCACAATGCTGCCTGTCTTGTATAAAAAACCAGAGGGTTTGTTGTATCATGTTATCTTCAAGTCTGATGGCTCAGACGATCCTGAAAGATGCTGGTTTGCTATGCCTTAAGGGGGATATACACCAGGTGCGTAACAGCGCGTAAGCGCAGCAGAGCAGCATGTGCTCGGTTGCGCATGGCAGTTTTTACATTTTAAACAGTTAAATGTTTTATACTGGACATGTAATATGCTCGTTCAATATGGAAGGCAAAATTTGGCTTTCCATATGCCGCTTTGTTGCGCTTTAGGTGAACCAACAGAAGACTTTAATGATGTTGTATATAAGGGCAACAGGTCTGTGGTCATTGTGGATTGATGGCTGTTTTCTTTTTTCTTTTTTTTTGGGAGACCAAAACAAGACAGGTGGTCTTCTACAAAACTGGGACTAGCTCCTGGCAGACGCTAAGGCTGAAGTGGTGTTGTAGGATCCCTCAGGGTTACTCTGCACAGGGCTTCAGGACTCTTATGCTGACACCATCTTGACCTGGTGACTTATTCTCCAGCAGCCTCTTTAAGTGACTTCTGGAGACGGAAAGGGAAATGGGGATGAAAAAAGGAGCAGCACCATCTTCTGATTTGGTTGAAAATATACCAAGTGTCTCAGGTCACTCAAAGAGGAAAGATAAAACATTTGAGATTAGACATGGAAGCTTTGGGTGAAAGGAGTGTTTTTGGTCATTTGTTTTTGTTTAGTTTAGTTTTTTTGTTGTTTTCAGTATCCGCTCAATGTTTTTATTATGTTCATTTTAGACTTACCATAATAGCAAATTTTTCTGTATTCATTTTCCTAGCTCATTCCTGTGGTCTATTCTTTTGTCTTGTTTTTGATTTATTTCCCTCAGTATAATGTTAAGCTTTTCCTCTTTTTTAAGTGTTTTATTGTGCCTTAGTTCATATCCTCTGTGTCATTTAATCTTCTTACCTCAGCCTCCCTGCTTACCTTCTCTCTGCCTAATTTTCCTCTGATTCTAACAGCGACTCCCAATGTCATTTCCCACACTTCACTTAGTGCTTGGGTTTATTGTTGGTCATTGTTCCTCTCTGGATCCTCCCGTTAAACTGCCTGTTCTCTCCCAGCAGTGATGCTCTGTTTTCTGCTGTGTCCTGTTCTCCTTGCGTATATTTCACGTTTTTGTCCTTCATTGACATTAATCCTGCTATCTATCATGCTGTTCATGAGGTTTTGTCTAGGTTTTAGTCCAGCCCCTTGCCCACAAATCATTACAGGATCTTAATAAAACATGAATGTCTTTTAGGGTGTTCCCTCATCTATTATTGGGGATGGCAATAAGAGTGGAGGCAGCTATAAGTGTCAACAGATCATTATTTGAAGAGTTCAAGCAGTATTTCCCAGTCAGCACAAAAAAAGCTCCATCTATTCATTATTGCGAACCCTCTGAAAGCAATCACAATCTGAGAAACATAACCTGCTGCTTTTAATCTAAAATACTGACAGTACATAAAAAAAAGGAAAAACAAAATTAAGAGTGTTCCGTGTCTTGAAAACAAAAATGAGAGATTTATGTTGTTCCCAGGCATGAAAGGTTAATACACAAGCATGTTGCAACAGCTTGCAATTATTACACCGAGTGCATTTGTCATGTTTGTTTAGTGTCCTCTGAAGCTGAAAAACCAATTTGCATGCCTCACACCTTGAAACAAGTGAACTGACAAAATTACTCTGGCATCTAATCTTGCTTAAATATTGCTCACTGTTAATCAAAATCGCTTTTTGGGGGAGTAAGAATAGAGTACAATATAAGTAACATCTAACATCAGTGGTAATATTGGTCAATGTGCCGGAACAAAGTGGTGACAATAAATAGCATCTCCTAGTGGCCATAGCCATTAAAACAGGAGTCAGGGAAGAAGTAAAGAAGTAGGGATGAGAGCTAGGAAAGGTGGATAAATGGGAAGAAGAAACACTAGAGCAGGGATCCCAGATTTCAGACCTCCCTCCAACACCTCCTTCTTTAGGAACATTAGCTGAAGGTGAACAGATGGTATTGACTCCAATGTAAAAATTATGCAAATTTCTCCCAAGGTTTTATTTCCACTCCTCTACAAATCTTTTCTTCTCCATAGTTCAAGATATTTACAGTGGCAAACGTTAATTAAGGATCTGCAGACAGACTTTTATTCATCATAGAGTAGTTGATACAGTACATGCTAGTCTTACTTAATGTTGTCTTTAAGAACTGTGTAATCTCTGCCTTTAAAACTGTTCCTTAAAAACATTAAATTGCCTTTCATAATGAATGATTTTGTTTTATCAAAGTACTATAAATAAAAAAGGTTTATTTCAATCATCTAAATATGGGTTTGAATTTAACTCAATAAAAACTGCGAGGGATGTAAGGTTTTTCTTTAAGGAATATGCAGCATTCCTCTTCAGAGTTTTAGTTTTACCTTTTCACATAACTTTAGTGCTATTCTGAGATTTGCTTAAGTCATTAAGAAAATGAGGGGTTTTGCTTGTAATTAGCATTTTGGACAGAGTATCTTTGACTTTCATATCTCTCCTCCCTCAGTCCCAGCAGCGGCAGCTAGACAGATGGTAAAGCGATACTGAAGGGGCTGGAGGGGCCAATCATGGATTTTCCCTGACAGCGCTCTGCCTAGTCTGGCACTTAGCCTCATAAAAGCTAATGATAGCTGTGGTACAAGTTGCAACAACTTGATGTCTGTTTTCTGTATGACTGAGTGGGTTGTTGGCTGTTATGTCCATGTTGTGTAATACTGGAGAATTGAGTTATACTAATATTGTAAAGGAACATAAAAAAATATCATTTAAAATCTCCTAACCTTTCAAAAGTGTTTTATAAAAGCAATTAATTAGGAGAGGTCTATTTGGATGATGAGCCTTCCAATTTAATTTAGCTAACAAAAGAGCCATAACCAGGTTATGACTGTTCCGGTAATGGTTTACTTTTTGATCCACGGTAAGTAATTCTCTGACCTGCTGCGTGAATTTCTCCCACCTGCTCAATGTTTTTTTGTTTTCATTCATTAACCTTCTCCTTACATTTCAAAGAGTTAAATTCTCCTTCTGTCTGAATTAAATGAGCTGCTTTAATTATGTCCGTCCATTTTACTCTTAAGGGTCTGGAACTAGTTGGTGAGACTTAAAAAAAATAAAGCAGCGTCAAGAAAACACTGTATCTTATTTATAATTCGACTGGAAGTATAGTTCATAGTTAAAAAATTAGCCACATTTTTAACATCAAGTATATATATATATATATATATATATATATATATATATATATATATATATATATATATATATATATATATATAAATCCGCCATTGACTTTTCAAGTAAAGTCAAAATTAAGGAAATGAGGTTTCATTTAGACCGATCAGGTGTTGCTTTTTATACCAAAAATAATAAAATAACAATGCATCTCAAGATATTAGAATAGAATATGATAGACCTTTACTGATCTCACGTTGGAGAAATTCACTTGTTACAGCGGCTCTTATGAACAACAGAAGGTGCACAAAGGAGGAAAAGGTTCATGACGAAAAATTCAGTGCATCCAGATATATACAGTGGATGGTAAAAAATAAAAATAAAATAAATTCATGTAGTGCTTTTAGTAAACTTTAACTTAGAGTTTAGTGAAAAAACAAAACTAAAAAAAACGTATTTTTACAACAGCATGAGCTAAAAAAGGTCATGTTTGGACATAACTCAAGCTTTTGCTTTTCTTTTGAAACAGAAGAAGCCCATTACTGTATTTCTCGAAATAAAGGCCACAATTGCCAGAAAATTCAAATAAAAAATAAAGACTATAAAAGTTTTTATATGGGAGAGGTGTGAAGAGGAAACTTCTGTTCTATTAGAAAAAGCCTGAAGGCAAAACTAACCTTTACCAGAGACAAAGACCTAAACTTATGGATTAATAATGGAATAAAAGAAGTTCAATATACAGCAGCATTAATTCATCATATCAGATGATCATTGAAATCCTTTCCCAGAATGGCCCACCACAATATATTGGTGGCACAAGTTATTCTAGACTTATTAGCTTTTCTTTTCTGACAGGGAGATAAGGGCATTTCCACCGCTCTCACGTCTGTCTGCTAAAAAGCGCCAGCCGGAAAACACATAAAAAGAGTTCAAAAGGTTTATAGCTTGCCATTTATATTGCTGCAATAAAAAAGGATATGTTTGTGCATCATGTGGTTGTTTACCAGCTACAAAATACTCAGAAATCTGCTTTTGTTTGCTTCGGTTTAAAATTTTAAACTGGCTGACTGGCTGAAAATACAGTTGTATGAATTCAATAATAAATGCACACTGGATTAAAAAGAATATATTTACCAACTGCTTTTTTGAGAATTGCTAGTTGTATGATTATTTATGTAATTAATTTTAAAGAGTATGCAGAGTGTGTTTTATATCTGTGGGAATATTTGCATGCCTTGCTTCCACCTCCACCTGTTCGCTCCTCATGCTGTTTTCAAAAACTTGTCTTTAATACCGTTCTTTATAACTTTTCTTTCATTTCCTCTTCAGCAGAAGCATCCTACTCATTTTGCTGCAGCTCCAGTTCAGGTTTAGGTTGATGATTTTTACCTAAAACTCTTGACATTTCCTGACAGTGTCATCCATATCTCTCCCTAACTTCCTTCCTCTGTCAGCTCTTTATAAAACCAAAGAGATGCTACTGTGAGAGCGGGGAAAGGGAAACAAAGGCTGAAACTTCTCTTTTTCCATCCTTTAGGTGGGCGTTCACTCTCATCATAATCTCCTCCTATACTGCCAACTTGGCAGCGTTTCTCACCGTACAGAGAATGGAGGTGCCCATTGAGTCTCCTGATGACCTGGCCGACCAAACCAACATACAATATGGAACCATACATGGAGGATCCACAATGACGTTCTTTATGGTGAGACAGGCTTCTATACAAGCAAGCTTTTTTTTATCTTTTAGGAATAAAAATGACTCTCAAGCTGTTAATTATGCTAATAATACTGTTTAGCAAAGTATCAACATAGTCTCCAATTTCTCCTTCAGAACTCACGGTACCAGACATACCAGCGAATGTGGAATTACATGAAGTCCAAGCAGCCCAGTGTTTTTGTGAAGAGCACAGAAGAGGGCATTGCCCGTGTCCTTAATTCAAAGTATGCCTTCCTGATGGAGAGCACCATGAACGAGTACTACCGCAGCCTAAACTGCAACCTCACGCAGATCGGAGGCCTTTTGGACACAAAGGGATATGGCATCGGCATGCCGCTGGGTAAGGAAATATTGTTTGGCTATGCATTAAGATTTATTTCCCTATGAGGACATGTAGACTAGGAGTGTTATGTGATTTTGTACCGTGATAGTTCTCATTAAATATATTCTTCAACGTCCCTATTATAATAGGGATATTTTTGAGATTGATATCCCAGTTTTAAATTAAGAAAAGTACAGAATCCAAAAAATGTGAACACACCCCAAAGATTTTTAAATCATTTTTTTAATTTCCTTGGGGCAAATTGAAGGTTCGAAGCATAGAGCAGTCAGTGTAGAGCTCTTTTTGGGCACAAAGTAAACTAGAGCTTACCGGTAGAGTCATGCTCTACTCCTCCACTCCTCCATATTTAAAATTGCATTCTTAGTTTTGTTTCCTTCCCTAATTTAAAGCATTCCCTGAAAGGAATTGAATATATCAGAGACCATTTCCTTATTCAGAACATGAATAACTCTCAATATTTGCAAAATAAAAACAATGCAGTAAAAAATACTAATATTTAATTTAAAACGTTTTTCATTAATCTAAAAACATATTTAAAAATATATAGATAGTAGCCCCAAAAAATTGAGTTTTGATGAAGGCTTGCTTTTAATGTTCTCTATGTGTTTAAGCTTGAATTGTTTTGCTTATATCTCTTAAAGCTGAAGTCTGTAAGTTTTTAAAAATCACTTTTTTGTCATATTGGCTAAAACTGTCCCTATGCCCAGACAGCAGTACATGTGATATGTAACCTGTGAAAAAAACTGCTTCAATTGGTACCGCCTACTGCCTGTATTTCAATCTGGAAAGAATAATTCGGGACGAGTCAAAACAACCAATCACAGCCAGAGGAGCGTCTGATGGAGTGTCAATCACAGCTCACACACGCTGAATCCCGCCCCCCCCCCCCGCCCTCGAATGCGGTAGCCGCGCAGATGCTGTGAGAGGGGTGGAGCTTGGAGGTGGGGCATGAGTGAAGCAGAGAGGGTGGGGGAGTGGCATGAAACCTGTTTTTCTTCAAATTTTCAGTCGAAGTCTGCTCTCTTCTCAATGTTACAGACTGCAGCTTTAAGGCTCTTTAGGTATTCCATGCATTTTTGTATTCAGTTATGCCATCTTCTGTCTTTATGTGACTTTACCTATTGACAAAAGTATGGTTCTGAAAACATTCCAAGTATAAGAACAAGGTCACTTCTTATTCACATATTATCAACAGATCACACCAACAGCAACACCAAACCAGCGCAAACTTTTAGGTCACTAGTGCATCTTCTCTACCTTAAACGGTCTTAATTAGGTTCTAATTTTATTTTATATTTATTTTCTTGTAGTACTAGCAAAACAAAACTGTTTTTCTGAAGCATGTACATTATATTTAGCCAGATATGTTCAAATATTGTTTTCTTTTTTTTTTTCTAATGGAATAGATATTTGTTATGAAAGGATTAATTGCCAAGTCTGCTTCGGCCTTTAATCAACCCAAATTATTTCTGTATCTGTTCTTTTTGGCCAATTAAATCCATGCTAATTTCAATTAAACTTTGGTTGGTTCTGCCAGAGTCCTGTCTGACCTAGCCATGTGTCTGACACTTGTTCCTAAAGATAAGTGTTGATGCATAGATATAAACAAGCCATGGAATAAATACTGTAGGAACAGATGCAGGCAGAGTGGAGGGAACCGTGGGAAAACCAACAAAGGGAAAAAAGAGATTCAGAAGACTGGGCTGTCAGTCAACCTGCATGCTAAGCAGTGAAAACATAAGCAGCATGATCTCTTGTGGGCCCCAGATGGAACTCGTCTCTGACTGACAGCGAGCAATTACCATCGGCTTAAGGAAACAGAAAGAAAAGTCAGATGGGATTTTATATTCTTTAATGCTTTTTGTCATTATCAGCATTAGTGTAACTATGGTGAAGAAGGTTTTTGAGACAATTTATCATGAAAGACAAAGAGGAAGCATCAGCTGGAGAAGTGAAATAAAGTGACTGTAAATAATTGCATGCACCAGAGAGCACAGTGTACAAAGATTTATACAGAGAATTTTATATTTAAACATTTTTGTAGTTTTAAAAGACAAGAGAAGGATTTTACCGTTTTTTCTTTACTACTCAATCCTGACTTGGCAGAAAATTTTAAATAAATACGTTTGAGTCTGGATGTAAGTAATATATAATATGCTGTTGTTGTTCATATGCAATGTTAATTTAAGGCAACACATGTCACCTGACCTATAATTTCACAATTTTTTTTTCTATTATTATTTTTACAGAGAAGTTCTTTCGAAAATAATCAAATCACTCTCTAATAAAAAAGTTAAATAAAAACCTAGACAGTTAGTTTAAAATTTATCGAAGGATTTATCTTTAAAATTTATCTTTAAAAGCATGTTTCTTGTGCTTGTTTCTCACCAAGCAAGTAAGATGAACTCAAACTGAGCTAATTCCTCTGCAATGTGTCAAACATTTTTTGTTAAGAGCGAGCTGTGATAACTTAGTAATGTGTAAATTAGTATCTAATATGTAAATTATATAATGTGTAGATGGATTAAATAGTTCATTGAACAGTTTCGATGATTTATACATTTTAATAATATGGGGATCTTGAAATTATCTAATGTCATTCATTTTTCCGAAAACTTGCCCAGCAATATTTTTTTTACCATAATAAAAAAAAGTAATTTTTTGAGAAGAGAAAACTTCAGTCTCTAAAGAAAAAAAAAAGCTTACAAAGAGTAGGATTAATATTCCTGTTGATCTTCTATGACCTCCTTTCACCCCATAGACTCTCTTACAAACCCTACATCTGTCTCAAAATTGCACTATCTACACTGTCTTGAAACAGTTGTCTACTAATTACATTTTCCTCCCAAATCAATAAATGTCGAGAGAAAAGAAAGGGAGGAACTGCAGTTCCTGCTACTTTATTGAATAAAGGAGTTTGGACCAAGAATTTTGTGTAATATGTTTATAATAAAAACAAAAATCATTAACAAGGAGAAAATAAAGACTAAATCAGATTAATGCTAGATTATATTGCCCTTTATGAACCGTTTATGTGTGAAGAAATTAACAAGAACGAAAAAAAAATTGATAGCTTTAATACCGTTTACATAAAATTTATGTAATAAACAATATTTAAAGTAAATCTGTTTTTAAATCAATCCAAAAATGCACTGGCAGCTAGTGCAGAGAGGCTGCAATAGGGGAAATTAGTTTAAATGTTGTTGTAACTGTTAGGAGATGTGCAGCAGCAGTGTGTACTCTCTAAAGCTGGGAAATTCACAAACCACTGACTCCTATATCGAGAGTATTACAGTAATCTAGCCAAGTCGTAACAAAGGCACGGATTACGGTTTCAAAATGCTGCTTAGAAAGGACAAGTTTACTTTAGCCAGCCACCTCAAGTGAGAAAAGCTGGATTTTACAACAGCTCTGATGTGAATTTCCACCTTAAGTCAAATTTCAATTTCCTCCTCAAATTTGTAAAGTGACGCCTGATCTAACGGGCTAACCAAACCAACATCAGTCGGGCAATTGTCACTGGGACTGTCAAACATCACCACCTCTGTCTTTTCCTCAGTAAGTTTTAAGAAATGTCGGGAATATTCAGGCTTTCACATCTTCATCCATATGAAAAGAGCCAGAAGAAGAGGGGGGAGCCTGTTGTCTTTAACGGGACATAAATCTGTGTGTCGTCCACATACGTAACAATAAAAAGAAATCATTTTTAAATAAAGAACAAAGAGGGAGGAGGTACAACATGAAGATGAGAAGGTCCATAAATGAACCCTGTCTCTTGATCTGAGTATGGCTGGTCTTAGCCGAGGCTGGTGAGGCTAGAGACATTAAGGGCTAGGTCTGATTATTAACTTGGATTGTGGGTTGTGTCTGAGCGTGGCACTCTGCAGTGAATCCTTGCCCCTGGTGTTAAGTCAGGCTGCCGATCAGCTCTTTCCGCCAGGTGGGAGCTGTGTTCTCTGTTGCCTCTGCACACCCTGGCTGGCCTCACTTTGTCTAAGGCCGTTGATCACTCTGAATCCAGTATGCATCCAGACCATGTTATATTTAAGGATGACTTTGCTTATGAACTTCCAACTCTAAGAGATAAGAGGTTAGCCTGAAGTTGCTTTGTGAGCAGGAAAAAGAGTACAGCTACAAGAGATGGGACACCCTGAAAAGTAGATAATCACAGACAAGTTACTTTGTCCTGTTGTTAACACCTTCAAAGAGACAAAAGTTGACATAACCGCACAGAAATATGCGATTAAGCGAGAATCTATAGGAGCATAAAGCAAACTACAAGCACAGAGGAGCCTGCACTCATGGTTGTGATATATTTGGGGCCTCACAGTACTAAATCTGCACCCACATAAAAATGTGTATGGATAGTAGTTAATATGTGAATGTTTTGAATAAAACTGCTCACATAAGTATTTATTACATATGTGGACTTTTGGCATGATTCTGACATGATAGGTTGAGGTCTTAATTGTTACAGTTATGATAAATACAAAGCTACAACTATAGCCAAATGTAGCTCTGAATAACATTGTGTCTTCTTGATAGGCTTTTCTTTTGATGTTTGTTTAGATGTATTTACTGCATGTTCATGGGATACTCCCTCTTTTGCTGTGGTTGGTGTGTTTTACCTTTTTTTTTCCCTCTTGTTTCTTGCAAGTGAAGGGAAGACTTCTAGAAATTGTTCTGTATTTTATATTTTTCTGCTTTTTTCTCTTCCCGTATTGCTTATTTTCAGTCCCTTTCTCACTTTCCTTTCTACATGTTGATTACATATAACTGTTTGTCCCCCAAAGCCAGTTCTCATAAAATTGTATACATAATTCAAGCGGAACCTTACAGCAACTACCATAATAGTCGAATTATGAAAGCAAATCTGCTGGGTTATTATCCAGCACAGGGACATCAATTATCAGAGCTCTGTTCACAAATTTTCTTTATAGAAAGGTAAGACAGTGAAAATATATCTGAAGCCTTAAACTACTCATAGATCATCTCTCTGTCACTGCTTCAAAACAGATTTGGAGTATGGAAAATTGGCATCTAAACTGAAAAGAATGGAACGTAGAGTATTAACCAGGAAATCTGATATATGTGTGGCAGATCAAATATAAAACTTTATATACCCCTGACTGCATTCTGAGGTGGCAGCATCATGATGTTGTAATTATTTTAACAGCATTCCCAGTAGGACAAGTCAGAGTTGATATGAGGTTGGATGGGATAACTGCAGGCTATTTACTATTTCTTTAATTTTAATTTCAATAAAAATGAAGTATACTGATTTATCTGTTACTTCATGTTAACCTGTATGAATCTCTTCTCTTCAGACAATAATATTGAGTTACAATAACACCTATGGTTGCATGTAAAGAAGTTAAAAGGTTATGAAAGCTTATGTAATACATTATAATGTCAGGACTTTATGACTCGTGCAATTTAACCTGTAGAAGTTTGTTGAAAAGATTGATAAACATAGTTCAGCCCGAAAGCAGATTAGCCTGATGGTCTACATGTTTCACAAATGCAACAAACCTGAAAAAAAAAAGTTTGGATTATGTAACAAAATTCACTACAGTGGTTAGTTTTCTGTAATTAACACATCATTGTGCTTTTTATTACCATCAGGCTCTCCTTACAGAGATGAAATCACTCTGGGGATCTTGCAGCTGCAGGAAAGCAACAGGCTGGAGATTCTAAAGAGACGCTGGTGGGAAGGAGGACAGTGTCCTAAAGAGGAGGATCACCGGGCTAAAGGTTGGATCAGCAGAGCACAGCCTTTACTTTAAACATCCAATTCTTGTATTATTAGATAAATGTAGTAGATCTTCACATGGTTACTATTTTTATTTTTGTGTCTTGTCTTATATAGACCCTTGATTTTAAATCAGAGGATTTTTATTTGGCATTCAAACAAATCTCTAAATTCTCATTGAAACCATTGGAAAATATTCAGTTTTATAACATTTAAACTGCAACTCAAACCTTTCAGAAATTACACTGATCATGAAAATTTCTGCTTAATTAGCCTTCTTTTGACTGACTTACTAATTGAACTGCAGTCACACATGAGCACTGTTCATTTCCATGTTATCAAAGCTGTCATTGATTGACAAATCAATAGATTAGTCTTTTAAGCACAAGAGGAAATCAGGCAGGCAACCTGAATTAAGGTGCAGTCCTAAACACAAAATACAGCAGACACTTCCCCGTGACAGATGGTGCAGTCGTTAAAAATGTGGAACAATTAGTGTTTTAAGTGATCAGAATGTATCCTTGTTACAGCGAAAGCAACGCTTTGCAGGGAGATGGATACCGCCAGATGTTCTAGAGAGAAATGTAGCTGTGTGTTAGTTTTTTCTGAGGGAACTCTTGTCATTTGGAAGGTAGTCTGTGAGATGTTTCATGCAGTTAAATGCATCAAAAACAGACAGAGCTAATGTGGTGAGGAGGGTAAAAAAATTTAAACTTTCTCTATTATGTTAACATTCCTTAGCAACTCACATTTCATATGTCCAAATTATATATCATAATTTTTTTTTTTATGTAAACTGTTTGCTTGCCTGTTTGTAGCACCTTTTCACCTAAACATATTCTTCATGAGTGTAAAACAGTCCTTGTGAATAAAGCTTTTTCTGATTCTGATTAATATAAAGACTTGGGTTCAAGTGTGTGACATGGGTGTTAAGATGCAGCTGATAAAAGAGAAAACATATTAGACTGAATTTTGAACATGGATCGTCCTGACAGACATTCTTGTGCACAGAACTTGTGCAAAACTGCACATAAAAAACCTAAACAAACACTTGGGGCACATGACCTTTAATTTCTATAAGTTATCTGAAAACATTTCTCTTTCCATGGCTGCAGCATCAGTCATAGGGAATTAGTGCCCCCTGTGGGAAGGTCAGGGTATAAAGTTTAGGAAGTTTAGGAAAATAGAACAAACCACAGTAAAGAGAAGTTTGGTGACAATACAGCATATTACATCTTCAGGTTTTTTAAGAAGTCCAGACAGCATCTGAACATCATACTTTAAAATCTTACTTCTAACAGTCTTCTGAACTCATCTGCACTATAAAGAAATATCATGAACACAATTTGGAGGACTATATTTGTGGAGACATGACATTCGCAGTACTTTTTTGAATTCAGGAACACTCCAAGTGGCTACATGCTTGGAAAACACAATATAAAAATTAGAATATCCTCAGAAATATAAAAATAAGAAGAATTTTATTTTGCAATCTAATCTTTGTTAGGGGTTGTGTACTTAACTATTTATAAAGAAACACTTGCTCGGACATTTTAAAAGTCATCAACATCATTTATTCCCAATGGAAAAAAAAATATTAAAAACCTAATTAGAAAAAAAAGACGCTATGCACAAAATTTACTTTAAAGTAATTGCTAGGGTTGTCAAAATGTATTAGAGTAAGGATTTTGCTACAATCAAATTGTTTCCAAAAAAGTATTTTCATTATTTTATTAAATTAATTCACTCAAATGAAGCATTTCTTTTTCCTTTATTTGAATTTGCTATTGAAAAAATAGATTTATCTTAAGGATTTGTCAGATCTTTTTCAGGAGAAATAAAAAGTCAAAATCAAATACAACCCAGTATTCTATTAATTTACTTCCTGCATTTTGTTTGGCATTTATCGATTGTGAAGACTGAAATTTTCCACAGCATCTCAATAAACTCATTCTCTCACATCTCTCTGAGGGAAAACAACATGGTTTATCTTCATTGACTTTTCCCCTCTGATCATGGCTTCGGCAGCCAATCTTAATGGAATCATGAGTGCATGAGCACATCATCGATCCTTAGCTCTCTGTCATCTGTTTGTGTAGCTTTCTTTATTTCCAAAACAGGAAAACAATGTCACCTTGATAATAATCCAAATATGTGCTTTATATATATATATATATATATATATATATATATATATATATATATATATATATATATATATATATATATATATATATATATATATATATATATATATATATAAATCTGCCATTGACTTTTCAAGTAAAGTCTGACAAAATTAAGGAAATAAATTTTCATTTAGACCGATCAGGTGTTGCTTTGTTTTTGATTACACAGTGAGCAGAATGTGTGTCTCTCTCCATCTGTGCTTTGAAAGAGTGAAAACTGCTGTCAGGTAAAATCTCTGAATAAAAGTAGAACATATTTTTTCCAATATTCTGTGGTGAGCTTCAGTGACAGGCTCAAGGATATGAACTTAGGCAAATAGTTGATACAGATATGTAAAAAGTTTGGGTGTCTTTCTTTTCTTTTTGTACTGTTTCATTTATGGCTTTGACGTCAAGCCAAACAGTTTTTAGAACTCATGACCCGCAGTTAGTATTATTATTATACCTGCCAATTTGATGACTCTGGGTAGTCAGATAGTATCTGAGAGAACAGATTTGCAATTTCTGTTTTTGACCCATTTTGGATGCCACTGCATGTCTTTAAAAAAGCTTTTAAGTGCTGTCACACAGTCCTTTATACAGGTTGAGAGGTACTGATTCCACCATCCTACACCTGCAGAAGACTAAGTGGTGGTTTTCAAGGACAGAACTCACATATCCCTCTTGACGAGTTGAGCAAAGAAATTGCTGCTGTCAGATCCACAAAAGGTAGCCATACTGCGCATAAAAAGCAACCTGTCAATTTGTGAGCAAGTAAAAAACTGTGTAGGACTTGACTATCTTAATAGTTATTTAGGGGTGTGAGTAGTGGTGGTGATAAAGTCAATATAAGGTTTACTCAGTATATAAGGAGGAAAACCACATCACGTAGTTTAAGGTAGCATGTGTTGGAGTGTGATGTTGTCAGGTATTGAATGCTTCAGTAAACCCTACTGGCAGGATAGTGGCATCTAAATCCTATAGCCCTGGGGTGTACAGGCTGCCCTCGGGTCATTTCTGGCAATCTCAATTATTTTGTTTGGCAACTGATGGCGGTTAAAGAATGACACAAAAGTACCCAAAAATACAGGTGGCTAAGGTAGATGGAGAATGCAGCACATATGATTATAGATATCCTTAAAATGCTAAAAATAACAGGTACAACAAAAAGTGTCAAAAAGACCATGTAAAGAGAATTTCACTTTTTTTTTTCTTTACACTTTCTGTCAAAAATGTATTGTTCTACACCAGGCCTGCCCAAAGTTGATCCTCAAGAGCCGCAGTCCGGAAGGTTTTAGAGGTTTCCCTGCTTCAATACAATTGATTGTGATGATTGCAGTTCCGCAAAAGGCTGTTAATCAGCTATCAATGAATATCAGCCGTGTTGAAGCAGGGAAACCTGCAGGATCACGGCCCTCAAAGACAGACTTTGTGCATGCCTGTTTGATGTGTTTAAAAAGTCTTCAAACCTTTTTATATTGCAATATGGCACTAGAATTAAAATTTGGTTTCAATATTGTTGTTGCTTAGTAATTTGTTGCTTTAATTAGCACCTTTTCAGAAACGTTACCTTTTAATAGAGACCAGCAACAAATCTATCAAATCTTATTTGGTCTTGGAGACTTTGGTGACAACACATGACAAAAGTGGTTAAAGTTTGGCTCTACTGATAAAAAAGTAATTAGCCAATAGATTTATAAATAAGGCACAGGGTGTGCCTGCAGCCTCTGGTGTCTGTTCTGCTCTCACCTTCATTCACTCTGCTATCTTGTTTGATCAACGGATCGAGTCTTTGAATGAGGCATTGCTCACCCTTTCTGTGTTTTTATCTTCAGTATAAAAGTTCTGGATTTTTTTTTTTTGTCTGATGCTGAAGCTGTCAATAGTCACTGCGGCCACTCTCTGGTTTAGGGGGAATTGCTTGTTCCGTCAAATAATTAAATGCATCCGGATTATGATGTGGATCATCTACATCTTTGTTACATCTTTGGTAAAAATTTAATCAAAACCCCTTCATAACTTTTCAATTTATCCTGTACACAGACGGACGGAAAGACAACCGAACAAACCGACATGCAAACTCGACTAATAACAGCCTCATTTGCGGAGGTCATAAAACCAAATTACAGTTTACACATCCTTTCACAGAAAAAATATGTATATTTCTGGTGATATGTTTTTCCTGTAATGACTATCATAAGTGGGGTAGTGGTCAGAATTCAACCAAAACACTCTCGACTGAGAAGTAAGTAGGTGGAAGTTTCATGTTAGGGGCCATGTTTGCAACAAGGGCGACTGAAGCACTGTAGACAGATGATCACATCATGAGAAAAGATTGTATTGACATACTGAACCAACATCTCAAGACATCAGCTAAAGCCCCGTCACACCTTGACGATTTAGCCAGCGTATGTCTGACATTTTTTTTCATTTTTGGTGTATGCATAGAGTATTCATAACAAGTCCAGAACTTATGTCTAATGACAGCCTAACTTATGCATAACACACAGCAGGGTAATGCCCATGATATGTTATAAGCCAGTGTCCTGAGGGGGCAGCAATGCTCCTGGAGGTACCTGGTCTGCATAAAAAGATATTTTTTGATCCTGGTATTAACCTAGCTGCTGTTTACTGCCCACCAATAGAGAAAAAGAAAGAGAAAGAGGGTTTGCAGTCGCAGCAGATTCAGCGTAATGTCTGCTAGGAAGTTTGTTGGTCGTGGGCGTGAACGCAGGGAGGCTCCATCACACTCACCTTCATGCTTACCCTACATCTGGAACAGTGAAATTGATGAGATCATGCTGATGTTGGAGGACAGATAGTATGTATTCCCACCTCAGCCTTGCTGGATCCTCCATCTGTGTTGGAGCGTCTGAAGTCTGGAGGAGTATTGACAATTTCCTCCTGTGAACGCCCTTTTATACCAAAACACTGCCAATAAGCTGTAGCTATAAGTTAGAAACACGTTCAGCGGTCGTTGGGAACACGTTAAATGAGTTGATATGGGTTGGAGATATGTTCTTGGTAAGTTATCCATAAGTTATGCACAAGTTACTCATAGGTTTTGGATACAGTAAGGCTAGATACCATGACTTATGAGTAACTTAGATTTAACGTATGTCAACAATCAAATATCTTACCTGTAACTTATGGACCACATATGAGCATACTCTGGCATACGTTTGTGACATACTTGCCGTATGTCGACATGCCAGCGTGCTTCAGCATGCTCACAACTTATACAAAACTGACCCATAACTTATGCTACTTACAGTACAGCATCGTTTTTGCCAGATTCAGGCATGTGCTGGCTTAAACTAGGGAACAACTGGGTCTTTTAAACTGACATGACCATAAGTATGATGTCATATTAGTTAAAGTTTTGTCTGATTTAAGGGAAAATATTTTCAAGGTGCATTGACATATGAAGTTTCACTTGTGTGTATAATTAATGTCCAAATACAAAGGATTTGAAAAGATAACACGCAACTCTATTTATAAAGTAAAACTTCAAAGCAATGATAGAGTGAAAAAAGTGTTAAACTCTGAATCTTTGAAAATAGGACCTTTGCTGAGGAAAAAAATGGACAAAAGAAATAAATGGAAAAGTACCACAATATTATTTTCTGACAGTACTAACCAGGCTTAAAAAAACACTGCTTCCAGCAAGAAAGGAGCAGTACAATCCCTTCTCTCTGTAAAGGGATTAAAGACACCAAACTTGAATCACTGAGGAGAAAGCAAAGAAAAAAGGAACATAAAGCAGCCTTCATTCTGTAAAATCTCCTCTGGCAGCTTTTCTCCTGAGTTTTCAATTCACTTTCTGACATGAACTACATTCAGAAACAGGACCTCACAGCATTAAAACAATGTCCCGATAGAACCTAAAGACACATCCCAGAAGATTTTCAAGAATGAGCTATTTTTTTTTTTTTTTTAAGTTTTTCCTACTCTGGAAGACATTAAACACAGTAAAACAGGGTTTTAAAAAAGTATTTATCCCTTCAAATATTTTTTTTTAAGAACAGATACAACTTGGCTCACTTAAAAAGTTTTTAACCAGTTAATTTTATATGTTCTTTTTTAAATATTGTTTACAACATCTCCATACAATTACAGGAATTATCTAAATTTATATTTTTAGCAAATATTGTGTTTATAAGCTGATGCCACTGAGTTAAACTAAAGTTGTAGCCCTTTCAAAAACATCATTTTGGGGGGATTATTTGGCAATTTAGAGTTGAAATGTCCTTCAGACTATTTATTTGTTCTCTAACTGCAGTTTTCTTTAGCTTAAGGTATTGAGTCGATGGCTTGACATTTTCCTTTATGATTTTTTTAATAGAGCAAAATCATGATTCAAATTATGGCTGTCACTACCCAATGACTACTATCAGCTCATTTGCACATGAACAACCAGTTATGAATTCGGGTCGCTCTCTATTTTATTTTGTCAAAAAGACCTAAGTAACATTTTTCCTCCCCAAAATTAGTAACTGTTCAAGACTTTAATTTGCTATAGGTTATTGATGTATTTCCTGAGAAAATAAATGCCTCGGGTCCTAAGGCAGCGAATGTTCAAGACCATGACACTGTTGTGTTCTTCCTTTAAAGGAATTTTTTTTTGCCCCATTGAAATATATTTCTCACAGTCTCTTAAAGGTAAACCATATATAGCTTAGCTAAGTCAAATTAGGCCTGAGATGTTTTTTGATCCTTTTGTTGTCAATAATGGCTCTCACTGTGGTTTGCTTAAGTCCCAAAACCCTAAACAGATGCTCTGTAAGCCAGACATTAATCAGGTGTAGATGTGGAATTTGAAATTGAAGAGGATGGTGATTTTTTTTTATAATGGGCAAGTATAGTATGAATAGCTTTTTTTTTTCTTCTTTTTTTTATAATTCAAATCAACATTTGAGAAACGTTTCTGACATTCATTTGAGTTATCCTCATATTTAATCAAAAATCTGAGGATCAGAAATATGTGCTTGTTATACAAAAACAGTAAGGTAGCATTTATATATATATATATATATATATATATATATATATATATATATATATATATATATATATATATATATATATATATGTATATATATAAAATTACACTGTCAAAGAAGAAAGCTGCTTTAAAGACACAGCTGCAGTCTTCGATGGTTTCTTTTATTTATTTAAACTGGGCATTTGAATAAAAGTTTCTCCTCGGAATAGTTGACCCAATCACATCTTGTAGGAGCCTAGAAACAGGAAGTGCCAATACAGATGAGTGCTCCATCTGATCTTACAGTGGAGCCAAGTGGCAGGAAGCTGTCCTTCCACCTGTTACAGCCCCTGACATTTTAAGACTGTACAGGCTTGATTTCTTATGCAGGTTCAGCTCTGACAGAAATATTCCTTCTTGGCTGTCTGAGGGCTGCAGAGGAGCAGAGACATGATTGGACCCACCTGGCCCACCTGCACCATATAAGAGAATCCTGGAAAGCATTCAGTGTGGGGACAGCTAGTAGGAAGAGGCTTTGTTAAGCTGTTCCCCTACCTTTGTTGTCAAACTCTTTTGGGCAGTTAGACGTCTTTAAACCAGCTTGTTGTATATTTTTCTGAGCTAGCTTTAGGTGGACTTCAAGCTAGAAGCTTGTGTTGGGGAGGTTTGGTGCTCCATTTGTATTTTCTCTTGGGTTGTTTTGAGTTAAACTTAGACTGACTGGTTTGAACATTTTGTGGTTTAATTTGCACTTCACCATTCTTGAATTTGTTTGCCCTTTTCTTTTGTTTTGGCTTAAGCTGTATTGTGTTTTGGGTCTGTTTAACCATCTTTTTTAAAAAATAATTTTACATTCCACTTATTTGCTCTGGACACATTCCTATGTTACCTCCCCAGAACCCCTAGACCTTGGGGGTGTAAAAAAGCTGTAAAAAAAAAAAAAGAAAAAAAGCTGACAATACAACATTAGTGAATATGGAGAAACTGAAAAGCTTTCTTGGTCTCTCTGTCTTCAAATACCTCTTTAAAGTTTCTTAATAAGATAAAAGTTGGTGAATGAATGTGAGACAAAAATCAAGTTTTAAGTCAAAGGAAATTTGAGGTCTTTACCAGCCATTAGAATCGGTGCATCAACAAAATCATTGTTTAATTGTTTGTTACAAAGGTGTTGATTATCACAACTAAGAATCCTTTTGTCCCTTTGTTTTTTTTTTATAGGCCTCGGCATGGAGAATATTGGTGGGATCTTTGTAGTCTTGATTTGTGGCCTCATTGTAGCTGTGTTCGTGGCCATCATGGAGTTTGTTTGGTCAACCCGTCGCACAGCTGAGACAGGCGAGGTAAAACTAAATCCTCATCCTCCTCTTCCATTGTCCTTCTACTACCCCTTTCCTGAACTTTAAGCAATGTTTTTGTCCCAATAGCTGCATACATGCCTTACAGTATGACTCTGCAAAGAAAAAAACTCATCTATACATTTGTGAACTTTGTCACATGGCTGGCTTCTAATAAAATGGTTATAAAATAAACAAATCAGTCTGATGTCTTTTTATTTGTTTACTTTTTAACATTACAAATTGTGATAAATGGTTAGGGATGTATTTAATTTTTATGCTCAACTAATCTGCAACAAACCCTCAAACATAGCAAGAGGGCTAAAATCCTGAGTTAAATCTAATTTTTTAAGGGATTCATTAAATTAATTAATCAAGACATTTAAATTTCCACAAGCTAGTTTTCTTTCCAATCCTATAAAATTTCCCACTATATGCTTTTATTTATTTTTCTTCTATCTTTTTTGTCATTTAAAGCCCTTCAAATTGTCATAAAACTGAAATGTGCTATACAAATGGCCTTGCCTGTGTTGGGCAAACAGGGGCATTTATTTAAATGAGAACGTCACATCAAATGTGTGCAGCTTTAGAAATGAACAGAAACTTAAACTATGTTAAACAGTAAACATGGAGCAAAGCTGCGGAGTGCTGATAAACTTCTGTTCTCTTAAACTTAAAAGAAGGCATGAACATGAATATCCTGATGAGTCAGGCCACATTATACATTCTTTTCCTAAAACAAGAAAATGGCGTTTGTTTGCAAATGTACACACAGCTACCCAGGTGCCAGACTATTTACAGCCACTATTTTCACGCAGACACAAACTACTTCTAAGAAAATATTCTATAACCACCTACACCCTCAAACACAAAGGCACAATGGTAAAAATGATGCATGATACACTATTGTAGCAAGGTAGACATAGGTAAAGAAAATAACTGTTCCAGTTAAAGAATGAACAGGAGCAGAGGATATCCAAATCAGAAGCTTTTATCTCCAATATTAATTCCAGTCAGTTAAGAATTTGCTTCTGCCAATACAGATCCTCTGTGACATAATAAAGTAGCTCCAGTTTAAAACTGGGGTCAGGTTAGCAAAGTCAGTCAAGTAGCTACTGATGTTACTGAAATGATAGCATCCAGGGCTAAATGAATGGAATTGAACAATATACGTAATAAATATGAATCAATTCATATGATTTTTAAATATACGCATACAACTAGCATATGGCACAGCTGTTATGGTAATCAGTTTTCTGAAATTGTAAAACGCTGTCTAAATTATTTTAACCCTTGGATTAGACCTTCTGTTGTTCTTTCAACTAAGGTAGAAATCACTTTATAAATGTCACCTTTTGTAAGAAGCCATTTACCGGATATACGGATTGTTTTTTTATTCATGGAAACCCAGTTAATTGCATCAAGTCACTGACTTTGAAGGGTTCCTCCTTCTGGATGAGCATGTGACAACAGTGGACAGTTTCTTGTAGACTCTTGCATGATCACTCAAAATGAGCATGCATTCAGCAACAGAGGAGAGGAAAAATTCCCTTTTAACAACAGGTGAACCTACAGCAGAATCCGGTTCAGTGTGAGCAGCATTCGGCCAAGGCCGACCAGGGGTTCAAAGAGACAAAGGCAGACACAGAAAAAGAAAATGGAGGGATTGATCCAATAATACTGTCTGTCAGAAAATGTTAAACTTGCTTCGTAAGTGGGTCTGTCTAGAAAAGAAAGTGTAAAGCAGACAAGCTCTTAGCCAGTTTTCATTTCAAAGGCAGATACAGTTAGTCGCAGTGAAAGCTGATCGCATATGTCTAGGACAGAAACAGGACTAAGAAATTTTGATACCAGTACTACAATGTGGTTGAAATTGTTTACATAAATAGTTTGCCACTTTGCCCACTAGCACCCCTAGTGGCCACAAGCGCAGCAGCTCTGATGCAAAAGTCAACAGTCAGCCCGGCCAGCGTCCGTGTCTTTTGATTTGGGACCACACTAGGCGTCACAGTTCAGCTTGGAGTGCGTGAGAAACATTGCTGCTCTCATGAGAGCAGGCCATTGCGGCACGCAGGACCAGCGGCGGAGCTCCAGTAATCCTCACTGGGTTTAACGGGGCGTCTTGGTTAGCTTTTGTCTGCAGCCTGCATGCTTTCTCTGCCCATATTTCGCTTGTACTAAATATCAAACATAATAACGATATATGTGTCACAGTCTTGGTTCTGTTATGTTTTCCTTAAGTATTCAGTTCTACTTTGCTCCATGTTTTCTAGTTTTATTGGTTTAATTCTTATTTTGTTGTGTTTTCTGGTTATTTTTCAGTTTTCCAGTTTTCATTTGTTGCCCTCAGTTGCCCTCTTGTGTTCTCCTTTTTCTCTGACTCCTTTCCTTTCTGTTCTGTTCACACCTGCTCCCAATCCGCTCGTTAGTCTTCTCTTTGTTCAGTCTCCCATAAATACACTCCTTATGCAGTTCCTCAGTGTGGGTTTCCTTGTCTAACTTCCTTCAACACCGTCTCACTGTGTCTTCCTCATCGTAATTATTTTCCCCTGAAGTCTCAATGGTTTCTGGTTTGTTTCACTTTCTTCATGCTGGATGTTTGGATTTTTTGGATTCCTGCCTCGGTTTTCTGTAAACATTTCATTAAATCAACAAGGAACTCACCTCTGCCTCCCTGCATTTGGGTCCTCAAACCACAACCAAATCTTGACAATATGACTATATACTAGGAGCAAAATGTTAACTAACATTGATAAAGTGGAGGAAAAATTATTACTTTAGCCATATTGTATTATGTGCAGTTACCCCCTAGAAATGTTTTTTTTTTTAACTTTGCCCTATGGTGTTTCATAATAAGAAAACTTGGTTAAACATCTATACTATTATGACAACAAAAGGTTTTTCTTTGTTTATGAAGATGATGTAAGACAATATTTTACCTTTAGTCTTCAATTAACTCACATCTTGCTCCAGCTAATACTATCCTCATTTGGACCTCTTAGCTAATCTGATTAGCTAACAAAAGAGTGTTATCTTTTGTTGTTATCTTTTGTGTTATCTATTTCTTTTATCTCTATGTATTTCTTTTTTAATGCTTTTTGAAATGCTTTTTTGTAGCACTTTGAGGCCTTTTTGGTGAAAAGTGCATTATAAATTAAATGAATAATTATTATTATTATCTCATTGTTTTGATATGGCTTGTTGATTACCAGATTTGTAATTTTCCTCTTTTTAGTTCATCGAGAATGTGGGGGAAAAGTAGAGTAAAAATAAAATGTTATTAAAAAGTTACCACTTTCATTCAAATACTATGAAATGATTTATAGTATTTGAGAAAGTATTACTGATATTTGACACACAAATAGAGCATTAGATTGTTTTCCTCTCACTATGAATATTATTTGAAGTAAAACTATATTGCTGTTCAACCAAAAAATATGGTGTTGACAGAACACTACATTTCCGGAACCTGTTATCATGACACTACTCAATGTCAAGGTTTTAAAAATTGGCCATACAACCTGAGATTGGAGGATTTGCTGGTTTTATGACAACATCTCAAAGAGCTACAGCAACAGGAGGGGCTGGAAGCTGGGCTTCTTCAGGGACTGAGACTTAATTTATTTAGAAGAGCTTTGATTAGGAGCCCAAGTGAAAACTTGGAATTAGATCAGCACATTTTTGGCTTGCTATTAGCGTACTCAAGCAGCCAAAGAAACTGTGTACTGTTATAGATTATCAAGATTTTAAAGAAAAAACATTTCCTTAAATTCTTCGTTAATGTAGATGTATTTACAAGAAGGGGGGAAAAAAAGAAAATGAAATAGTAAATAAGACTTTTCTCACATAATATCCTCTGTTCACTTGTTTGTTCTCTGTATGCTCAGTTTGTTGTTTTGACTTATATTCTCTTCTTATCTTTTATCAGTTTGACTTTATAGTTTGGATGTTTTTAGCTTAGAGACTTGCATCCACACAGACCTATGACCGGATAACCTTGGTTGTATAGGGATTCAGAGAAAGCTGCTGAGCGTTTATAGACACAATCATTGGGAAAATGTGTTAATAACCTGTTCTTGCCTTTTCTCTTTCAGACTTGAATGTAAATTTTTTAGCTTCAGACCATTTTATTTATTTTTTTTGAGAACAGTGACTGTGAATGTTGATAAGAATAAATGCTTTCTCTTACACCAATGTGCATCTCTGAAAACTAGTATTAAAATTTTGTTCTTAAAAATACATTTTAAGAGTTACCTGTCTTTGTCCTTCATCTTTATTTATCTTCTTTTTGTCTCTCAGGTCTCTGTTTGTCAGGAGATGCTGACAGAGTTTCGAAATGCTGTTTCTTGTAAGAAAAGTTCCCGGGCTCGTCGGCGACGCCCTCTCAGCAGTGCTGGGGGCGGAGTTCTGCGCCATCCTTCCCGGCTAGCTCTAGCTGGGCCTAGACCAATTCGGCTAGTAAGGGAGATGCGTCTCAGTAACGGAAAACTCTACAGTGGTGCCGGCCCACTGACAGGGGGTTTGGCCGGGCTGGGGGGAGGTATGGCAGCAGGACCTGATTTGGGCCCCGGGCCACAGAGGCTCTTGGATGATCCACTTGGTGCCAACTCTGCCACCAATACACCTCCTCCGCCACCTCCTGTGTCATCATTTGAGGCTCCGCCTGCCCCACCTCGCACCTTCCTCCAGAGCTGCAGCCACGTGCGCATCTGCCAGGAGTGCCGGCGGATCCAAAGCTTGCGACCGGCCGCACTCACGCCTCCCCCACCTCCTCCACCTTCTTCATCCTCCTCCGCCTCGTCCTGCTCCCGTATCCCTCCTTTGGCAATGTCAGGACATCAACATCGTCATAATCCGCACCACCACCTCCACTACCATCATGGCTCCATGTCATTACCCCGCCTTCCTCCTCCTCCTCCCCCAATCTCAACAGACAGAGCCGATAGTGATGGGGGAACAGCAAGTCCACAGCGGGGGAAAAACAGACCGGCCCCTCCTCCCAGGCCGCTGCCGCCTCCCAAAACACCAACACTCCCACCAACAAATTATCTCGGGGGTCACGATTGTGCTTAAATATCCCAAACTTGGGCTCAAAAGATACAGACTGCACATCAACAACTTTTCTTTTGATCCCAGCAACACAGCTATACCTGTCCAAACTCCTGAGGAGTTGGATAGAAGAAACTACTTTGACTCGTTTGAAGGGATTGGATCCCTCAAAAAGTAGTCAGTTCGGCTCAGCTGACACTATAAACCTTTAAACAGGGATGGTTGAGTCTAAACCCTCATTCCTGGTAGCAGGGAGAATTTAAAGAGTCTTATATGGATTTAGCAACTTTCTGTAGTTGCTGATGATGGACAAATGCAGCGTTAGCAGGCAACTTCGGATTCAGTCCTCGATCTCTTACCTCGGCTAATTATCCCATTGCAAGAAGAAAATAGAAGATATAAATGGACAGATTTTTGAGAGGATTGTCAGTCAACCAGGACATGATGTCAGAAAGATAAAAAAAAAAATCAAGACAAATTTCACCAGCGCTCTTATGTTTTTGTTTCTTTTTCTTTCAGTTTGAACACTGAACTAGGTGTTTGTACAAGAGGAGACCTTCCTGCAGACACGTAGCAGAGCAGTTGTACAGTAATCATGGTCTTCGGTCACTCTTTTGGATGTTTGTTGAGGATGTAGCTTATTTCCCATACCGTTTTGCTGTTTGTACAGACTCTTGCTGCCTGGTGCTGTGATCCACAACGCAGAAAAAAACAAAACCATCATTACTTGCCTAAGTGTTTAAACTGTGTTGGGGTAGTTCTTCTGTTACACATAAAAACTATCAAGCAAGAAAAAGGCACTGTGAGGCACGTGAAGGTTAAGGGCTGAGAAGCAACTATAGAAGTTTTACATATTTTTGTACAAAAAAAAAAACAAAAAAGAAAAAAACTTTTTTTTTTTAACGATATTTGAGATGTCATGTTACAAAATTCCAGTATGTGGTAACTAACTGCAAAGTAGTGTTTTAGTTCTTTTTTAATAAAATCCTTTTATGGTAAAAATGTAATAACTCAAGACCTTCGCAAACCAAGTCTTGGTTCTTCAGTTCAGGCAGGCACAGAGTCATCATCCACATGAATGTTATCATCTAAAACTAAATCTAAATCAGAGAAAAGGAAAACACTTTATACTATAAACCATAATGTGCTTTTCTTTTGCACATGCATGCCCAGTATTATCAGCCAGACTAGGAGGAACACAGATATGCAGGATTTCACCTTGAAATATTCACATGTGTTTGTCATCTGATAAGTCTTATTTCAGCCTTGTTGAAAAGACCAGGTTAAAATGAAGAACATTTAAAATAGGAAAATAAACCTCCTTGACAACATAGCATTGAAATGTTGCCTTATATTATAAATTTACCACAAAGTTTTGGCTGTTTGTATTTTCAAATTTCTCATATGATGGATTAGAATATTATTTTTAAGCTAATAAGGTTGTTCCTAATATCCAGTGATACTGATGTCATAACACGGATCAGCAGGTATATCTAAAATGCATCTCAAGATGTCTCTTTAACATATATTTTTATACATATTAGGACAGATGTAAATTCATCCATATAAACTTTATAATATCAAGACATTGATTTAAAATTCTTTTATGAGCATGCATGCTAAGATAGGTTAAATTATATTAATGTGAAAATTATTTCAAAATGTTACTGTGAGCAGACCAATGGGGAAATATCTCTTGATTTTATTTTGAAAAATAAATTTTCCACCTTTGAAAAAATATCAGCTCCTCTTCTTTATAATTTCATGTTATCACAAACTGATTAATCAGATGGTGCTCTTTTATTTCTCAGTCTTGGCCCTAGCTTAAGGCTGTTGACTAGACTCTATTAATCGAAAAAAACAAGTTTCCATCCAAGGACTCTTATTTTTCTTAACCTCCTAAAGCCCATTGTTTGCAACAAACTGTTTGTATTATGCAAAAAGCCAAACAATTCTTTCTGATACAACTGGTCCACTATAACTTTTGCAAATCTGCTATATATCTAAATTTATATTCTGCTTTTCATAAATAGAAATTCAAGAATTTCAATTTGGCAACCACTCAAAGCCAAAAAAATCCACAAAAAGTAAGTCAGGCGTCAAGATAGGGGCAATTAGGTAGGCACAGTTTAAAATGTCTGGATACAATTGCATTCTAATGGGAATGCCTTGAGATTGTAGGTACATTCAAACGAAATGTTATTTTATATATTTCAGAAGTAATGTTTTTGAAAGTTTTTCAAAAGGCATTAAATCAGAGTTTTGGAGGATGTTATTGGTTCTTTTTTTATTATTCCACTAAAACATAAACTTGTATGCCTAAAATTAGTTTGGAAAATATTAAACAGAAGTGTTGCTATTTCAGTCCTATACCGCAAGATACAGTATCGTTGTCAGAGTTGTCCCAGTTAGGATGTTGAGTGAACAGCATTTGATTCTAAGTGTGACTGTGTCCTATTTTACTCAGATGCTTTAGATTCTGCTATTCGTCTATAGGCTAACGCTAGCCTGTTTGATCTGTGTATATGGCTAAGGACGTCGACAGGTGCAGACATGCATTAAATGACAAAGTGAGCTGTAAATAACGTGTGATGCAAATTCCAAAACATACAAGCACAAGAAACGCATGCAAAACAACAGTGCTCCAGACCACTAGAGTCAAACAAAGAAGCTCAGTACAAACAGGAATTTAAGCTTTAACACAGGTTGTTAAAAAAGAAACAAAGTTGGAAGAAGAAAGAGGGTTTTTATCTTTTATTTTACTGTCAAACACACAGTCTTACTGTATTACAGAATAACAGCATTATTATGTATAGTAATATAGGTAACACTCTGGGTGATATTTGTTCAACTCCCTCTAGTGGTCAGGAGCAGTTCTGTTTTTTTTAGAAGGAGTTTGTTGCTGTTTTTACAAATTGCTTCTTTTTTTCACTGCAATCACCTCATTTTCTTTTTGCTTTCAGCACATTGTTAGGAGTTGCTGCATTTTTCTTTGCATTTGTTTTGTCAGTTGCAGGTCTTTGCTTCAATTTTAGGTATTGCAGCACCTTTTTTTTCCCGTTGCATGTTTTTTTTTTTTAGTTTGAGTTTTCACCTGTTGGCACGTCATTTCTTTTTTGTTTGCAGCATTTGTCATTTGCATTTTTTTTTGTGCTTGCCTGTTTTAGAGTTTGCATCACACATGTTTTTCCAGCTAATTTAGTCATTTACTGCACATTGGCTCCTGTCAGCCAACATATATGACAGACAGCAATACTGCAATATAGTTAATCTTTAACATTCCCTCTATATATCATTAAGTGGAAAAGACAAGCAGAAAATCAAGGCAATTATGTGCTTTTTCTGCAATGTAATTTTTCAGTGCATGTACATGTTTTACATGTATGTCTACACAGATCACTAACTGTGTGTGACTGGCATCAGTACACTGGAAGTAATCTGACACAGTTATAACTGAATCTCAGCATCTTTAACTGTTAAATTACTGAAGATTGCTAAAGATTTACATTACTGGGTAATACGTGCTACTGTTAAAGTGGATTGGATTATTTTTACATTTTAATCTCTAAAAAGTGTTGCTTGGGCAAAGTTATCCAGGTGATGGCAACCACAAAATAGGCTTAAATCAAATGCAACCCATTTTTTGCTCAGTTTTTCAGAAAATGTCTGTGTTTTCTCACTCTTATCACACTTTTTGTTCAGATAAGCTGAACAAAAGTTGGGCTGTCTCTAATTTAAGCCTGCTCTTTGGTCTAAAGAGGATTCTTTCTTTTGCTGCCTGAGATATAATATGTTCTTTAGCTTGCTCATTTGTATTGATAAGCATAACTATAGATGTAAGGATAGACATTTCAACAATCATTATGATTCTTTTGGTTTTTGCCCCCTTAGAATGGCTGGATTTAGTGCTCCTGAGATTGTCGCTACCATTTGCTAAAGCTTTTAAACATCAGTGTCCAATTGGTAATGCTAATTGGTAATTGGTAATATTCAACATAAATTCTGTTTTTTTTATTTGTGTTATGGATGAAAATGATGCATGTACACTGAAGATTGTGATGTTTCATCATAATGTACAAGTTGAACATGAACATGTACACATACTGTATAAGCAGATTATCAATTATTTATTTATGTTTTTTTTATCATGGTATTGGAGAAAATTCTTGCAACCTAAAAAAAAAATAATAATAATGTTTTACCAATTATGACAATACTGCCCCCTTTCCTTTAACAGAAATGCTTTTAAAAGAAATGTGGTCATTGTATTAAAATTGAAGAACTACCTCAGTGCAGTTCCATCCATTTCAGGTCAGTTTCTTGAGCTCGGAATCTATTTAACTCTAAATTAGGAGTGCAAAATGAAAAAAAAAAAAAAAACACTGAATTTATGATTTTAAAGGATAAAATTGTACTATCTTTGATAATCTGTTTCAAATTAAATAAAACCTCCAACCAAACAAAACAAAAATTTTTGAATGTTGAATAGCACTTCCTCATGTAAAGGGTTACAAATGTGTAACTCTGATCGGAGAAAGTCAGACATCATTTTGAAGACCAATACCTGTAAGTTTTTATTTGTATAATTATTTTGTATATTTTCTTTATCATAAATTTGGATATTGAAGCTGCAGCAAATCTGAAAAATATCAATGAAAACCTAAATGTCACTGAATAAATCTTCAGGTGTGTGTGTGTGTGTGGCTTTGTGTTTAACTTTGTGTATGGCTAACTTTGTGAGGACCAGGGCTAGTTCACATGTTTAAAGTGAATTGGGTTGAAATCATTGTAATGATTTATGTCTTTGCAAATTCAGCCATACAAGTGTGAGCTTTTTAAATTTGACTACGTCTGGATTTAGATTTTTGTTTTTATCCTTCGCAGCAGGATGACAGAGATACATCATTTTGATTATTCTATTGTTATCACAATTATTATCAATATTGATATGTGGAGTGATTCTAGGAGGGGTTCCTCCCTCTGATGTTCAATATATAGAAACTTATTTGGAATTAAAAAAGGTTTTGAAAAAGAAATTGTTTTGAAAATGCTTCTGATTATAAAGGCTTTATTTCTTTGGTTCAGGATTAATTTACAGTGAGCTTCTCATTTATCAGACACTAAGGTGTCAAAGTGTTTGGTAGTATAGAGCAAGTGTCAGTGAAAGTGGCAGACATACAGTATAAGCAGATCATGTCGGTTCCTTCTTGTTCAAAATCAAAATAATTTCACCAGAATTGCCAAATTCTCACAGCTTTAAGTCATAGAAAACGGCTTTACTGAACATTACTTCTCTGCAAAGTACAAATACTTCGATAGCCTTACATAACAACAAATTCTGGCTATTTATACTTTACTGGAGTAATTATTTTTTAGACAATTGTTTAGTTTTTTCTTTTACTCTATAGTTTTTTACAGTTTTCTCTACTTTCTACTCCTTACATTTTAAAAACAGACTCCATAGTTTTGTTTCATTTAAGCTCATTTTCGTCATGGTCATTCATAAAAAAAAAAAAAAAAATAGTTTCATGCAGAGAATTCCTTTCTTTGTGGTTGGATTCTGTGCTGCACCAACGTGTTCTTTGCCACATACCAAAATAAGTAGTTTTTCAAGATGTTGCTAAGTTAAATTTGACACTGTTTCTATTCATTATAAAACAAAAAAATTAATAGTGGAGGATTTTCGTAAATTTTTAAAAAGACCAACCCTCTTCAGTTAAAAAAGAGGGAACGCCTATTAAACGTATGCAGGAGCATGCACAAGCCCGTTTCTGCTTGTGCACACTCTGTTTGAAAGTTGCTGTTTGCATCGCTCTTACAAGCTCACTTTCCATAAGAAGATTTGCAATTTTTTCACTATGTCAGACTCCCCACCAGTAAGTGAAAATAGAAACGACCACTTAGGATGGTCTTCCGTAAACACAGAATGATTGACAATTAGGAGGACCACTTATTTTGATGATCCATTCGAAAAAGAACATCCTCCACTATACCAATTCCATCCATCCATCCATCCATCCATCCATAAGGAAGCTATCATCCAGAATTGTAGAAAAATGGTCCTTCAAAAGGCTAGTGCAGTAAAGCTGCTGTCCTTCACAGTTTTTCCTGCATTACTTTTACTTTTATACCTGAAGTAGTTTCAAAAAGTTAAAAACATTAATGCTTTTGACACCTCTGCTTCTCTGACAGAAGAGTTTGTTTTAAAAAAAATACTTAATTACTGACCAAAATCTTGATCTTATGTTTTTAACAAAAACATGGTTACATGAATTCAATGAGGCGCTGTCATGTTGGGATTAAGATGTCTAACCCACATGCAGAAACACTCGGAGGCAGAGAAAAAGTTCAAAGGTTTATTTACAGTAATGTACAATAAATGAACTGGTCAAAGAGGGTGGTTGACTGGTCAGGAGAGGGTTCACCGCTGAGGAGGACAGAGGGGTTAGTGTTGGTCCAGGTATATTGCAGGTTGTTTGATGTTCAGGGTCATACCTGTTCTGGAATGGAATGAAGCTGCAGAGGGGGGGGACCTTGAGGGTCCAGAGGCTGTCGGCAGGCAGAGGCAGAGCTTACTGAGTGGAGGCAGGCAGATCTCTGACTGAGTCTTTTCTCTCCAAGTTATCTCTGATGGGAGATTACAGACAGATGCAGCCCTCCAGAGTTCCACTTAGAACGGGCAGGCAGGTAACCAGCAGAGACAACTCTCCAGGATTTCAGTTTGTCAGGCAGGATCGATCTGTGAGACAGAAAGGTAAACAGGATCAGACTTAGTTCACAAAAAGTCAGAAGACTTAGACAAGCAGGTTGGCTCAGGCTTTGCTAACCATTACTGGCAAACACTCTGGCCCTGGAGTGTAGGTCTCCGCCTCCTTAAGTTGGGAGCCTCCTGATGAGCAGATAGAGGACAGGTGTTGTAGACAGCTCATGCTCCAGGAGATCTCTTGCGCCCTCTGGTGGAGAAAGTGGACAAACCTCCAGATCCCAACAGGCGCCAGCTCTGATACCTTATAGACTTAATGGCACCAATATTTTGAAGCCTCATTAGTTCTAAAAAAAACCTTCCCAGTAATTACAATTACCTTTTATTTGTGCTATGTGTTGATTATGACCGGTTAATTATTGTGGGAGACTTTAACCTGAACACTTATGATCCTGAAGAAAGAAGTACAATAGAACTACTTGATACTCTACGAAATGTTGGTTTGACTCAGTATGTTAAACAGCAAACACACAAGCAGGGACATATTTTGGAATTCATCATTAAAAAGATTCTCCAAAGTGTCTGTAACTAAGATTGACCTATCTGACTATTCTTCCCTAATATTTTATATAGCATCAGTTCCAATGATTCAGTCTGCCAAACATTAATAGAACAAAGAGAGGGCTACTGAAACTATTTACCAGATTTAGTATTCTTCCTTTACTTTGGTGCTAACACTATTGATGAGCTGGTAGATAACTTTTACTCTATTATTATCCATTCCATTGCTATAATTAAAGTGGAGTTTTTTTCCGGGAAGAAAATTCCACATAGAGAAGTGCTCCACCAATCAAAGTTGAAACAAAGAATGCAGGAGATCAAAGTCTGGACACCAGGTTTAATACAACAGCTATAAAGTGATTCTACAGATATAACTTACAACTGAGCATTGAAAGAGATCTCATTCATATCTGAGCTCATTATCAGAAATAATATTAATACATATACTGTATTTGCCCCGATTGACAAGTTAAGAAACCCCCCTGTGAGTGTAATATATGAACTCTACCAGTAGCTGCAAAAATATTCCTAACTTCTTCACTAAAAACCCAACAGATCAGAGGGGCAGTCAGTTTATCCATATCAATAAACATTTTTTTTCTCTTTTTTTTTTTGCTGATTTCACCAAATAAGCTACAAAGACTTAAAAGAAACTGTAAACAAACAAAGCTCTTCCACCTGCTGTCTCAATTGTTCTACTCACAGCTTCCCTCCATGCCTTAAAAACTGCAATTATGAAACTGCTGCTGAAACGGAATAACTTCAACAAGTTAGATGAACAACAGGCTTTACTCAAACTTCCTCTTCATCAGTTAGATAATAAAAAAAAAAAAATGGTTTGGTAGCTAAATATCTGCCTTAAAACGACCAGTCACTTTCAGGTCCCACTGTACACTCAAGCTTCTGTTCTTAAAAAAAATAAATAAAAAAAATAATAAATAATAAATATATATATATATATATATATATATATATTTTTTTTTTTTTTTTTTTTTAAAGGGAAAACAAACTCTGGTGTAAACTGGTTTTGATGTTACAAATTGTGATAAAAGAAAAATAAATAAATAAATGAAAAACCTATTTCCTGCATTTTTCAGGGGAAGTTAGTCATAAAAAAGCGGGAGGCGGGGAATAACATTGATGATTTGAGATCATACAAAGTTGAGGGAGGTGGACTTATTTCAGTTAGAACTTCTCTCAATGTGTGCCTTGGGGGAGGGAAAAAAGAAAGAAAAAAAACACCTACAAAAAACAAATGAACTCAATATCTTAAATTTCATACCAACCTTAAAAATGAGTTAGTAACACTGAGTTTATTTTAGAAAATAATTCTAAATGAACCTCACTCTTAGCTATACTATAAATGACTAACTGTTTAGCCATCAGTTTAACAATCAGGTTTAGGGGATTTATTATCAATATAAAGACATTAGATCATTTTTTTGTGTTACTAGCAACAACTAACCAGCAGAGGGCAGAACAGATCAACACAAAAACACCAGCTGGCATAAAATTGAATTTAGAAATTATGACTTTATCTGTGATGAATATCACTGCTCAGTCATTTTACGGTAAAACCCTTTATTTTTATGACCTCAACTAGTTTCACAAGTAATGATTCAATAACGTTAGGAATGAGGTTAATTTCAGATCCAGGCATGCTGACCATTGTAATAAATTCCTCCCTTAATTCAATGATATTGTTAAAATCATGAACTATTTTTTAAATTTGTACACAGAACGTCACAGATCAAAGGTTATCCAAATCAACTATCCCAAAATAGCCTCAATTTATGCAGCACTTAGACTGACATTTAAGACAGGGGTCACATGTGACAGAGGCCAACAAAAACATAAAGTGAGGCAGCTTAGAATTAAACACAGACTTGAATATTATCAGATATTTTTGTAGTATCCAGATTTCCCAAAAACAATCATTGTACGGTAATGCTAATGGAAGACACAAACAGCAGTATGGAAAGAATTAATTAGGGGCTTAAATGTAAAGTCTGATTAATAAAAAAATCATGAAGGGTTAAAGATTATTTTTTTTACCTTGAAAAAATACTTTTCTTTACAAAGTATTTAATATCTTAGCCATCCATAGTTCTAAACGTATAAATATATGACAACACATCTCGATCATTTACCTAATTTTGGATTCAAACACAGTAGGAAGGTTAAAAAGGTCCAAGACAAAGAGTCTGTTTAGTTATCAGGACAAAAATAAGTTGCATAAACAGTGATCATTCTTGGATGTTAAAAGCCTAAGGAAACCTAAATTTCATTTCATATTCTTCTTTTTTTTTGGTGAAATTACAGTGTTCTTCATCTCTTTGGAAAAGTGTTGAATCAATGCATATGAGTACAATCACTTAATATAGAAATTAGTAATTTAAAGAGGTCAATTCTTTTTTAGAAAGGAAGTTATGTATAACAGCTCTTGTGAAATATTCTTGGAAGGTGAGATTTTATGCAAATCATTGCCTAGTTACTCTGCTCACGTACGCATCATTGTTGAAGCTGTTTTAAAAAATGGCAAAGCTCCTATTTGTGAGTAAGCACACAAGAATAAACATCACATTTATTCTGATGCATTCACTGCCCCCTCTTTTTTATCAAGTTGACATCATTGCACCGGTTCAGCATTGTGAGCAGTGCGTCAGCTTCTAGATTCCTTCTCTTCCCATCAAAAACTTTGCCTTCCCTTAGAAATAATGACCACAGATTTCTCCTTAAAACCTTTTGATGACACACAGCAACAGTTGTACTGCTCAGCATAAACGACTGATGGTATGACACGAAAGACATGAACAAAGCAGAATAGTAACATAGTGCAAGCACAGTCAAATATATGCTAATACTGCATTCTCTATGCAGATCTAATCTATCACAAAGGTTTCTTTTTTAACATTCTTCAGCGATTCACTCTGCACCACTGCTTAATTTCAGACAAAACGAATAATTCATTGCTCTAGAAAAACACTGCTTGATTCTGCAAAGTCCAAGATATGCTGTTTATATTAGGTAAACTTATTTATAGTATTATATACACATAGTTTGATTTTATTGAATTAGCAACAAGACAACTTTAATTGAGTTTTTATACATCTAAACAAGTCATCATCTTGTCATGTTGTGTGTAAGCCACAAAAAAAACAAAGAAAACAAGGAGGGTTCGAAAGGAATGACACACCTTCAAGCCATTGTGTGTCATGTGATAAGTAGCTGTTTTAATCATCATTTTGTACATTTGGATGGAAGTTGCATCATATACTGTATGATGCATTCAGGAAATATATAATGCATGACGAGAAGTCTCCTTCTGAAAAATATTGCTTGTGCAACATTCCAGTAAATGTGTGCCCCCTCATTTCCAGCTGCAACTGCCATGACTATTATGACTATTGCATACCAGCATAAAAACAATATACCGGTACATGTGAAAAGTTTTCTATGGATTTGAAGTATCTTGGTTAATTAAGGAAGTTGAATATTCTTTGTAATGCATATATGATATTCACTTAGCTGTTCCTAATTTTCACTAATCACTGAAGGAGTTAAAGAACCAATGCTAAAATTAATCCACCACAATTTTTCTCTCTGACACTGAAGCTGACATTCACATCAAGAGATGAATCATGCCATAAATATTCCCGGTAATCAGACCGCACCAACATTCATTTTCCACTTCACCCTGCATTAAGCTCCTACTTTAAGTCAGACACTCTGACTCCTCTAAAGGTGCATTGGTTGGGGTGTGACATTTCTTTTTGACTTGAACCTTAACCTGTTACATTCTACTGGAATACAACATGTTTGTTGAGCTGTTTTTGTTTAGTTTTTTCTGTTGCCATTGTGCTAATTGTGACTTTTGGCAGGCATGTCAGGACAAATCATTCAGATTATGCCAATAGTTTTACACGCTGCAGATGACATGATCTGCACCTATGTTTCCTTTGGAAAGATTTTTGAACTCCTTAAAATCTGATAGTTACTATCCAAATTTAGTGGAGGGGAATTCATGTAACTTCCATAAAAAAATCATTAAAATACACTCATATTTTGAACATCCATGTGCCTGTTTTATCCCTAGGTACAGATTTCTAGTGTTATCTTGATCTTTATATGGAAATATTTAACTTCATTGTAATTTTGTAGCCTGTCTTAGAACCACTGACCTCGTGTTGCTCTCTTCCAAGGAGTTTTCACTCCCATTGTTCTGTCTCAAATTCCTGCTGAATTGCTGAACTCACACTCCTTGTTAGAAGGTTGCCTTACTGTACATTACAGCCTCAAGTTCCATGTTGATTAGGTCATTTAATGTATGTCTATGGATGTGTGGATGTGTGTGCATGGGGGGTTAGGGTGGGGTTAGGGTTAGCAGTTAGGGTTTAAACATGGGTACAAATGGGTTTTTGAAAGTAAGGATTAGTGTTATTGGTAAGTCTTGTGGACTTTCTCAATAAGAAACTGTATTATTGTTTCACAGAGGTCTGTAGACAGGAAGTGAAGGGAGAATACACCCCGGAGGTTGAAAAATCAAAAATGTTTTATGTGATGATTGATGATTCCTTTGTGAATTGTAACACTAGCTTCTTTTACAGAGTAATCCAAACTGACAACATTTAGTTTCTGTGGTTCTTAGTTCAGGGGTAAACCGCTGGCAAAATAGGAGAAGGTAACAGACCAAGTTTTCACTAGATCTAGAGAGTTTAGATTAATATTCAAACTATTGTTATACAGAGATGTGAGCTAATTCTTAATGTTTTAAGATTACATGAGTCGAGGAGACTTTGTTCTTGACAGACATAGAAAGATGAGGAATGAAATTAAGAAATTAGTATTTCCTTTTATGTGAGTGCTTAAATCTGTTAATGAATTGAAAGCAAAGTTCGCTTGGCAGCATAAAAAGTCTTTAGTGAGGGTAAGATTATTATTGTCCAGATATATTGAAATCTCCAATTAATATTATATTGGGAAATGGAAACAAGTGGTAAGCAAATCGGCCAGTTCATTCAAAAAAAAAAGAAGAAAAAAAAAAACACTGTTTAGGGGAGTGGTAAACGGCAGCAATGACAGCAGTGGTTTGGCCAGAAATTTTGTAGGCAAAACATTTCATAGAGGTTAAGGCTGGGATGGAGACAAGTTGCACTTTATTAAACATCTCGCAGTAGAATTTCATGAGAATTCAATTCTGTTTCAATTCAGGTTATTTATATTGCGCCAGCTCACAACATATGCCATCTCAAGACACTTTACAGTTCACCAGATCAAGCTGTCAAATTAATTCAAAAACTAGTTGATTGCATCGACTAATTGACTCTACAGCAATCCCTCACACTAACCATGCTTGTAGTGACAGTGGAGAGGAAAAACTCCCTCATAACAGAAGAAACCTCCAGCAGAACCAGGCTCAGTGTGAGCGTCCATCTTCCGAGGCCGACTGGGGTTTAAAAGGTGGCCCCGTCCAGGAAACGCACAGCCAGGCAGACAAGCTCCAAGGCAGCTCCCATGTCAGAGGATGAGAGAGCACATCCAGCCAGTCACAATCAGAGAAACAGGATTACACTGAAAAACAGGCCAATCTACAACAGTATATAAACAAAGGGCGTTGATGGCAGCAGCACAGCTGATATTTCTCTCCAGGATGGATTCACAGCCAAACAAGAACAGATGAGTCGAAGCTACTATGAGAAAAAGCAGAGAGAGCATAACGTTAGTGATCGAACTAACAGATTCTGTGGGAGAGTAGAGATAGAATAAAGAAAATGGAGCCTGTCTCACACTTTTGGATATTGTAAACAAAGCCAGGAGGGTTAGAATTGTTGAACTGAGAACAGTCAGTGAGAAGATCCTGGATGAGATGTTCCTCATTTTTGAGGGAACATTGTAAAGTCCAAAGTTAAGGATGGTGTGGCATGCTTGGCTATAGGATTAGCCTACTTAGGCAGGCCAAACTAGCCTGCTGTGATCTAGAGTCAGTTTACTGTGAGGGCCACGAGAGGAGGACCAGAGGGATTTAATGGTGTTGGAGTGGTCCAAATGTAAATTTTGTTGGGACCCACTGTGAATGTGTCTAGGGCAGGGGTGTCAAAGTGGTTCCAGAAAGGGCTGTGTGGCTGCAGGTTTTCTTTCCAGCCGAGCAATAGCACACCAGACTCCAGTCATCTAGTCAAAGGAGTCCAATCTGAACATGATTACTTGATGAGATGAATGGAGTCTGGTGTGCTACTCATGCGTGTGTGCATCGAAAAGGATAGATAGGCAAAGCAAGTTTATTTCTATAGCCCAAATCAGTACAAAGACAGTACTCTTTAACAACTATCTAAAAGGATAGATACAGACTGTATAAAGGTTCATAGGCCACTAATTATTCTCTAATAGTAGCTATGAGCCAAACTCACTTCAATTTATTGTGAGAAACTTGTAGTAGGAAAAACAGCTTTTGAATAAAGTATTAAAGAACATAAAGGAAATTCCCCCAAAAAACACAAGAAAATTTTGCAAACTTTTTGAAGTTTAAAAACACAATAGAAAATTCTCTGACATTTATTAGGGAAAATAAATTTTTTGTATTTTTAAACTGATGTAAACAGGAAACTTTCTGATCTTTGATATCAGATAGCAAAAGGAAAACCGTGTAATGTGTCTTTTTAAATTGTGTATTCAAATATTTGGTGTAAACTATAAATCAAATTTAGCTTTATACGTTTTCACACTTATGACTGTACATGCGCAAGTTTTTTTTTTATACCTAGGTGCTTTCAGACTAAAAGACTCTCTGTGGTCCCTCTAAAACCCCTTCAAGCATATTCTTTTACTTATTTGCATTTGCACTCCAGGTATTAATATAGCGGTGAATTCCAAAACACTGTGAGGCCTGTGTTGGGCCTAAAAGGGAAATACTACCAGAAGCCTAGAGATGTTCCCGTCTGTGGATGGTTGAATATTATATTTGGCAGTGCCTCCTTACATAAGAATAAAAGTGAGGCCAAAAGAGGAAGTGAAATAAGTGAGCTCATCAATGGGAACTTTTCAGTCGGTAAATAAATCATAGTTTTTTCTAATGAAAAGGTTACAGTTTTGATCTTCTCAAATGTCAAATATGAAATGAGGAGAAATTCCACTCATGTTGTCTAAGTAGCACACCTGTTTTAAGAAAGAGAAAGCGCTACAAAACCACCATATAATTCTGGGTAAATTACCTTTTTTAATACAAATGCATCTACATACTCAGGTCTGCATCTTTCAGATTTCCTCTGGTAGTAGAGTGTTAATGACAAAATATTTACCTTAACTGAACCTACAAGAAAGCAAGTGCATAATTAAGCCATAAACTTGACAGACAAGTCCGTCTGATAAAGGCAGTTTTAGAATGCATCTCCTCCAATCTGTAATCTAGAGTAGATAAACTTCAGGAGCTTCATACACTTATCTCTGACAAGTGAGTGTGAGGATCTGATGGAGAAGAATGCCCACACAAAACAAGGCGTGATTAAAGTGGAAACGGAAAGGGGAAATAGGCAGGATACGTCAGGATATGTCATAAAAGGAAGTAAAGATTTGTATTTTGTTCCCCATCCTCATTTGTATATATGTTGAGTGAATGAAGCTTGATATCTCCGTCCTTTTTTTTTTTGGAAGTTGGTTGGAGGATCAATATCACTTTCCTCTCTCCATCCATTAAGCAAAAATCGACAAGCATCCAAAGCCTCTGCACTTTTGCTTGGAAAGGCCAAGTGAAAGACCATCTCTGCTTTTAAAAGAAAATGCTTCTGATTGTTTCTTAACCAATCAAACTGAAACAAAAATGTTAATCCTTTCTATTTGCAATGGCAGTAAGCTGAAAATCCAATTTAATCCTTAAGTTATATTGATCAATTACAAGGCTACAGTACTCCTGTCTTTAAAACAGACAAAGTTTTGTTCCTTTAGCAGAGTTTTAACTTTATCCGATGTAGAGCCATTATTACTCCACCCAGTAATCAAAAAGATACAGTACCGCCTGCCAGTACTAGCCCAGACTTCAACATTAGGATCTTCTTCCATTGAATAAGAATTTCAGACTCACTATTTATTATACATGTGCTGACATTAAGGATGGATGCTGATGTCAGCCACCTACACAAGAGGCAATGCATATTTTTGCTGATAATGCTTGACTATAAAAAAATCAATAAGCTTCCTGATGATGGTTTGAGACTGTAGAGAGGAAAGCATTCAGCTCAAGAGGACTCACTGAGCATGGCTAGAAAGACGATAAGCTTGTACAACGTACATAAGAAATATGAAAACATGCAGAAAGATTAGAAAACAATTACTGGTTTTTATGAGTACTCTCAGATTTTAATATTGCATATATTGAAGTCAGCTGCGGTATCTGTTCAGGACTCCATCAGGTTGTGGCCCATGACATGTTGGAGGAGCTTTGTCTCTCTGCTGCCCTGGGAAGGTTTTGGAGCTGGAGGAGGTTTCTGTGGAGAGGGAAGTCCAGGCATCTCTGCTGAGTTTGCTGCTAAGCTAATCTGAGACGCAGATAAGTGGGAGATAACAAGCATATATAGATATATTTGTCTAATTTCACTTTTTTTCATGATTGTTTTGGATATAGAATAAGTATACACTGTATTGTAGAGTTTGAGAAGTTCTTTGCTTCCGAGCTTATGAGTTCAAAGTCCTTTAAAAAAAGCTTAATACCCCTTACTTTTGTTCATGTTTCTTCATATCACAACATTATAACGACCGGCAAAAAACACAGTTTTTTGCACCATTTCCTTCATCATTGTAAACTGGAAAATACTTAAATTTTTTATTTAGACCATGTTTGCAGACAACCTTTAGCAAACAGCAGAACCAGCGTTTTTATGCTTTTCCTCCTCCCTGGGTATCAGAGATGGTGCAGGTGAAGTATAGTCCCAGGTATTTCTGCCTACCTGGGGGTCTAATTTTGTAGCAGTTATAACTACCATTTAGGGTGCTTAGAATAAAAACAAGCTACTTATAGCACCTTATCTATGGAGTTGAGTTCTGCCAAAAGTGCACAGCCTCTAATAGATGCACTTTTAGCAGGATTCTGACTTCATACCACAAACACATTAAAAGCAAGCCATGAGCGCAGAGATGGAGCATCCACTCATTCTTGTGACATAATCATATTGAACCTGCGCGCAAAAATTGTTCAAAATCCTGGTAAAAAAACACTTTACATGCAATTAAAATGCTTTCATGACTTTTTATTAAGTGTGTGCAGGTTTGGAATTGATTTCCTATTTATTCCTGATATTGTCCCCAGCTTTTAAGATGCTTTTTTTAAATTGATATACTTCAGAATATATGACGCCTTTACAGATGTGTTGTTTTGTATCTATAGTGATTCCCTTGGTCCTTATTCAGGGATACCAGAGTAAAAGTAGTGAATATCTTGTATTTTTACATGTGAACAAATTGGTATATTCATAAAAACTTACTAGAATACACAGAAAGTTTTGGTTGTTGATGTTGATCTGTTTATTTTTGTTAGACTGTGGCTTTAGTACTCATCCTACTAACCCTAATCTGATGTAATTTCTCCAAGTATGTTTGTTTTGTTTTAACCAGTTTCTCTGTTTAGAAATCCCCTGCTTTCAAAACCTGCCCTCGGGTTCTTCTGTGTTTTATGAACAGTTCAACAGAGCTTAGATTAAAATAAAATCTATTCTAGTATTTACAGTGAACCTCTGGGTGAGAACTGAGCTACTAGAATGTAAAACAATAATGTTTAGTTACCATTTTATTATGGTTGAAAGATTAATTTGGAAAAAAAAAATATTCAGTTTGAAATAAAGTCTGTCATATTGATAATAACTGAAAACATCCATCCATCCATTTTCTAACATGCTTAATCCCAAGTGGGTCGCGACGGGTTCTGGTGCCTATCTCCAGCTGTCAATGGGCGAGAGGCAGGTGCACCCTGGACAGGTCGCCAGTCCATTGCAGGGAAACACAGGTTAATTGGCTTGTCTAAATTCTCCTTAGGTGTGTGTGAAGGGTTGTTTGTCTCTAACAGTCCAAAAACATGGCTGTTAGTTAGGAAGCCGGAGTACCCAGAGAGAACCCATGCATGCTCAGGGAGAACTTGCAAACTCCATGCAGAAAGGCCCTGGGCTGGGAATCAAACCCAGAACCTTCTTGCTGCAAGGCAGCAGTGCTACCCACTGCTCCACTGAGCTGCCCTAACTGACAACAGCTCATCAAAAAAAAAAAAACAAAAAAAAAAACCTCCTGTGACATCCAATCCCTGATGGTACAACACAAAGAAAAAGTAGTCACACAAAGCAGTTTTGCACGAGCACTTCAGGGCTTTGCCACACCCTAGATTTACGATTACAGGAACAACGTTTTTGGACAGTCATTCACTTAGATAGTATGCATACTTTTAGTCTGTTTTGATTCTTAAATCATCTAACTTATAAATATTGTACCATTTGCATGAATTAAAGTGGCAAGATTTTATGTATTTGTAAAGACTAGCCATTCCACTTACCGGTACTAAAAAAAAAAAAAAAAAATCAAGATAAGGAGTTCATGAGGGAAGGTTTCTTGGTTACTTTTTCCCACTGAACACCTTTTCCTCCCTTCCCGCACTGATCATTGTACCACACATTCCTGAGTAAGATCTACTGGGCATGTTTAGTCCTGTCAGCAACACTGGCTTCCACAAAAGCAAAAAAAACATCAACTGTCTCTGTGCACAATAAATGGAGGGGTTAGGCAGGAAAGCGTATGTGGCAAACACTCCCTTTCTTCTTCGCTTTCCTCCCTCTGAAGGCTAAAAGAAAATTTTTTAAAATGACCTTGAAATTAGATTAATTTATTCTGGTTCCTAAAAGCGATAAAGCTTGGAATAGTATTTTGGAGAACATGTACCTGAAAAGTCACAAGTCAGTTGCTCTAAACTATTTGACCCATTTGCAGAGTAGGTGGAGTCAGAGCAGAAATGTAAGGCGTATCAGCCCACACACACTGTCATCTAGTCTAGGATTAAAATAACCACCCTGCTGATATCAGTGAAACCAGGGCTGAGTATGCTTGGTGATTTTTTTTTGGTATTACCTTCGTATAGGTAATTAGTTAGGCATAAATTGAAAGGTTGAAAGGGGTTTGATATTGTTAGATAAATATCTTCTTTTACCTTTGCCTTTACTGAACTAAGTTAATCCCACTGAGATGAAATATCCATTTTACAAGAGAGAGCTGGTAAAGAAGACAGCAGCACAGTTTCATTGCCACAACCAATGAAGAAATTCTATTTTCATTAAAATAAAAAAAGCTTTGTTCTTGCACAAAATTGTTATAAACTGCACTTATTTCAACAGAGGTCTAAATTTAGTCAGTATTATAAGATCTTCCATTAAAAGTTTATTTCAAAACGTTTTTTGTCTTGTCTATCTCTTTAAATGGGCTTTGCTCCTCCCTTTCTCTCTACACCTGCACTCCCTCCTGTTGCTTGAGGCGCAAATGGCACAGCAGAAGCAAAGGGGAGATCAGGCTTTTGCTACTGCAGATCTCAAACTATGAATAATTTGCCCTTGTAAAGTAAAAAGTCCGCTTTTTGAAATCTTCTCTTAAAACTCAATCTCCTATTTGTTGTTGAAATCAGTAGTTTATTTAATTCTTATATATGTATATATTTAATTCTTATATATGTATATATATATATATATGAATTATGCCTAACTAATTAGTAAAACAAGGGCAACACCAAAGGTAATCTCCAAGTGTACTCGGTCCTGTTATAAAGGCTTTAGAATAGCCATTAGCACCTCTCTACTAAAATGTATTGGCTCTTAGTGCCTCAGGGTCCCACCACTGAGCCCTTTGGATGTTAAGGGGATAAAGAACAATTTGTAGTTTGTTCCAGGTTTTTGGAAGAGAAGAACCAAGATTATGTGATTCAAGTCAATGTGAATTGAAGGAACAAAATAATGCAGATCAATTGACCACAGTTTGAGACATGCATTTTTGCCATGTATTCATATATGTTTAAATAAGCCAATATATCTTTAATGTGAGTTATTTGAATATGATGATCAGCAGTATCAATAAGTCAGTAGAGAGAGAGAAAAACAACTCTCATTCCTGCCAAGAGCGTCAATAATTTCATTTATGATATTAATTGTAGATGTAATCAGGCTGCCGTTTTTAAATATAACCCACCTTAAACTTTGAGAAATAGTGGTTTTGCAGTTTAGCTTTAGGGGTTGCTAAATGTAACTCTGCAAACATAAAAAATGCCAATTAGTAGTAACCTGTAGTTGATGAAATTGTTTGTGGATGAGCTGGAATGTATATCTGTATCTGTGTGAATATTTTTATGATGGAAGTATGACGAAAATACAGACATGAAAAACAGGACATGGAACAATTATAGTGCAAATATAACAGAAGAAGAGAATATACTGTAAAAGTAAGAATAGATTACTTAGGAAACATCAAAAGAAACACCAAAGAAAAAACAAATCCTGTAGATCGTGTCAGTATTATTTAATTGAGCCATTTTCTGTAGGGTGCATTAATATCACATGTTGGGTTTTACTACCAAGGAATCTGTGCTGTGCTCCAGTGGTAAACCTTAAACATTTATGACTTCTCTAATTGGTGTGTATCCATCAGTGCAAGATCTCATGAAGGATGATAGCATAGACGTTCTCTCCAAAAAGCACTTTACATCCTGTGCATCCATTCTGAACCCCAAGGAATTAACATGTTAATACCGTTTAATGGAGGAAAGAATGAGTTTGAGGAGCTATTTTTCCATTAATTGCATTTACTTCTCCCAAAACATCTCTGCTGTTGGAAGGAACAGACCTTGCTGGATCTTGCAAATAGTATCTACTTTCTGTGTGAATCAATGTATCGTTCCACAAAAAAAAAAAAAGGAAAAAAAAATTGTTTTCTGTTTTTTTCAAAAAACCCCAAAAACCAACAACAGCAACAACAAAAAACCAGACCTGTTATCCGTTATCTGATTTTGTGCATGAAAACCAAAATGGATTTGTTTAGATTCCCAAAATGTTGGGGGATGATTAGGGACAAACAAAATCAATAAATACAATTAAACTCATACTACTACAAGTTTCTAAGAATTTATTTGTAAGAGGAGTTGTATAGTTGCAAAAGGGAGAAGTTTCAGTAAAGCAATTTAAAATATATCTGAATCTTAAATGCCTAAAATTATAAAAAAAAATACTAGACCTTGAACTGCATTACTTCCGCATTAGGAACACCACAAAAAAGCATAAAAATCCATAATAGATAAACTGGACTATTATAAAAATGGGTACACATCTAAAACAAATATAACAGAGTCAGGATATGTCTAATATACACCAACTATACTTGAACTGAGTTGCTTCAAATTAATCTGTGTAGTAATTGTATGCAAAGATTGAGCATCCCCTTTTTTGAACATAGTAACTACTCAAAGTTCTAATATTAGGCAAACGGGTTTATTTATGTAGCAGATTTCCATAGCTGGAGCTTTCTGATCAACTTTTTAGGCAGACCTGGTAAGCCAGCGTTACAGTAACCAATTCAACTAAAGACAAACACATGGATTTCCTTTTTCAATATTATGCTATACTCTAAGTTTAGGTGACTAAAGGCTGACTTTGATCATCTCTTCATCTGTCTCTGAAGTTTTTAGTCTGAGTCCATCACTACCTCTAGATTTTGAGCCTGATGATGATTTCCAGTTGCAATGACTGAAGCTTCTGCTAACTTTTAAACAATCTTCAGTTTGGAAGTGGTGACCTAGAGGTTGGGGCATTGTGCTTGGAATCCAGAGGTTCTGAGCTCAAGCCCCACACCCACAGCCTGCCAATGGTAGTCCTTGAACAAGACCCTTAACCCCACACTGTTCCTCAGGGGGATGGGTTAAATGCAGAGGTAAATTCCTCCAGGGTGAGATCAATGAAGTTCAATTGTTATTATTTAAACCGAAAGTTTTTACTTTCGTTTTGTCTTGATTTAGCTGAATACACATTTGGCTCATTGATTTTTTACACATTTATCCAGAGCTTGACTGGATTGATAGTCAGCCTGGAGACGTTGTAATGTACTACTGTGTGGCGTCTGCATATTTATGGTAATTTTGTAGTTTATTATAATCCGAGTTTGGGGATCATGTAGTTACTGAAAAAAATGGGACATAAGATCAACCATTGGGGAAAGCTTCATGTTATTTTGTGTCCTCTTGTGTTATATACAAAAAAGACCCCGTCCTTAAAGTCGAATATAAACCAGTCCAGAGCTGTACCAGAAATGCAAAACCGGTTTCAATAACATGGAGCGATCAACATTGTTGAAAGCTGCACTTAGATCCAATGATCCTATTATGTTGATTAGGAAAGTCTCTGTATTGGGATGAGCACAAAAGCCTGACTGGATGTGATCTAAGAGGCTGGACATTGTTAAGTCAGTGTATTTCTGCTGAAATCCAGCTTTTTCTGAGATCTTACTGCTGAAGGGGAGGTTTTAGATAAAGCCGTTTGTCAGCAGAATACCATATTTGGCATTGCTCCTGTCAACTAAGAAGGGCAATTAAGGCAAATTCTCTGTGTAAATTCTCCAGGTGATGGCAACCACAAAAAGGCTTAAATTGGAAGGCAACCAGAATTTTGCTTAGTTTTTTCTGTTTTCAAAACTCCGAGTTCCTGGGCTGACAAAAAAAGTCCCTCAATTACAGAGGAAAAAGGTAAAGGAACACAAACATGTTAGGAAATCACTTGAAGCATGTGGTTATCCAAACTGGGTGTTAAGTCCGACTAAACAACTTACAGGAAGAACAACACTGCATGTAACGCAGAAGAGAAACCAGAGAGACGCAAAAACATTGTAATTCCATATGAGTCAGTAGTTTCTAAGAAACTCAGAAGGATTTTTTCAGAACAGAATGTACCTCTGAATTTCAACTCTCATACAAAAACTGGTTCATCCTAAAGACAAAACACCCAAACCTAAGCTTACTGTTAAGAATGCAAATCTAAATTTACATTCTAGGCATAAGATATCAGAAAAAAATCTAATTTTTTCTTATATTTGGTACATTTTTTTTCTTGAATTGAGTAGGTAAGTGAGACACTTTGGCAATGGAATGAGACAATTTAGAAAAATAAGAAAAACAACTGTAGTCTCTTGTTTTAAGTGCATTATATCTGATTATCTTATTTTAAGGCTAAACATACTCATTCCATCAGCAGCTCATCTTATTTACCCATCAAAATTAAGAGTAAATACACTTAATTTAAGAATTTTTTACTCATTTTAAGATTTTTTTGCAGTGCTGAGCTGTGTTGTATATCTGATCCAGTGCAGTGAGATCTGTACAGCCTCCTATATTGGAGAAACCAAACAACTACACAAACACATGGCACAGCATAGCAGACCCAGCAGCGCTGGGTAAGATTAAGCTTTGTATTTCCACCTAAATAATAATGGACAAGGAAGCCATCTTCTTTAACAGATAAAAGTCATCACTGAACAGAGGGGGAGGATTGTGATTTCATCTTCCAAGAATTTACAAGTCATTCATGGACCTCATTCCAAAGAAATTCAAAAGACCAATCACATAGCCTATGCACAAAAAAACTGACTATGCAGAAGAAGAATGGGTAGTGATTTGATTTGGATCTGATTTGGAATGTGTTCAGGATAATTGACCTTCATGCTGCTTAAATACCTCAGAGTGTCATGATCTGGCCTGTTTGCTCCTCCCTAATTAGTAATTCCTCTCACCTGCTGTTTTCCCTCCCTGCCTCAATTACAATTTATTCCCCTCACCTGTTTCCTCTAGTTTATATTCAGTTCAGCCTGAGCATTCAGCGCCAGATCATTACTTGTCTTTCTGTCAGTCTGTCGTTTCAGTTTTAGTTCATGGTTCGTGTCCTGGATCCTAGCAGCCAGTGGAAAGAGGGTTTTTGTGTTTGTCTCATCTCCTAATCGTCCACTGTTCCTCCCCCGTGGAGTCCTCTGGGTTTTTGGCTCAACATGTGGGGAGGTTCAGTTTTTATCCAGTAAGCCTGGCTCCAGGGAGGAGACCAGTTTAAAGTCCTGCTTCAAGTTCCGGTTCTACGTCCTGTCTCGGCTACCCTCTTCCACTGAGCCTGCCTGTCCGCACCTGATCCTTTCTGCTCCTGTGCGTGACCACCTGGTCATGCTTCTGGTCCCAGTCAGACTCTGAACTCTCCTGGGAGCCTGTGGATGCCTGGAAGTCTGGGTCCTGCCACCTGTTTCTGTTCCTGCCTGATCTGGATCCTGCCTGTTCTGTCTGTTCCACAGCTCCACTTTAGTTTTTGTTTAATAAACCTTTTTGAACTTTCCTACTGACTGTCTCTCCTTGAATACTGGGTCCATCTGTCCTCGGTTCATGACACAGGGCTCCAACTGGAGATGGATCTGCTGCGACAGACACCTGGATAGGCCTTGGAACGTCTTTAAAAAATTTAGCAGAAGTCCAGTTACCTTCCCATTTAAGTCTGTTCATTGTTAATTATGGCTCCTGTTTGTACAGGACCACCAAGGACTACCTTGTCCAGTGAGTCTCAGGTTCAGCAGCAACATTATATGATACGGCCACACATTTAGCCTAAAATCGTCTGGAAATGTATGTTCCAACCATTTCTGAATTCTCCCGAGTGGTGCACGGATTTACACCAGTGAATAAAGTGAATGTGATTGGTCGTTTATCAAGAGGGCCGGATTGTTGTGGCGGAAGGTTCGCAAGCAAGTTTGATTGTGGCCGGTGTCTCGGAAGCATCTTGCTAACCAGTTAACAACTTAGTGCTAGAAGGTTCCAAATAGGAAATTACATTGGGACCAAGTAGCACTAAATTTTACGACTTAGAAACGACACTGTCAAGGAATGCTATGGACAGCGGAAACATGCAAGAGGAGGAGAGTTTAGTGTCGGAGGTCATGGATGAGTCTCCTTCATGATACATTTTTATTTAGAGGAGGAAAGCGGGGACAAAGTTGTTGTGGAAGAGGACGCCAGGGCGGCAGAGGCTTAGTTTGGTTTAGAAGGCTTACAGCCGTACATGTTTGAGCCCTTGCCTCGCAACGCTGCCAGTTCTGTTAGCTCTACGCCTGCCGAAGACACAGACGTCCATCCCCGTGAACACTGGGAAGTAACTCAATGTTAAAGTTAATTACCCTTATTTCTTATTCCAATCGTTGCGTATATTAGCTGCGACATATGAATCAAGGTGCTATGACTGAAAAAATTCGATTGACAGATGACTGTTGATATATGATTGGCTGAATTTAGGTGTACAAGCTGACGTATAACGAACTGGCCTGTATAAGATAACAAAAAACAGATTTTATGACAGGATTTTTTTTTTTTTTATAGAAATTTTCTAAATTTTGGGACAATATCATCTGATAAAGAGTACATATATATACATGTTTAAGTCCGAATGATTTGACATTTAAATATGATTTCCCCACGACTTTAAAATACACAAAAGCACGGATCCTTCTTTTCAGGTATCAATGGTTGAGGTAGCTATGAGTAGTGTAACAGGATGATTGATATTTTCTTGGCCTGCTTTAATGCCTTTTAGGTACCAAAGCCTTCCTAAGTACTGGTACTCATTATCTTGTGACCACAGTGTACCTATACTCTAAAGTAAATTGTTATTAATAACATGCCAGTGATTTCACTGTACTCTGATACTCTCCCCAGTTGCTAAACCTAAATCAAACAGAGCAGCTTTGGGGTGTGGTGCAAGAGAAGGCAAATCTGCAACAACTGCAATGTATGTGGCATTCTCTTTAATTCAGACACATCTAAATCCAGGAAGAGGTCAAGCATGTTATCTTCAAGGTTGAGTTAAAAGTAGCCAGTGATAACATACATTCAAAACTTCATTACTCAGATTTTAGGTTTCCTGGACAAAATTCAAAGGCATAGATCTCACATTTAACTTCTTCTTGACATTCTGACATGTGCCATCCAGAAGGACCCTCATTTCATCAAACATCCGTTTAATTCCGTCTATTAGATTTCTGAATGTTCTTGGGAGTTATCTGTAAACACCCGCAGAAACCTTGCTGCGGTCTTAGATTTATTTTAGCTTTGAAACAACTCAATATTATGTCAATTTAACAGAGATAAGAAGCAAGCTACTTTAACAACAATGTTATATTTTGTCATAGAAGACATTTTTTTATAAAAAAAAATTAGAAGAGTTTAGCAAAGCAGAATGTTCAACAGCAGTTTGTTCACAATGCATACTTACACACTGCTGCCCCTTCATGCTGTGTTTTATGGAAAATGATCCTGTCCTTGGTATTAACTAGAATAGCCCTGTTACTCATCTATTTTAATTGCGGAGGGGAGGGCCATCTATAATTTTACAAAAACACTGTATGGACTCTTTAAGATACAGTGAATACACAAATGAAAACGTCCTGCTGTTGCATCCCAAAGAGATTGTTTTTTGTAGATAGCAAATTAACCTAATTTTGGAGGCTATGTAGATTCATTACACACTTAAGGATATATGAAAATAAAAATGTGTGTTTATGGGATTTTTGTTAAAAACTAATAGGAAACCAGGTTTCTGTTTAAAAAAAAAATACAAATAACACAAAACACCTGAACAACTGTGTAGTTTAGGTCAGTGCAGCCATATTTATAAACTGTGCCCAGTAAGAAAATTTGAGCATTTAATTCCAAATAAACACTTTCGTAATATAAGGTTTTTGTAAAAAATTTAAACAAGACTACTTGTTCTAACAGATTCTAGGCTTGTCTCTTTCTAAGTACGAGTGTGTTAAAATATGTCTTAGGGCGTGGCAGATGAGAACAGACGGCTCCTTCAGCAGTAGATCAGAGTCACACTCATACAGGAAAACACTGTAATTGGATGGCTTGAAAACACACATTTGGTCTAATTGGTTGTTTCCCCGTTTTACACAATTCAAAAAAACAAAACCTTATAATTTTCACCCCAACAGCATAAATAAAAAAACTGAAACAAATGAAAGTTTATGAAAATATTTCAAAAACCTTTATGCATTTTAAAAGAGACATGATTTTGACCTGTTACATTTATTTTAACTAATCAGTATGCACAGAAAATTTTTAAAGATAACAAAACCACTTCTGTAAACATAAACAAAACATATCTGAAAAAAATTAAGCATAACAAGAAATTCAAACCCCATATATATAAACCAGAAAAAAAAAAACAGTGACAAAATCTGTATACAGTCAATACAACATCTTATATACAACGAGGGCAGTTTCCATGCAGTTTAAAACATATGGACATGTTTAGTTTAGGGCAAGAAATTTCATATGTACATGTTCTAATTAATACCTTCTCTGCTATATTATACCATAAAATAAACATATAAATATGTTTTAAACTTGTGAATACTCAGTTTGAAAGGGTGATGTTATCTCACTCCTTAAACTCATAGCACCCATACGCCAACTTTCAGATATGAAAAGGAGCATTCTGCCACAGGATGTTTTGTACCCCCCACACATCAATCCCTCCCTGTCCTTGTGAGGTTTTGTACTTTGAAAACTCAAGCAACAAAAACAGTTCTGTTAAGAATGGCTAATTTAAAGACTAAGGAAAATGTATGTGTCACAGTGATCTATTTTCATTTTTTTGTGCGATATATTCAATAGACAGCTGTTTGGTAATGTCACTGCCCTGGCCGAGCCTTAAACCCTTCATTCCACACCAGACATCAAAACAGCAAGTGTTAAACACCCTCCTTCTTTCCTTTAGGGCCGTTTATTTTGTGCATTCCTGCATAAAAAATGGAATATATTTTATATGGATGAAGGATATTTTTAGTAAGAATGCTATGTTTAGAACCAATAATGTACAACTATTGTTTTAGAAAAAAAAATATTGCTGCTAAACCCAAAAATCCTGAGGGTGATATGCAATATTAAGCAATAATCTATGGTAAATAAAAGTAGTAAAACAAACTAGAGAGCTTAGGGCACAAAACTATCGGGGGGTCCCACTTTTGCCTCTTAGTGGGTCCACAATATTTTTAGGTTTTTCATGGTACACATAATATTTATTGCCCAATTCAAATAATTTACTAAATTACCAAAATAAATACCCTAATGTAGAATTGATAAAACTAATTTGAAAAAAAAAAAAAAATGCGGAGGTGGGGTACAAAACAAGGGTATGAATTGGTGAAGGGGAAAACTGTCATATATATCATAGACGTTTTCACGTAGAGCTCAAACTGATAAATAACACACACAAAATAATCAGTTTTTACATCCAAGATCTGCTAAAAGGATGTGGTCAAACGCTTTTCGTTTTCTTCTTAAACTTAACCAAATAAATACATTTCTTGCTGGAGATCAGTGCAGGTTGAAACCTTTGATAACATGTCGCCACAGAAACATGAGTATAAAAAAAAAAATGCAGCGCAAAAATTATAGAAGCCTTTTTGAGCTTAGTTTCATGATTAAACTATCGTAGCTATCATTTGCTTTAAACACCTTTTCAGCTGTGGTTAGGAAAAAAGGAGGCGCACACTAACAGCTCATCAAACATTCCCTCTAAACCCTTGAAGAATTTCAAAGTTCTAAAACAGCTTCCCGCTCATTTTGTCTTCCTGCTTTCCTTTTAAAGCTGAAGTCTGTAAGTTTTTAAAAATCACTTTTTTGTCATATTGGCTAAAGCTGTCCCTATGCCCAGACAGCAGTACATGTGATATGTAATCTGTGAAAAAAAACTGCTTCAATTGGTACCGCCTACTGCCTGTATTTCAATCTGGAAAGAATAATTCGGGACGAGTCAAAACAACCAATCACAGCCAGAGGAGCGTCTGATGGAGTGTCAATCACAGCTCACACACGCTGAATTCCCCCCCTTCTGGTCACATGCGGTAGCCGCGCAGATGCTGTTAGAGGGGTGGAGCTTAGAGGTGGGGCATGAGTGAAGCAGAGAGGGTGGGGGAGTGGCGTGAAACCTGTTTTTCTTCAAATTTTCAGTCGAAATCTGCTCTCTTCTCAATGTTACAGACTGCAGCTTTAACCTGACTGAAGTGGTCCTGCGTGCTGAGTCCTGTCTCTGCCTTCTTTAACCCTTCCCTCCTACTCTCTGGATTCTAAGAGGACAGGATGAATCAAACATGGGAGTTTTTCTGAGCTGCAGAGAACAGCATGTAAAGGTAAAGCATGGATATCAGCGAGGGAGCCAGCTGAGATCACAGGGTACCGCTTGTTTGAGGGAAAAATGTATGATTGGAAATAAGATTTAACTTTTCAAAATCAATACATGGATGATGCCCCCATATATGTACAATATAGGCATTTACTGAATGATGTGATTTAAAAGACTAAGTAAAAAGCCAATATTATCTTAAAGGATTGTGTTGCATTGCTACTATAAAGGGGCAGTTTCGATAAGTGTCTCCTTTTTTTGAATGTAGCAAAGCTGCTGGGTTATTGGGGAGATGCTGACCGTTTACTACTGATCTTAGCATAGTATAAATAAATAAAAAGTTGACTCAGCAGGTGTGGCAGAAAACTTCTCATGCGTCGGTGAACGCCAAACAAACTGAGGTATTACGGATCAAAACTCTTTAAGCTCAGAGAAAGATCTTCAACTTTAAAACCCTCCACTACGCTTGAAGTGTCTTATCTGGGTGACTCCACCCACCTGGAACAGGCAATGAGATAAAGCGGAACTGTTTTTTTAGCTACTTATTTGAACCAGAGCATCCAGACTTCTGCCTGCGGGGCCTCAACGGTGGTGATCACCCATGCATGTATGCATCACATTTTATTTGGGTATAACAATATATGCCTGTGTGTGTTCTTCTTAGGTGTTCAGTAGGATAAGACGTTGTCTGTGAGCTTTTTTTTAGTCAAGGAAACATGTCCACAGCAGAAATGTCTGTTTCGCAAAAGGAGAAACTCAGAGAGATTAGATTATTCTAAGATGTTAGAGTAAAGGCGGATGAAGATAGAACTGATCCAAGGAAGAGATGCAAGTTAATGAAGGAAATACTATAGATAAACGTAAGAAAAAAAAATCCAAATGTTAAAAAGATCTAGTGTTCCATTAAAACCACATTTCAATAATCCTTGTCCATCAGAGAGAGAGAGAGACAGAGAGAGAGGCCTAATGTAGGAGCTGGTTAGACGAGTTGTTCACAGGAAGCCAGCTGGATCCACCCAGGCACTTCTCTGCATTGCACAAGGGGATCATGGGAAAAAAGTTGACATTTTAGGCCTAAAAAAAAAACACAAAGCAGAGGAATAGGCATTAGAAAAGCAGAGATCTGTTGTTTAACTGTTTGTAGCTTTACAATGAGATTGTATACGGTAACTCGAATCTATTCAAAACATAAATCCCATTAGGAAACTATCAGAGTGACCATCGTAAGAGGCTTAACTGTACTTTATCACTTTCACATCAGGAAGTTGGATCTGTTTTATAACTAGGGAAATGAAGTGGACTGCCCAAGTCCAGCCCTGGAGAGCTACTATCCAGCAGGTTTCAGATGCATCACCTGCGTCAAATAGCTGATCTCTTCCTCATCATCAGCTCAGATCTCTCTTAACAAGCCAATTAAAGGATTCTGATGTGTTAAAGAAGTGATGCTTTCAAAAGCTGCAGGATATCAGTTCTCAAACTTAGCCTAAAGTTGGCCATTTCATAATGAAAATTATTTATTAGAGAAGCATAAATATATGTATTGGGAGATTTAAAGCCAACATATTGTTATACATTCTCAGAACCATAAAAAGAGAGGCAAGAACTGCTAAGTTTAGCAATTCCTAATCATCATCTTTATTTAAATGATGAAAGTCTCTCACCAACCGTGTAAGAAATAAGCCTTTAATCATGTTTACTGCTGTCCAAACTGTTATTTCTGGAAAAATTACTGTTTTTACACTTTAAAATGCAGGTAACTGTGAAAGAAAGACTGTATTAGCACCTGTCTCCTGCTAACAGCTGTGAACAGCGATAAGGAACATCTACAGGAAGCATCCAAACTCGATTTAACGTATAAGCTTTTAATTCAGTCAGGCTCATAAAACGTACACATTAGTGCACCAAAGGTATTTGAAGAATTCTCTTCAAAGTCTTGACTATTGCTGCTTCTCATACACCTCCTCTGCCTAAAGCTAAAGAATGGTTCTCGGTACGTTCAGTGATCCGTACCAACCATTTTTTTGAACGCTCTCAGAGAAAATGTCTGGCTTAGGAATGTGCTCCAAACCAAACCTATGGCCTCTAGTATCACCAGACACAACATTAAAGGAATAGTACACCCAAAACATGATTAGCCTTCATTTTCTACTCACCCCCATGCTGAACAACACCCTGGAGTACTTTTTTGATATCTCAAATGCATCTGGAGATCTGGGAGACATCTTGCTGTCTGCTGATATTCAAATAATGGAGGTCTACGGTGCCCGAGACAGAAAGGTCCATAAAAGTCCACAAAAAACGTGTCAATATCCCTCCATACTGCTCGTCCAATGTATTCCAAGTGTGCTCAGTGGGTAGCATCCAGAATTTACTCGAAACGAAGTCATTTAGAATGTTTTTAGAGCATAAACAGTAGTGTATAGGATTTCCTGAAAGCGCGCGCCCGCACGTTCACGACGCTACGGAAACCGCGGCAGACCAAACCGGATGAAAGTGCGCATTCAGCTCAGCAAAGAACTCCTGCTCTTCCTCAACACTGAAGTCCTCAGACATTTTTCTTTCGTTGTTTCCTTTTTTGCACAGGTAAACAGCACATTTCTTCTTCTACGCTTGCATTATCGGCAGAGCAGACGCTGAATGCGCACTTTCATCTGGTTGGTCTGCCGGTTTCCGTAGCGTCGTGAACGTGCGGGCGCGCGCTTTCAGGAAATCCTATACACTACTGTTTATGCTCTAAAAACATTCTAAATCACTTCGTTTCGAGTAAATTCTGGATGCTACCCACTCAGGACACTTGGAATACATTGGACGAGCAGTATGGAGGAATATTGACACGTTTTTTGTGGACTTTTATGGACCTTTCTGTCTCGGTCACCATAGACCTCCATTATTTGAATGTCAGCAGACAACAAGAAGCCTCCCAGATCTCCAGATGCATTTGAGATATCAAAAAAGTACTCCAGAGTGTTGTTCAGCATGGGGGTGAGTAGAAAATGAAGGCTAATCATGTTTTGGGTGTACTATTCCTTTAAGAAAACAAACATTTAAAAAAATGCAGTGAGGTTATTGTGAGGTAAACAGGACACAGGTAAACTAGTCTGATGTAAATGATTCAGTCTTTTTGTCAACTGTGCTCCAAAGCTACCAGCTTTCAACGTGCATTTAAGTCAATATGGCATCAGTTTCCAATTTTCAGAGCTAAATCCCTTTAGTTTAACGGACTGTTCTTGATGGTACATATGTGAAGTGTCATAATCGTACATGTCAAGAAGTGTTTAGGCTAGGCCAGGTGTGGCAGTTCTAAGAGCTTATACAGGCCAAATTTTGATCAATCTTTGTAAAAACTTTTAGCAGATTATTAATTGAATCTTCAAAAAAGCCATTAAGACTAAAATCTATAAAATACTAATAAACATTCAGAGGATTAGAGAGATTTTGTTTTAAGATACAAGCCCCAGATATATTTTTGGGGAGTTTTTTTTTTTTATTTCTCGTAAGAAGCAAGCAGCCGCTGGCTGGTTTGGCTACAAGCATATCTGTGGTCTTGCCTTGGTAGATCATAATGCTTTCAGCAGCATAGATGCCGCAAGCAGAAGCTTTAAAAGGAAAGCTGCAAGGCTCAGACATGCTCTTGTTTCAAAGCCTCTAAGAGTACGACCCTGCAAACACAAGCAGCCACAGTTGAGGCTGCAGATGCAAAGTGGAGACAGCTTCTGTAAAAACCATATTGTTTCTCACTGACATCATGGAAACCAGATAACACAGAGATAAAGATGGCAACATTAGTGGCAAATGTGGTGAGAGAAAACTGGTCTGACTTAAAAATTAATGGACCTATCTACATTTATCCAACTTTAGAAAGTAAACGGGGACAGTGTTGTGCATGACCTCACAATTGCAATAAATATTAAATGATTTTCTGTAGTTTTTCAAATTTAACAGGGATTAAGTGATATTTTTTCCTAGAGGAATATTTTTGTGAAACTCAATTGCATAAAACATTTAAATGAATAAATGATGTCATACACTGGATCATTTGACTTTAGAAAAAGCATAAATGGAGTATATGTTAACAGTACCACTATTTGTACTGTATCAACGCAGAGCAAGCAAGACAAAAGAACAGACTGTTCAAACCATAATGCATAAATTATGAATATACACTAAAATCCAAAATTATAAAATGATCACCATAAAAACAGCACACTTAATCAAGTTTAGAAAATGTGTTTTTGTTAGTATAGTGTGTAAAATCAGTTCAAAACTAGGGTTGCTAACCAAATCTATCATAAAGAAAATGCCTCTGACAACATAACTGCATGACAAACAGTAATCAGAGTGACTTACCAACAGGGGGATCTTTTTAGTATGGTGACGACATCCTGAAAAAAGAAACAGAAACAGTGGTTAGCCTTAAAAGATGCGGTTTGCAAACTGAGCGCTTGGTGACAATGATAAGCTTTTTACTTCAGATATTTTCAGAGGGATCACACATAATGCTAAGAATTTTCATTCAGTTGAAAATCAAGAACATAAAAAACAACAAATAAAGAATTACATCATCACTGCCTTGACACACCATTGGGATTACGTTTATCTCATTGAGACATTCTGATTGGGATCAACTCTCAGAGGCCGTTTTCGATCCATTTATATCATCTGTAACGCAGAGCTGTCATGCTTGGAGCAAAGACTGTTTAATCAAAACTTTTTAGACTCTTGCTGTTCAAATTCTCAAATAAATGAGACTCTGAAGAAGTTAAAAAGCATAAATTCATTCTTAAAAACTTAAAATGTAATTTGCATAAAAAAGCATGTCTCTGGAGATTGAAAAGGCAGATTTATCAACAAACTGAGCCTAAAAGTGACTGAAATATTTCTAACATTCTTATAAAACAACCCATTAACTATTTAGCATAAAATTTTAAGAATTTTTGGAGCAATAACAAAAATTTCTAGTATATATTTTCATTGTTTGTAAAAATCGCTTTGAATAATTAGGTGGTATAAAGCTATCATCTAGCTAGAGCAAGGCGAACATTAAAGTTTGATGCTGCAATAGCTGATATTAAGCTGTGGTCACATTTGTCTAATTTTTTTAAGCGGAAGAAAGGTTGTTTTGGAAAACAGCATGTGTATCAAAGCTGCTGTATCAGTCTGCCTGATCAGCTGTGACTCACTCTGCTTTCAGAACGAAACAAACTATTGGATTTAGTAACAGCCTTTCAGCAAAGCAACAAAACTAAAGGTGGTGCTTTTTTCGGGGGAAATGGAAAAATGCCAGAGAAATTGCTCCAGTGAAAAAATGTGTTGCAGCTGAACAGGAACGTTGGTACAATAACCAACTATTGTTTGGCTGCATAATCAGTAACACAGTTACACATATTTTTTTTCTATTAAATTTGAGTTCTAGACAAGAGGATTAAAACCTTTTGTCATGTTTTAAAGTTTACTTTTTCTTTAATATCTGATCCTTCTGGTAGTTTTATAGCCTGGGTGCCATTCCGAACTTAGTCCCGCCCACAAAGTTTGAGGTCGGGGAAGTTCGGTTGGGCTCTGCTCCATAGTAGCGCGAGTATTATCGCCCACTGTCAGGCGTTCCAATCAAATTGTCAAGGCGGGCTTTATACAATGATGTACAGATGACAAACAGTAACGTAATCAACCACGTGACCAATGCGCGCTTGGGTGACAACAATAATGGCTGCAGCTGGAGAGTTTAGGTGAGTAGATTCTGCTATTGGGTCTGTTCTAGAAGATATCGACAGCAAATTAATTTTAAAAGAGGAACAGAGAAACGCGATCAAGTCTCATCTTCTTATTATAGGCGTGCAACTGCACGCTTTGATTTTTGTGGACAACAACTATGCCTCGCTTAACATACGTCACGCACTCCGTTGCTCTTATTGGTTGTGGGTCTATCCAATTGAGTGCAGAGGCATTTTTTTTCCTGGTTCGTTCAAAACACGCCCCATAATCACAGCTCTATGGAGCAGTATCAGACTCATATTCTGCCTAGAATTGAGTCGGACTACGTCAGGCTAGTAGTTTTAGTCCATTATACTTAGAATTTCCTCCATTTTCTAACCTCTCAAAGCATTAAAAAGTACTTAAGACTGAAAAACCCCAAACCAAAATATTTTTATCTGATGGTAACAAAAAAAGTTGCTGAACGTGTTTCACATATCACTTGAGGAGTTTTTTTCTTACGAAGCTTAATTCACCACAAGCAAAAAAAATTGCTACTGTGACAGTATTATCTTTCCCAAATGTCATTGATAAAAATCTGATGAACAGCAGGAGGGAAAACTGAGGTTACAATATGTTCAAGGTTAACTAAGGAAAATCCAAACCACTTTGCTCCAAACCTTGAGCTGTTATAGTCGGATACCCCATAAAACCAGTTACAGCAACGTTTAGGAATGTTTTTATAATAACTGCATTGAAGATTAGAAATTGAACAGCAGAAGTCGAACAGTGTTTTCACCTTTTCTGCAGGCAAAGTCACAAACACTTAGACAAAAAACATCTTCATAGGAAACAAGATGTAAAGTGAGTTTATCGATAAAATTTGCACTTTATTCAATCTTTACCTGTTTAACTCATTCTACCACCCAACATAGCCAACATTCCTTTTCATTTGCCATTCATGAAACCAACCAGGTGCAGTGAGGAAGCCAGGGAGGGTCAAATTTAAAGATAAACATCCGGATCTGGAAATACCGCTTAGCTGAATCACTTTACCTTATCACTGAAACTGTGATCCATTATTCCAGCTGCTGATAAAAGCCGTAACGGGCAGAACAACAGGGTTCAAAGGAAGCGAAGGAATGAAAGACATTCCTGTTAAAACATGTCGTCACTTTAGGTAAAAAACTGGGCAGAGAGAATATAAACGTTGAACTAAGGGATGATATAGTTACACATCTAAATATCCCTACTGAGGTTTATAAATATATTTATATTCAGTTCTATTGGTTACTTGAACTGCAAATCATCAACAGCTGTCGTAAAAAAAAAATCATACTTTACAAACTGTGCTTTGAGTAAAACCCTAGACATTTAAGCTATATTCTGTTTTTCTGAAAAGGCCAAATAATAAATAACAGACCGGTGAATATGGTCGGACTCATCAAAAAAGCACAATCAACAGATGTGCCCTTTTGGCTACTCCTGTTGTGACGAAGGACTTGAGTCATTGGGGTTTCACTTTTGATTGACGGTCACAGCAGCCAATCACAGGCCGGACTGTTTGCAGGTTAGGTTGCGAACACTACGGTTTTCCCTACTGGAATATTTTTCAGATGAGTGTCAGACATTGTGGAAGTAATATGCTAATTGCTTGCTAGTGCACCGAAAGCCTGGCTATCATAAGTTCATTTGAGTCAATTCAAAGCTATTTTTGTTTGTGTAATTCTTTACTAGGAAATTTAAATTCATGTTCCTTTATTGGTTAACATTATAGAAATACGAATAGTAAAGTTTAATTAACAAAATCTGAATCATCTAAGCGCATTCTTGTTGATGCTTGCCTGGCGAAAACAAGCATCATAAACCTGACACTTTAAGCTCTCCCTAAAACACCTATACTGTGGGGTCGCCACAGCATCATCATCTAAATACTCTAATGAATCCCTTCTCTTATCAGTTTTATAAAAGTCCTTCTAATGTAGCACTGATTTCCTTCACACTCTAGAAATATATTCACTAAAAAAATTAAGAATAAATAAACAGAACACAATTGCCCATAGGTTCAGTTGGTGTATATTGGTGTAATAACAAAACTAACTGAAGAAAGCTTGAGGTAATACAAGAAAAGAAGGATGTGACAGTTAAGGGGAGAGATGAAAGACGATGAGAAAGACACTAAGAGATGCGCTAAAGGACATGTCAAGACATGACAACAAAATTCCAGCAATTCCTTCAAAATGAAACACTTCCCTAGCAAAGAGCAAAAACGAAAAAAACAAAAAACCACCATCAACGGTGGTCTGACACGCAATAAAAGGTGGGAAGCAAAGGTGGGAAGCTTTCTTGAAAGATGCTTGCAAATGCCCATCACACACATAACTCAAAACTAAAAGCAAATTTAAGCTAGGCTGTTGGAGGTCCGAAGTTAGATTCCCACCACATATTTGTAAGCATTAAACCAAACTAATCTAAGCCTACCTAAACACTTATACAGATATTTTAACAGGTGAATCACAAGGTGATGCTAAGAGAGCCTTTTGGTATGACCCAGTGAGAACGCACTGTTAGAACTTGTTTCTTGGAGAAAAAATATCCACCGTTTAAAAAGAAAAAAAAGAAACCCCCCCTCGTAAAAAAAAAAAAAAATGCGAGGTTTATACCAGTCCAGACATGCTTCATCTGTTAAAATTGTATCATTTTTACCCCTACCACTATCAAAACAATCTAAATCTGATGCTTGTTGCTTCTGCAGGAAGATAAAGACCACTTGTTTGTATATACAAGTTTGAGGGGTTGGAAACACCTAGATCTAAGTAGTAATTATGACTGCTAGATGTTGAGGTATGGGATTTCCCACCAGGCACCTTATTTTTCTGAATCTAGCATCATAAGAACGAGTGGAAAAAAAGAACACCTCGTTAATGATTGCACAGAGATGTTAAGTTAGCTTAGCAACAAAACCCAGGGAAAACAATCTTAGACGAGAGAAGGAGGACACTGTGTAGACACAAACACAGGAATTGTCAAACAGGTTTTGCAACATTAAAACCTGAGAGCTTGTGTCAGTGTAACCAATACTTGGACCTTGAATCAGTTTGTAAAAAACTTTAAAGAAGAGAATTACAATACAGTTGGATTAAATATGGATTTCTCCATGTTGATATGAACTCTTCAAGTTTGAAGATGGAGTTCAAAGCTTGTGTATCCATAAGCATGAGTGCTTTTTGTAATGTTGTAATGATAAGAATCTGAGAAGCACTGTCTGACCTAGTTGATGAGGGATTTGCCTCCAGCTACAAATAAACAAATACTTTCAACAGTCAAACTAAAGAAGCAATGTTCTGCAGGGTCACAGTGTTGACTGCTTCAACTTGAACCACTGACAAGGGATCATAGATTCTAGAATATAGGTCATTAATTCCCCAGCATATGTTTAACTATACAAAAGTGGTGTAAAGCATAGCCCTAATGAGCAGCAAGCAGATGCTACAGTAGTAGCATTAAAAGAAATGCTACAGCCCACTTAGTCAATCTAAAATGTAAACCTATCAGCCTTTTCCCAAATTATATAATGCAGGAAACCTAACTTTTTGCTTTAAATATATACACAGCTAAAATATCAACTATTTCAACGTGGAAATTTGAATTTTTAATTTGTAATTCAAATTCTAATTTGTATGTAACCGTTCCGCAGGCCGTAAAGAGCGAGATGCATTTCCTCTCAATCTGGATGGCTCGCCCTTGTGGTTGCACCAACCTAGTTCCCATTACTTGGCAGAAGGTTGGCTGTGACTGACAGCTAAGAAGGAGAGTCTGATGCATGCAGGCTTTGTTTGCACAACACCAACTAAAGCTGATCCTGGATGACAGGATTATCAAGAGGAAGCATGTGGGGATAGTGGGCACTTTAACCTGAAGTGGAAGCAAAACTGACAGCACATTTACTCGTGACTTCCTGAATCTGATGTGCTTTTCACTTCTATTTGTGCGAAAAACCTGTTGATGTCAAGTCAATGTGATGCCAAAAGCCACTGAGTTTGTTCATCTGTTAAAGAATGTTAACAATGTTAAACATTCTCATCAACTTTACTGCATACGTCTGTTAATCTGTAGTAACTTGCTATACAAAGACGATATGATGTTGATGCTACTTAACCTTTAAAAAAAGCTCACATTTTACAACCCAGTGCCCTGTATTATAATATTTAATCCTCTTTTTGAATGTGGCATCTGCTGTTTTTCTCTAACGTAGCATAGCTGTCCTCTGTAACTCTGAACGTACAGGCGCTCATCTAGTCACCAAAACTTAATGCGGAAGAAGAAGGAAACATTGTGAGTTTTCTACTTTCAGAGCATTGATGTGAGATTCATATCACCTGATGCTTGCTCAATTTTGTCACATTAGAACCATAAACTTTAATGTTTTAATATGATCTTTATGTGATGGCCTAAAAACTTCTGTATGTCACCAAAATCTATAGAATTTCAAACTTGTTTCTTTATCTTGCAGTTTGAGACATTTAGAGATTTGAACAAAAAAACAAGAAAATCATATCAGAAATCTATCTAAACTTATCTTTTTTGTAACATTTCACAGTGTGGACTTTGACAGGGCCATTTTGTCGTGAATATTCTTTGATCTTAACCAGTACATTTCTGATGTGGCTAAAAGATTTTGTTGATCCTTTTACTAAAAGTTGAACCTCCAGACAAGAAAGAAGTCTCTACAACCAGATTTTATTTAAGAAGGGTCCCATATTCAGCTCATTTTACCCTCCAATCAATCCTAAAAAAATTCCCTGCCCTGGTTTATAGGGGTTCATAGAATGCAAACTCGAGTTTACATTGTCATAGATGAATAACGATAGTTCAGTGGGTGAAATGGATGTACAGAGAAGTTCAAACCCTATCGACGCCTCCTTTCTCTGCAAATCTCACAATTCTAAACTTTCACCATAAAACGGGTGAATTCAAACGAAGCACCGAATCTGCGTCAATTCGGGGATGTTGCCTTATTTGGTTCTGGCCTGTACTTTTGTCACGCCCCGAAATTTACATACAGACCAGCCTACTGATTCACTGGCCCAAGGGAGGGGGGTTATGAAGTGTCGACTGCTGGGTTGCTGACTGGACCAGACCTCAGCGGAGAGCCATGAGCCGCCCATCCTCAGCCCTAGGAGGGGGGCTGGGGACCGGTAACAGACATCCCAAGTCTCCTGGAATGTCCGGGAGTCTACTTTATATAGATAGTTGTCCACGGATGCCCGCGAGTCGGTAAAATTTTCCCGAATTTTAAATTATGGGAGGTGGTGTTTTTTTTAATATGAGTGAGAGCGTGCAGGCAATACAATAATTTGTGCATATATATATATATATATATATATATATATATATATATATATATATATATATATATATATATATATATATATATATATATATCATGTGTGGATAAGAACTACTTCGATTGCACCTACAACAAAGGAGAGGGGGCTGTGGGGAGGAGGTTGCTTGTGAAATCTGTGCGTATCTGTCCAAAGCGATGCTCTGTTCAACGAGCGTTCCAGGCGACTGGTTGTCAGAGAGCGCACTGTTTGGATTAGTTTCACTGTAGTCGACCAAAAACCTGGACGATTTTGAAATTTCCCCCAGACATATTTTTAGGTATGAAAATTTGACATATCCGGGAAAAGGAGGACGTCTAGTCACCCTACTACTTCGACAATCTCGATGTTTCAGCGAGTGAGTGCTTGTTGCTATGATGTGTAAATGCTCTGCAGCTTCACTCATTGTAATCCAACCGATCAGCGGAAGAAAACCTGTTCTAGGGCTTATAACCAGACTTGCATTAGGGCTCATAGAACAGCAAATATGCCATATATATATATATATATATATTAGTGCTGTCAAAATTATCGCGTTATTAACGCGTTAACGCGAGGCCATTTTAACGGCGATAATTTTTTTAACGCGAGATTAACGCTATGTGGTTTTATGGTACAATTTTCCAAGTGCATCCCGCTGCAGCCTGCGGGAAGGCGGGGCTATTTTCCCCCAGTCTATGCATTTCTCATAGGCTTCCAGAGCGGAGCTCCTCAAGGAAAAAAGACGCTCATACACTGGGTGGCGCTAGTGCCTTTTCTTTAAGCCCCACCACCAACAAACAAGTTGAGTGTCTGGTAACTAGTAGCAACCTGAAATACGCTGAGAAAACAGATTACTGAGGTGAAATGGAATCTGCTACGGCACTCTTGTCGGTATCGTGTGTGTGTGTGTGTGTGTGTGTGTGTGGGTGGGTGTGTCTGTGTGTGGGTGAGTGGGTGAGTGGGTGTGTGTGTGTTCTCATTTTTGTTAAGAGGCTGAAAAGTAACTTTCTAGAGAGCATAGACTACCTTCATCTAGTGATGTTGGTCTATTGATTTTGATGTATTGATTGAAAATTGTTCATTATTACCTTGGTTAATTAACATCTAATGTTAATTCTACTAAATTTTATAGCAGTAGGGTAAAATGCTTGTCTTTGTTCAAAAGACTGTATTAACTGTAAAGACTGTCTTTTACATCAGCCTGTTTTCAGGGCCTTTTTTTTGGCTACATATTTGTTATTTTTTGCTACATGCCTCCCCATCTTCTTGCCATATGTTTCTATGGCATAAATCAGTATCTGTGACCTGTTTTCATTTTAAAAAAAGAACATTGGCACAAACCTAGCCTGTATGTATTTTTTTGTATGTCATCCAGAGTATTTAAATGATTTTCAATCAGGAAAAAAAATGTGCGATTAAAATGCGATTAATCGCGAGTTAACTCAGGCATTGATGCGATTAATCGCGATTAAAAAATTTAATCGATTGACAGCACTAATATATATATATATATATATATATATATATATATATATATATATATATATATATATATATATATATATATATATACCAGCACCAAATACCCTATATAATCATTCTATGACCCCTTCATACAAACAAAAAAAATCCCCAAAAAATGATGCTTTCACCACCATATCTTACAGTGGGGTTGTTTGTTTAGGATAATCTGTTATCAAAGCACCCTTAACATGTTTATTGTTTCCCCCCAAAAATGTTGTGAACTTGAAACCAGTAGATATCCACATCTGTCAATGGCTTAGCAGCTTCCTTCTATTTAACGATACCAGTTTCTGTTGCAGTCCCACAACATTTACTCGTGACAGGATGTAGTTTCAGACCCAGGCAATGGACTGAATACACTGTAACTGCAATCTGACATAGTTCTCAAACATTATGAAGATTACATGTTGTACTTTCTGTCTCTGAGAAACAAACTATGCCTAAAACTACAGAATTTGTGTACTGTGACAGAGCCATGTTACACCACACTAACGAGGCCAGCAGGTTTAACCTGTTCTGAATGATAACGGCTAAATGTGTAAAACATATGGATACCGTTTAATTGCCATTGTTTTTATCCATTTAACAAATGAAAAGAGTTGTGCAATGTTTTACGTGGGTGGTCTTACAGTGTTGCACAAGTTCAGGCAGTTTTTTTTTGTAAGTTACCATCAGTGTGCACCTGTGGCTTATATATGGGCACGCTTTTGTAATTCATGTTCCCTAAAAGAACCGTTGATTATCACGCAATGTTATCTTATTTTGAACTTTAAATGCCCGTACAAGCTTAAGCTTAAGGTATAAGTTATAAAGGTTTTGTACCAACAACTAATTCTTAAATTACAAAGTCTTATATATTGATATTGGAGATTCCCAGGAACAGTAAGATTAATAACTAGGTTTACCAAGCTGCTACTGATTTGTCTCTACATCCCAAAAGTGCTTTAGTCAATTAATATGGCTTAAACCAGCTCAAATTGAAAGACAATAAAACTTTTGCACATGTTTTTCTTTTTCTGAAGAAGTCCCCACACCTATCTAAGAGTATTTTTTCAATGCCTTCGGCTTGCACCGGAATGTGAGCCGACAGAAGGGTCTAAACAGAGTGTGGGTCCAGGTGGAGCCCAATTTAAGCTTGTTTGTGGTTGCCATGACCCAGATGACTAGGAATATACTGTACGTATACATAACATGTTTGCTGCTGAGAAGGCACAGCATTTCTGAACTCCCAGTAAAAGTTTTGGATCATTCTGTCATCTTATGTCTACATTTTAGTTGTCAGAGCTGCTGGCAGTTGTTGGTCTTTCTAAAGAAGGCTCAATTAGATCAGTTCAGTTCTTTCCTTTATTTAGATCTTTGACAACACACCAAAATACCCTTAATCGCATACCTGCACAAATTGTTCTAAAATGTTTTGTTTGACCACAATAATCGGCACAAGCAGCTAATTTTTAAACTGTAAGATTAGAGAGCTAGACAGGTTTGTTTGGGTTTCACTGTTGTGTCACAAAGCAAAGCATTTCTTTAGACCACTATGGTAACCATGCTGCAGGTTGATCTGCCCTTGTGCAAAGTATTTTTTTTTCAAGATTAGATTAAAGAGCTTGACTAGTCACCAATCAAACACTCAAAACAAACCTCCCACACACAAAAGAACTTGTGACAGCGGGACTCTAAGACTCAATCTAGCCATCTTTGAAAACAGAAAATGAATGAATTCCCTTTAAAGAAACTGTGCAATGTTAAGGCAGAAGGAGTAAAAAAAGCTTAAATTAAGGTTTTGATTCTGGGAACGTATCAAAGGGCCACAACTCCAGAGAAAGGAATGTCGATGCATGGAAATTAACTTCCCCTCAACATAAGCAGTATTGAGGCTTGATGAAGACAATACCACTGGATGGACGGGAGCTTATTACCCACGAAGACCTCGAGGCAATGTGAGGTGCTTAAAGAAGAAACCCCCACCCTTACCACCTCTAAATTTGACACCTGATGACCTCTGTAGTATCAGATAATCCTGACAGGACGTTTTGTTAAAGGCCAAGAAAGGAGGGAAAAGTTTAGTTGAGAACATGATCTGACACTCACGACCTAAATCACAGGAAAATTGTGAAACCTAAAAGTACTACAAACTTTATTTGTACACTATCAGAGATGGCAAAAGTACTCACTTTCCGTACTTGAGTAAAAGTACAGATACTTGTGTTAAAAAATACTCTGGTAAAAGTGGAAGTACTGATTAAACTTCTTGACTGAATTAAAAGTAACAAAGTACAGGCTTGTAAATTTACTTAAAGTATAAAAGTAAAAGTAAAAAACCACTTTTTTCATGCCGTTGCCTTAATTTTAAATGGGTGTCTGCCAATAGGACTAGATCTCCGTTGTGTTCATTTTCAATCATCTCGTCGTCCATACTACAATGCTAACGCCACCACCAACAAGCTGCAATGATTTGCCGCGAATGAATACCGCCAAATCTGTCGATTCATCTTGTAGTGGTGCGTCAAATGCAACGTAGATTCCCATCCAATTAGATTGAATTCAGTATTGATGACGTGAAAAATAATAACGGTAACTCCATTGAAATTATTCAAAACTAAAGTAACGAGCCAATTTATTAAAATGTAAGGAGTAGAAGTAAAAGTCGCCATAAAAATAAGTAGTAAAGTAAGGTAAAAATATCAGAAAAATCTTCTTGAGTACAGTAAAGAAGTATTTGTACTTCGTTACTTCCCATCTCTGTACACTATACACATAGGTTGTTTGATGAGGGCTAAAACAACTTGTGCATCCTTGGCTGTCCTCATGCCAAAAAAAGAGTGACTCAAACGAAAATAGATGTGGATGCTTCCCTCTTCTTGTTTCTTTGGAACTCAGAAAAAGCAGAATTACTTAATTGTTAGATAACTATTGATTGCATGCTGCCACAACAAACCCAGATGAAATGGAAAATTTTTATTGGATCTATACTGGCTACTAAAATGAAAACACTAATAAAACTTACATTTAAAGAAAATACTGACAAGAGTTTAAATTATTTTTTCTGTATTACTTTAAAGGCTGATTTATACTCCGCAACCAGGTCGTCTGCGTTTGACCCAGTCAACGCAAATATGCTCCCGCCCTTTGCAGACACTCTTATTTTTCCAAAATTGTATGTGACCACAGACAGGACACATCTGATTGGTCAAATCTGGGCAAAAATCTAAAATATCTGCGACAAACTCACTACGACACACTGTTGCAGGAGTATAACTCACCCTTAAGACCACAGTTATGTTGTAAACTCTATTACCTGAAGTGAGGAATGTGAAAATCCGTCATTGACTCGCCCATTTATTTCATGATGACAGTTTCTGTTGCCTTTCAGGGTGTCGACATGCCACAGGATGTGGTTACTGCTGCTTTCTTTAGACAATGTGACATGCATTCATGATACAATGGTTTTAACTCGTTGCTAAACCCCCCTTTTAATGTGGCACAAATATTCTGTTATACTAAAAATTCGAATATTATTTTAATCAAGCATCTATTTAAGTGCAGGAGTGACCAGAAGTAATATAACATCAACCCTCTCCCATCTGTTGCTGCTGTCAACTGGCTAAATAAAGGCTTATACACCATACCTTTGATTAAAGGTATGGCAAATTTATGTGGAGATACTTATAGATGTGTTGAACGGCTGATTATAATTGTGTTTTTAAAAAGCAGGCAGGAATATTAATCACAACAATAGCCTTTGCCTTTCTTAAAATGAGCTTTAATATTAGTATCTTTTTTAATCAAGATTGGTAGCTCTATTTCTGTGAAACTTTTTTTTTTGTTGAATCATTTTCTCCCTGCATACTGTATGTTATGAGCACTTTAGAAGATAGACTGTATTTTGTTTTTCTGACTTATGGAGCTTATTTCACAGCTGCCAACCGCTGAATTGAATGTCCTCTTGTCAAACTAAGGCCAGTTTATATTTGGGTCAAGGGACATCTATTCTCAAGGGAGAAATATGAAAAGATAAACTCAAAGACTACCAACGAAAAAAATCAAGAACCAAAATAGCGTAATTTGAAATCGCAACAAAAAGGCTTGGTGCATATTTTTTCTTTTTTTTTTTTGCATATTTTTTTTAAGAATTTCAGTGGGTGATAATGATATTATCCAAATTTAAAAACGCACTTCTGATAGCCAGGACTAAGCTTATATAAGATTTGTGCTGATGATGCAAAGTTAAGTCTGGACAGCTTTCACACAGTAGCATGGTTTGGGTTAAGGGTTAAAATGTTCTCATGCAACAAAGGGAATTCTGTGTCGTAAGGGATGTCCTAAACTTTGCGGGTGTGTATCAACCGTTTAATCTGTATGCATTTGTACATCATCCTAAAACGGTTGCAAGGTACAGAAGGCAGAAAAATGTCAAGAATTCTATAAAAGGTCAGAAAGTGGTCAAGATAGGAAACAAAGGGATATAGAGCGATGCTAAAGACCAAGAAAGAACTAAGAACAGAAGCTTTCTCTTGTATTTAAAGAAAAGTCAGTTAAAGAAACAAAGGGTCACAATGATGTGGCCAAACACACCCGGGAATAAGACAATTCCCTCTTTCATTGCTTTTGAGTATGTTAATTCATTTGCCTGTTGTCAACTGATCCTTTGATGTAGCAGGATGTTCAAGACTATAAAAGTTCTTATTTTTTCTACTGTATCAGAAAATCAATCTGTGTACAAACTAACTAGATGACTTTTTTTAACTTGTTATTTTGGAATTTGAATTATGAACAGAAAGGAAGAAGGACAGAAAAAAAGAAGAGAAAAGACAACATAACATTTTCATGGTAGAACATCATGGTGTCACAGCTCGTTCATTTCCCTACATCACATTATTGTGTCTTATTATTCCTGGGTTAAGAGAAAACATAATCCTTTTTTCCCAATGTTCAACACATTTCTCCAGTTCCAGTCTCAAGAATTAAGTCAATTTATTTCCCACTCCCTCTCCACAGGTTTAATGTTGGAGGGTCAGTTTGTAGCCATTCCAGCCATCATCTTACATATTACAAAATTATTGGCCATTTTGGTACCACATTGCCCTCAAACAAAATCCCAGATTCTTAAGAGCCTGTTCTCAGAGCTGTTATTTTAGGAGTAATACAAATTCTCACCAGACTCTTTGAAGCAAACTCTCTTAATAATTTTTGCAGAGGTTGGTTGTGTCTCGCATATCTCCACCCAAGACTAATCTGATTATAAACTAGATGATTTTAACCCTTTTCAGGAGCAGAATTTATCCTATAACCTACTCTGGGCATTTTACTTAGCTAAAACTAAAATGCAGTAAACCTGCACTCTGCTTAAAGTCGTAGTGAAACGGCTGTTGCAACCATTGCATTTCCGAATTCTCCAGAGTGTTGCACAACTTTAAACTAGTGAATAAAGTGAATGTGATTGGTTGTTTATCAAAGTGGCGGGGTTGTTGAGACAGAAGGTTCGCTAGCATCTTTGGTTGTGGCAGGTGTCTCTGATGCATCGTCGCTAAGCAATGGGAAATTACATTGGGACCCAGTAGCACTAAATTGGTGACTAATACACAACACTGTCAAGGAACGCTATGGACAGCGGAAACATGCAAGAGGAGGAAAGTTTTGTGTCGGAGGTCGTGGATGAGTCTGATCCGTCAAATTTAAATATGATTTCCCTACACCTTTAAGATGAATATCTCTTTAAAAATAAAGCCTAAAAGTATAGAAGATACAAACTTACAATGGACTTCAGTTTTTTTTGGCATCTCCACCATATCAGTCCAGCTCCTAAGCACTGACACTCGTCGTCATTTCTGTTTTCATCCGTTAATAGTCAAAACTGCAAAGCCAACTTGATGTATCCAAAGGCAAAGGGTACTTACGGTACTTTCTGTCTACAGTAGAAGAACAAGCCAATGGCAGCTCCAACTGCAACAAGGCATGCAATGACAATTCCAGCAATAGCTCCGTCTGACAGACCCTCCTCTATCTCTTCTGCAAAAACACCACAGAACAACAGTCACAATTCAGCAACCATAGCAGCATTTTCTAACACTTTGATAAGATACAGTGTATTATTTGCCCTTTTGGAAGTTATAACATTAAGCTTTTGTTAGCATATCACTTGACTGTGATATTATGGTTGAATATTGAATTTGAAGATACATTTACGATTATGGTTACATGTGCCATTGCTACTTTATATCAGATATATAGGCAATGTCATAAAATAGTTGTGAATATTTTTGTCATGCAAGGCAATGATTTATAATACCTGCCAAAAAGAGTTTCCACCATTTCTACTTTTTGAATTGCTAACAAGTTAAGATGCCAGTATCAGTATTTTATAAATGCAATAGAATTATAATTTAAACAGTACAATAATATAATTAAACTTTTAAAGAATTCTGACACAACAAATAGAAATATACTATACTATATCAGGCAGAGCAAATTTGCAACAAGATTGTTTTTATTTAAAGGGAATACAGATGCCACAAAGAGTCTACCAGCATGTCCAGCAAATAAGTTCTTCATCACTGACTTACACAGAACAAAGATGAGCTTTATGCTGGGAAACAAGGCAGGCCTATTCTGACTGTCAATAGTTTCTCACCAACGTGTTTTTTTTATCGTCTCTATTATAATCTCTCAGTAGAAATACTGCCACATTTAATTCTTTGTCAGACATGAACAGGTTGTTTGGTGTTTCCAGAATACAATAAATGAAAAAACAGTAGATACGAGTTGCATAGAATATAAACCAGTACTTAAATTAATATATTTACAAGTATTCCTTCCATATTTGGTTTTACATTTGTCCAACGCATTAAATGTGATATGCCAGTGCTCTAACTCTACTACTTTAACTCTAAACGAGGCATAATAAATCTGTCATGGACAAGTGATGATTTGCAAGTAAGGGAAATGAAACACAACTAAGTATAGGGCAACCTTTGAGTCAGGAACCAGTCTCTGACGCACTATGATGTCAAAATAATGACAAATCGTATAATTAAGTGCTATCAATTCTGGGTTCTCTGATTTTAGTGGCAGATGATCGGCATTTAAAAATGGTTTAAAGGGTAATAAAAAATCATGTGATAAAACATCTGCCATGCATTGTATGTATCTAACACCTTTATGTATTGCTAATATAATGAATAATCTACAGAACAGGCTTACCTTTGACACTGAGTGTGGATGAGGAGGTGGCGTTCTTGCCAGTGACAGCGTTGCTTGCCTCACATGTGTATATCCCTGAGTCTTTGTACTTAGCATCCTTAAGGCTCAACACTTCCTTTGTTTCATTTGGGATCACTGTGCCATTTATCTTCCAGATAATCTTTGCAGGAGGAACAGATTGGACAGAACAGCGGAGATCTAAATCGTCACCCAACTCAACTTCCTTTTTACCCGTCACCTCGAATGTTTCAGGACCATCTGGATTGAAAAGAAATCGGAAACAAGTATAAACTTCCTGTTGGTTAATCAACGATATAGCGAAAGATTTAGACCAACACTTACAGTTGACCACCATCTTAAAATGGGCATTTTCTTTGCTGACAGTGTTGCTGAGCTGGCATGTGTAGTTTCCATTGTCTTCTTTTTGCAGTGTCTTGATAAAGATTGAGCTTTTGTCACTGGAGAAGACGATATGGGTACTGGGGGAGAGGGTTTTACCATCCTTCAGCCACACACGCTCCAAAACCTTTCCTGCTTTTTCCTGGCAGCTGATATTGGCCGAGCTGTTCCCAGCGATGAGGATATCAGAAGGACCAGAGATTGAAACACCAGAAATTGGCTCTGGAAGCATTAAGAGAAAGAAGAAAGCCATAAATTTTTTTTTTTTTTTCAATTTGTTGAATCATTTTTTTCTCCTCTTTTTCTGCCCTGTTTTTATGCGTATGCAACATTAGAGACACCAGGTCCTATTTTTATGAGTTCTGCTAAAACATTAATTGTAAGATCCAAATTACAAATCGATATGAAATTAAAATGAATGGTGTTGATTCCAAAGCATTGTTTTTTAATTATTCTTAAATGCTTTTTAAGATGACAAGAGTCCCCAAAACAAAAGGTCCAACAGTTCCGTTTTTATATTAGGTCCAACTGTAAAACATTCGGTATTAAGAAATGGTTTTGCTACCTACTATATAAATATTAATTAATATAAAGCACAATTTAATTTAATTTCAAGCACAGCGCTATTTACGTCAAACATTGGTTGTTTTCAATTAAATCAACTCACCCATCACAGAGAATCTGACAACATTAGAAGTAACAAAACGTTTGGTCTTGGCATTTTCAGCAACACACTTGTAGTCAGCCGGATTCTTCCCAAATCCCTTCTCCTCAATGACTTTCAGAGTGAGGACTGGACCTGTGGCCTGTATGTCCTTCTCGTCGTGAAACCAGGTAAAGGTGGCCGAGGGGCTGGAGGAGGCTGAACATGTTAGGTTGAAGTTGGACTTGGAAGGCACGTACTCCGCAATTAAAGAGGGAGTTAAGATGACATCTTCGGGCCCATCTATGGAACACATACACATCATTTAATATTTTGGTTGGATGGGTTTATTTTTTGCAATAAAATACAATGATCTCGTAAACTTCTAGTTATCTTCACGATTCGTTGTTTTTGTTTTTTGTTGTTGTTCAACATGTATTTGTGCAGTTTTACTTCTTAAATACGCAGCAGCTCTTCGTAGATAGATTAGTGTTATTTAAAATCTAATCCGCAGAATCAACTTGTTTATTTTCAATGGATCTTACCTCATAAAAGGGTAACGACAGACCATGACCCTTATGAAAGCGGTTATATTTAACACAAGCTTTTTTAAGTCTCTTCTAGATCTAAATGAGGCTGTTAAAAGTTACAAAAATTCTATTTTCAATCTGGTGTCCTCTTTAAATGTCCCAGATTCTTTGTTCTTCTGATCCAAATTGACCTTAGCCTTCCTGAACTGTAGTGGTGTGGTAAGCTTTTGAATAATTAATAAAAAGCTAAAGCTGCGGTTGGTGTGGTTTGCCTGCCTTTCAGGTTATTCATGTTGAAGGACTAAAGGTGTGGGCTGCTGTGTACACAGTGTGGTTTTAGCCTTAGAGGAGAGGCTCAACCTTGCAAACATACACAGCTTTTGTAAATGTAGCAGTTCAAACTTATACTACTAGGTGAACTGTAAAGTGCCTTGAGACGACATGTGTTATGAATTGGTGCTATATGAATGAACTTAATTGAATTATACAATTCTGATATAATATTTATTTTTTTTTTTTTTATGGAATTTCAACAAAACTAATTCTGTACATGAATTACTCCAGATAATGAAGTACGTTTTCATATTTGAGTGTGACTTTGAAGAAGAAACTATATAGATTAACTATTTATGACAAATGGCGTGCTGGGATGGAGTGACAGCCACTAGCTCTCAGTGACCTTTAGTTGTCAAACAGGTATGTTGCTCATCGGCAGTGTAACCTGCCAAACAATGAGGTCATAAAGAAACGGATGGAGTATGTTAATAACTGTCTAACTACCGTGACTGTTATGAGCTGGGATTTCAGCACCAATCAAGAAATAAAACCTCCAAAGTATTTATCTGACCTTCTGGTTTAAATCTAATGATAAACAGACTAAAAAAAATCTGTATCTCTAGTATTTCCTTCTCAGAGCTCCATATCAGGACCATTATAGACCTTACATGAAATACCTAAGGGAGAACATAGACGTTTGAGTAAAAACTAAATTAGTTTGTTAACATAAAATATTCACAAAGTTTTTCACAACATATATCTGTAATACTTTTAATTATCCCTGAGAGTTTCAGTTTTAACTTTTAAGTCCTAAAACCTTTCACTGTACCACAATAAAATCTATTAATTGAATTTTTGCTCTGTGACAATTTAAATTTTTTGGAAAATCTTGATTTTTTTTTTTTTAACAATGCTTCTCTGGGGCTTCCATAGCTTAGACTCACATTGGTTTATTATCTTTTGTATTTACTCATAACTGATAAACTAGCTCAACGTGTTTAATACCACTACCTGCAAACATTTAATATGTTATATTTTCATTGTTTTGTTATTTTACAGCATGTTTCAGGGCTTACATTTCATTGCCATTTAAATTAAGGTCACCTCCCAGAGGGGATGACTGAAATCAAAGGTAGCTTTGGAAATTAATATATGTTATTTGTTGTTTATATTATGAAAAAGTATTAATATATATATATATATATATATATATATATATATATATATATATATATATATATATATATATATATATATATATATATATATATATATATATATATATATATATATATATTGACTAATTACATTTTGTAGGAAAAAATTCCATTTCCCCCAGCCCCAATGTGAAGTGTAGACATTAATAATTAACTTACAGTTGACTGTGAGGTTGAAAGGGGCGCTGTCCTGTTTTTCCAGTGTGTTGGCTGATGTGCAGACGATTTGGCTAAGGTCATTCCTGAGGACATCTCTGATGGTCAGCTTACTGGATAATCCATCCTGTGTAACAAACAAAAGAGAAAATAACAAGAAAATAATTGTTACTTGTTACTCACTCGGTATAAGCTCTAAAGAACATGTTGCCAGTAATTAATTAGTTTCAACTCTACTTTCTTTATTTGTTTTGTCTCCAAAGCAAAGCTACCATATGGATGACAATAAAATAATTTTAAATATTTTGTGGATGCTTTAACTGGGAAAACTGAAGAACTTAATTTTCCAAGCTTTCAATCATTATATTAAAACTCATTACTCATTGTGTTTAGATAAAGAGATGAAACAAAATTTGACTTGTATTGTTGGAATTTCAAACTTTTGAAAATAAAATTAATTAAATTCAAATATATAATAATTCAAAATAAATTGAGGAAATTCAAATCCATAAAAAAAAAGAACCTGAGAATCTTCCTTGGTTATCCGGTTGCCATCAATAAAAATAGCCTTGGTTTTATTTAGCCAGGTGAATTTAAGGAAAGATCCTTTAGAAGAGCAGGTTAGAACCACTGTGCTGTTGTGCTCGATGGCTTCAGGCAAATCTGACTTGATCACAACATCAGTCACAGGCTCTGCAGGGGGAAAAAACAATCACAAGAGGAATACCATCAATAATAATTAAATAGACCAGAAATCCTAACAGAAGATATCTTTTACTGACACACTGTTATAGTCAATATAAAACTCTTAAATCTCAACCTAAACATCAAACAGATTAAATAAAGTCTATGGAATTTAGTGACCATGTGTTATCTAAATTTTACTGAAATTCCTACAGAAATAGGTTTTTCCATCCATCCATCCATTTTCTGACATGCTTTATCCCAAGCGGGGGTCACGAGGGGAATTGGTTTTTAATCTGGATATTTCTGCTAAGATCTTAGGTAAATTTCTTTTAACGATGAAATCAAATTTTAAATGAAATGACAAGATGTCATCTCTGACACACCCAGGGGCTGAGCTCCCTTCGCTTTGTTGTATTTGTTAGTTGAAGAAAAAGACGGACAAAATATTGCAACACTTAGACCTGCCTAACTGGTTACCGATAATTCAGGATTTCAGCGATGACTGCACCATTACAATATTGCAGATTAGGCAACGGTGGTGGGGGGAGTGTCAATGCAAAGACCTGGCAACCAGAGTTGAAGTGACTTTTAACAGTTCCTGAACTCATTATTCTGGTAAGGTACATGTTGGCTGTAAGAAAAGAAAACAGAAACCAACTAGAGCTCCCATTTCACCCGTCAACTTGGCTTTTATTTAAAGATTATTAAAAGACACAACACTGCTAAGCATTTGATCAGGGTTCCCTGAGTATATTGAGAAAATAAAATAGGCCCTCAGCATTACAGGGCCTCTGCTATACGTCAGTAGGCATGGTTGGTTTTTTAAATAATTCAGTCTTTATTTTAAAAGTAATCTATATGGGGAGTTTGTTGACAAAAGGCTTAATTTCAGTGTGCAAAGGCCAAGTAAATGTTTTACACTCGCTGTGAGGACAGAAAATAAATTTTTAACAGTGATGCCGACAAAATAAACCAATACATTGATAATGGATAATACAAACTAGGTAACCCCGAGATAAACTTTTTAATCTTAAAGGCTACAACGTCCCCCAGCCTGGTGTCTGACAACTTTAAGGGATGGGCTTCTTTCACAGACCTTTAATATAAATGTAAGTTTCTAGAAACTGTAATTACATATATATATATATATATATATAAAACATGGGCAAAAGGCTCTGGACTTCAAAGCACCATTAGGAATACAGTCAAAAAACAAAATTCCAGCTAGGCCCAAACGAAACTGCAACATAAGTTTCCACAAGCAGAGCAGGCCTACTATTGGAGCCACGCCCTGATATCCTACGGTGGACAAGACTGCTGCTAACCTTTGCCTTTTTCCTCATTCGTCTCTGTTACACACTTTTTATAATTTGTAAACCCGTAAAATGCATAAACAATGGGCAGAAAGGTCCGAGCGACATTTAAAAATATATATATTTTTCAGTCTTGAAACTTGGTCGTAACATTTGTGGTTGCTAGGTGACGCCTGCTTTCCACAGTTATACCTGATTTTCAGGTGGAGGAGGGATTTCTGCTCTCATGGGCTTCTTAGGTTTTAACCGGCGGACAATTGATTATCTAATTAACGAAGATATGTGAAGATTTGGAGGTATTCCAATAAAGTAAAAGGAGTAATTACTCACCCAGAACCCGGACTTTTATCGCTCCAGGATGAGTCTTAGCCCCAACAATGGTGAGGTCGTAATCCCCGCTGTCCTCTGATTTTAGGGTCTTCAGAGTCAGGTATCCATTGGTGGTGTTAATAGAAGCTCTGTCTTTATAGGCTTCGCCAACCGAAAACGAACCATCCGGGCGCAATGTTACTATATTAGTTGTGTCTTTCCCGTCGTTGAAATTCCATAGATACAGGTCACCGTTCTGTTTTTTATACAGAACTTTAAGCGTCACATCTTTCCCCAAAATGACATCCACGGGACCCTCAGGAAGAATGTCTTCTCCTACACAGAACCCTGTGGGTAAACAAAAACAGAGATTTCAGAATTAAGTTGTTTTAACATTCATATTGTCAATTAACTGCAGGGAAACCGTGAAAACATGGCATAATAAACATAAGTCTTAAGATAAATACCACAAAGCGTTCTTAAGATAAAAAATAATGTAGCCTCACCGGTAAAAAGGAAGAGAAAAAGAAGCGAAAAGGTCTGATGCATCCTGGACGGTTCAAGCTTTCCAGCAGAGAAACAGTAGAGAAAGTGCGGAGGTACCTGCTGCTTTTAGAGGGACACACCTAAGAAGGTGTAGGCGAAGTTGCGCCACTAGCAAAGACACGCTCCTCCTACCTTATGGGCGATACTCCTGCATTAACTCACACCCTCACTTCCAGCGAGAGTCGGATAATACGCCCTTATTCATCTGGGTTTTTTTTTATTTTTTTTTATTTTTTTTATTATTATTATTATAGCTGAATTAAAATTAAATGTATGCACCCGACTGTGGATGAGTTTCTCCAACTAACTAAAGATTTAATACATATGCTATTTTCATTTTAACTCTGGTGTTTTCTGATTTGTGAATTAATCATTTACATTTTTACTTAGTAATTATTATTAATTACAGTATAATACTACCATTTATCTAAGAAGAACAATTAGGGTAGTTTCAAACTGACTGCTTTGAAGTAATTAACACTTAAACAATCAATGTTTACAAAAATCACCGGGACACCGGCAAAATATTGTAAAAGAAAATTTAGTCATTTATGTTCGTCAGGGTGCTGCCATCTAGTGGATTCGTGAAGGAACAGCACCACATAGACTGAAAAAGTTAGTTGTTTAAATAGCTTCAAACTCAAACGATTATGTTTGAAAATCATTACCTATCTATCTATCTATCTATCTATCTATCTATCTATCTATCTATCTATCTATCTATCTATCTATCTATCTATCTATCTATCTATCTATCTATCTATCTATCTATCATACGTCACATCAAGGAATATAAGGTTGTGGATGAAAGTTGACATAAATTAAAGAAAATTAGAAATTCACACTACTAGTTGAAATCTATCTATCTATCTATCTATCTATCTATCTATCTATCTATCTATCTATCTATCTATCTATCTATCTATCTATCTATCTATCTATCTATCTATCTATCACACCAAGTAATATATGGTTGTGCGTTTGACATGAATTAAATAAAATTAGAAATTCACACTAGTAGTTAAAATAACACAAAACTGAAAAATTATAAATAAAATTGTAAATTAAATTATGATTTTGTGAAACAAATTTTATTTGATTTTGAACAAAGTCACATTTCCTGAACATTACAGAGAACACCTGATTTTGTAATTGCCTCAAAATGTTGCTCAACAACATTTTAAGTTTTTGAGTTTTTTGAATAGGGCACCGATACCAGTTTGAGAGCCATAAGTTTATTCAACTATTGTCACCCACTCCTTGTAGGCAATAAAAAGTTCTACTGGATTCACTTAGTATTAGATTTTTTCCTGCTTCACAAAGGTAGGCAGCAGTTTGACAAAGCCATGATGGCAATTATTTTACATTATTATGGTATCGGTATCGGCCGATACTGCACAGCCAGGTATCGGGTATCGGTATCGGGGCCAAAAAATGGCATCGGCGCAACACTAGTCTTTAGTTACTCTCTTGCTCTGTTCGAAAACCTAGGACGCGTCATGCTCCGTGATTGGAGGAAAGGTTACTTGGCGCCGAGCAGTGGTGAATATTGGAAGTTCAGTTTAATTTAATACAAGTCTGTGAATAGTTCCGTCTGAAATGAATGAAAATAGTTGTTTTAATGGTTATTGAGTCAGATATGTGGCAGTAATGTTTGGTTTATCTAAAAGGTTTTTATCTGTTACTGTGTGAATGGGTTTGGCTGTAATTTAAGGACAGATTCTAATATATCTGCAGGGTGGTGACTATAAATCTGATAGTAACTTTTTTTATTGCTGTTTTGCACATTATGTTTAACTAAGTGTTTTTTGTTGTTGAATATTAAAGATTTTGCAGATATATTTTTATACATAAATTGTTTAGATTTACTTATATATTTCTACTCCTTTTATAGAATAGAAAATCTCTTTATTGTCCCACAATGGGCAAATTTACACCAGCAGAAAGATTATTGAAAATGGTCACACAAATGTGGACCTTAGAACAATGTATAAGAATAACATAATAGGTGTCAGAGTCTTGGTCTGTTTGTTCCTGTTTTTCTTGGTTTGCCATTTGTTGTCCTCTGCTGCCCTCTTGTGTCCTCCCTTGCTCTGTTTTCTGTTCTGCCTTCACCTGTTTTTAATCCCCTCGTTAGCTCTCTCTTTGTCTCTGTCCCCTTTAAAAACGCTCCCTCTTCAGTTCCTGTTTGCAGGATCCTCATCTAACTTCTGTCTGTGTTCCTGAAAGCGCGTTCACGAGTCTACGGAAACCGCGGCAGACCAAACCAGATGAAAGTGCGCATTCAGCTCGGCAAAGAACTCATGCTCTTCCTCAACACTGAAGTCCTCAGACATTTTTCTTTCGTTGTTTCTTTCTTTGCACAGGTAAACAGTACATTTCTTCTTCTACGCTTGCATTATCGGCAGAATGCGCTGAATGCGCACTTTCATCTGGTTTGGTCTGCCGGCTTCCGTAGCGTCCTGAACGCGCTGGCGCGCGCTTTCAGGAAATCCTATACACTACTGTTTATGCTCTAAAAACATTCTAAATGACTTCGTTTCGAGTAAATTCTGGATGCTACCCACTCAGGACACTTGGAATACATTGGACGAGCAGTATGGAGGAATATTGACACGTTTTTGTGGACTTTTATGGACCTTTCTGTCTCAGGCACCGTAGACCTCCATTATTTGAATGTCAGCAGACAGCAAGATGTCTCCCAGATCTCCAGATGCGTTTGAGATATCAAAAATCAAAAAAGTACTCCAGAGTGTTGTTCAGCATGGGGGTGAGTAGAAAATGAAGGCTAATCATGTTTTGGGTGTACTATTCCTTTAAGTGGGGGGTACTGTCAGAGTCTTGGTCTTTTGTTCCTGTTTTTCTTGGTTTTCCATTTGTTGTCCTCTGCTGCCCTCTTGTGTCCTCCCTTGCTCTGTTTTCTGTTCTGCCTTCACCTGTGAACCTTAATAAACCAACTTTAATAGGCTCTATGCACAACTCCACCACTTCCTGAACTTCAGGAGGCTCCTTTGCTTCCTGTCTTTCATGATTGGATGCACTGATTTATCCAGGTGTGTATGACCTAAGTAACTGGCCAGACACACCTGGATTAATCAGTTCGTCCAGTAATGAAAGACAGGAAACAAAGGAGCTGCCTTAAATTCAGGAAGTAGTGGAGCTGTGTATAGAGCCCATTCACCTTTGCCAACTGGTCTCTGCATTTGGGTCCTCCAAACAAACACCATTTCATGACAATAGGGAGGAGTTAAAATATAAAAAATACAATTCTGTAATGTGTTTTAACAATATAAAACTGGAGAATAAATAACCAATATGCAGCTATGGACATTTTTACAGTAATGGATATTTGAAAATAGCAGCAACATGAGAGATGTGCAAAATGACAGCTGCGTGTTATTTAACTGGCTAAGGTTTCTATCATTACATTTGCTTTTATTTGTTCCTGCTCCCGGTGGTTGGCTCCTTTATTCCACTCTGGATTCTTGTGAGTGCAGTCTTTGTTTACTTTATAATAAAAAATATATAAATAAACAAACAGTTTTAAAAAACTTCGGTATTCATTCTTTTCCTGCTTTGTGTGTCAACTTTCATTGTTGCTAAGCAACAGAGCATACGGCGGTAAAACCCGTTCGAATTCACAGCCAAAACTCTTCCGGTCTCCTTATTTTCAAGGACTTCGAAGGATCCAGTCTAGGTAGCACGCGTCCTTGGAGGATGCAGACCAGGTTTTCGAACAGAGCCTCTGTTGCTCATTGTGCTTATCCTTTCTCCTCGGATTCCTTCTTGTCAGTTCGACTCACACCTGCTCCTTATTTAGCTCATTAGTCCATCCTTTGTTCTGTTCCCCTTAAATACTCCACCTCTGCAGTCCCTCAGTGCTGGTTTCCTGGATGTTTGCCTCAGTTACCCAATTTAATCAATCAGAACTCATCTCTGCTTCCCTCATCTCTGCATTTGGGTCCTCAAGCAACCTCATCACTTATTGTTGACAAATTCAGAGTTCCATTTTATTTATTAATATATTGTATATATAAAATCAATACAATTCATTTCCATTTTTCTATTATATATTTTTATTATTACTTTAGTCAATTTCAGTTTATTTTACTGGCAGCTATTTTTTCTGTCTTTAATTGAGGTTGACATCCTTAAAAACAGAAAACCTTCTTACACAAGTTAAAACATTTGATCGATTGGTTTTTGTTGTCCTACAGTAGTTCCAGTTGGTGTTTGAATTACGTGTATTTACTCTATAAATATTACAGCATAACCTCCCTCCTGTCTGTCGGCTTTTGAGCACACAGGCAGAAGCTACCAGATGGATCTGTTTATCTTAAAATCACTTGTTTTTCCACTCTGTTTTCTTGGTGAGGTTAAACGACTATGCATTTGATTCTTTGCGGTATGAACTGTTGTTTATTAACTGCCTGTTTTATAGTGATTTATCTCCTGTCTAACTGTTCATTTTCAGTAAATGTTTCTTTCAGCTAAAATAATAGTTGCTGATAAAAGTGGATCATGTTTTTCCTTGTTATAGTTTCACCTCTGCTTGTGTAACTTTTAGACTTACCTAAACCTATAAATATGGATAAAATACTAACACTTTAATGTCTTTTTACAGGGCACAGTGCTGGTAAAAAGGTTTTACCAGCAAGTCCTTTGGAAGCCTATTTGGGGGAAAATAAAACCCTGAATATCCTAGTTGAAAAAGAGAAAAACGACATTATAATCTGGGTTTTCAAAACTGAGAAAAAACGTATGGAAATTGCTACCTTACAGCCATCAGGTCTCACTGTGAATGACCGTTACAAAGGTAGAGCTTTTGTTGACTCAGCCAACGGATACCTGACCTTGATCTCTGTAAAACTGGAGGACACTGGAAATTATACTATCTCCATAGTGGGGACACAAACCCTAACCGGACAGGTTGAACTTCATATTATAGGTGAGAGTTTTAAAATGTTTTTTCAAACTCATTTATTTAATGTTTCTGCATTTTTGTTAAATGGCAAACTGCATTTATCATCTTAAAATGGCTTGAATTTGCAGTCAGATCTGAAATCTGTATTTTTTGCAAACTTAAACAAATGCTTGCTATATATTTTTTACAGTAAAATAAAATCTAAAACCATCTCCATAAAGTTAATGCAAATGAAGTTAAGAAGGGGAAAAAAACGTGGTTTAAAAACATAATCAATAAAATTATACAAGTATATCACATTTTAGCATGCATTTTATGTTTGAGAACCAAAATTTATCTTGAAGAATTTGGAATCTGGTCAAATTAGCTGTTGACTAATTTAGAGCCACTTAAATATATGTAAACCAATTCACAATGCAAAGCAAAGAGGAAAGTAAAACATTATCTGGTAAAAAATATTTTATTACAGGAGTTGTTTTATCAGAACACAATAACCTTTAGTTAATTGATTCTTAATGTTCTTTGATCTGGTGGTTAGAAGACACAAAGGAACTCCTTTTTAATAGCTCTTTGGTCAAAATTTGGAAATCCAAATGGGATTAACTGAGAAAGCATCACAGTGGTGGCCACTAACAGTATAACAAAACGGGAAACGCATTACTTAAAGTTATTAGTTTTATTACTGTCTAAACCCTTAGTAAAGTTGTTTGAGCTTTATATAGAGGAGAGTCCTCAGAAGAGGCAACCTGCATATCCCTACCCCAATGATTATGTTAAATTTCAGAATGGACATTGGTCCTCAATGTCCAAAATTAATATGATGGCTTATGGCACAACATTGCAAGGAAAAATAACTATACTAGAGAGTACACCTTAAATCTTCAGTATTTTTAAGCAAAACTGGGACCATCCTTCACTGGAGAGTTTCTTTAACCACTTGACATGTTTTACAGACTAGAAATATGACAAAAACAGAGCAATTCACTTGGAAATTTTGTGTTTCATCCATAGTTTCTAATCTACCTGATGAGGCTGACCCTTTTAGTCCCACATTTGAAATCAAGCTCCACCAGCTCTTTAGCAGGCTGATACGCCATGTATACCTAGTATCAGTCTAGCTGGTCAGGCTTGGTCATTATGCAAACTGGGATCTTTGCTAAAATCGATTTTCTTTCTGAATTTTTTCCAACTTAAATAAATTGATTAAAATGTTAAAAGTTGATTTTATTTTATTTGAGAACATTACTGTTGTTTTTTTAAATATATTTAAAAAGAGAAAATCATTTATTTAAACATCTACGTGTAATTTTTTTTTAAGGAAATGTCAATAGTTTCAGGTCACTAGAGGGCACTGTTGCTGTATTCAATTACAGTAAGATTTGATGGCCTTTTAAGATGCCCATTGTCTTGCAGATGTTTTACCTCCTATCCTGGAATTGCCACCCCTCACCAGTGAAGATCGTCGAAAAGAGCACATCACCCTCACGTGTCTTGCAAACCAGGGCTACCCCTCAGAGTGGGACCTGCACTGGCATATCAGCATTCATCCAACTTATATCAACAGCTCAGTCGAATGGGAGGAGGAATGGAACCCTGGGATACTGCAAGATGATAAGTTCTGCAGCTGGAGAAGCTCCTTGAAGATTGCTGTAGATGACTTACAAAAGATAAACTCTGTTACCTGTATGGCCCATCTGGGTTCACTGGCTCCAGTCAGAGTCAAACTGAAGGCAGAGCAGATTTTTAAGAACCAAACTGTCTCAGAGGGTTGATTTAATCTTTGCTATCAACCTGTGGGATTATTCATGTGGTATTTGTCTCTTTGTTACTAAGGTCATCTTCCGAATATTCAATGCATTACGTATAACTCTCACCTACTTTGAATATCAGATTGTTATAAAAGCAACAGCTTTTCAAAATAAACCTATGATTTTTATATTACTTCAAGAGGCATTGTATTAACTGTAATTTTCTGACTCAGAGGGTTTCATTGCCAATATAGTATATTGCCAAAATTCCAAACTCACTTTTTTACATCTGGCCTAAATTCCTGCATTCACGATTAATGTGTAATCGTATAATTTCCGTACCAATGCACAGCGGAAATTTGATGTCTATCTTTAGGCACTGTTATCTACATTATTTCCAAAACAGATGTTGAGGATGTACACAGATCATTAGAGGTCATCACAGGTCACTAAGAAATAATTGATTTTAACAGGCCATCTTACATCTAACAAAGTACAAAGTTAACATTTCCTATATGTATTTCTAACACTAATATAGTATAATAAGCAGAGACAGAATACTTTTCTAGACCTTATCGTTGACATGTATCTTATATTATTAGATCTGGATGTTTTTATTACTTAATTTCCTCTTCTAAAGTTAACAGACAGGATTCAAACTTCTTTTATCTCTCCTCAACTAGAACCCCCCCCCCTTCTGATTGCCTTGTCGAAAACTTGTGCATAATTGTAATGTTTAATCAGTAAAAATCGTATGATTGTCATGATCTGGCCTGTTTGCTCTCCCCTAATTAGTAATTCCTCTCACCTGCCCTCTTCCTTCCCAGCCTCTATTATAATTTATTCCTCTCACCTGTTTCCTCTGGTTTATATTCAGTTCAACCTGAGCATTCAGTGCCAGATCATTGCTTGTCTTTCTGTCAGTCTTTCTGTTCAGTTTTTATTTGGTTCATGTCCTGGATCCTAGCTGCCAGTGGAAAGAGAATTTTATTGTTTGTCTCGTCTCCTGATCATCCACTGTTCCTCCCCTGCGGAGTCCTCTGGGTTTTTGGCTCATTATGGGGGGGAGGTTCAGTTTTTATCCAAGTAAGCCTGGCTCCAGGAAGGAGACCAGTTTAAAGTCCTGCTTCAAGTTCCGGTTCCTTCGTCCAGTCTCTGCTACCCTCTTCCACTGTGCCTGCCTCTCTTCACCTGATCCTGTCTGCTCCTGTGCGTGACCACCTGGTCATGCTTCTGGTCCCAGTCTGACTCTGAACCCTCCTGGGAGCCTGTGGATGCCTGGAAGTCTGGATCCTGCCACCTGTCTCTGTTCCTGTCTGTTCTGGATCCTGCCTGTTCCTGTCTGTTCTGGATCACTCACCAGGATCAGCTTCCAGCATAACCTCTGGGACTGCAGCACTGGGGACACTCGTGGTCTGGACTGTTAAACCAGGTAAGTGACCAACCCAGATAATCATATATCAGTTTATCGTGGTCACTTACCTGTGTTTCCTCCATAGAGTGTCTGAGATTGGGCAGTGCCCCGCCCCCCCCGCTGCAGTGTCCGCGAGCCACAGCTCCACTTTTGTTTTGTTTTATTTAATAAACATTTGAACTTTCCTACTGACTGTCTCTCCTTGAATACTGGGTCCATCTGTCCCCGATTCCTGACAATGATTTACTTTCAGATTTACTTATACTTTCATTAATAATTTAAAAATTGAAACAAAATAATATTTTTTTCATTTATTTGATCACACATTCAATACATATTTATAGGATAAATGCTCTATTGGATCAAGCATGTTTGGTAAGAATTAAAACCTTTAATAGCTTTGTTGTTGTTTATGATTAAACAACGCCATATCAAAAAACATCTCTGAGTATGTGTGAATTTTCTGTTTTTGTTTTTGTTTATAATCAGTTTTTCATAGAATACTGTAGTGGGAAAAAAGTATTCAACTATTCACCCTAGTCAAATAAACAGAGATCGATGGATTTCCCTCAGTCGGCACGGTTATTTATTTCTTTGCAAAGAGAGAACAGTTCATCATACAGCCCTTATGGCACAGCATTCTGCCCTGTTCTGCATGAGCAGCGTTCGTTCCCCCTTTCTTACTACAATGGAAAGTAGTCAGAGTCAAAACAAATTACAGACAGTTTGGTTAAACAGTAACATGTTATGAATAAACCTTGAGAGAGAATCTGGCTTGTTATGGGAAGATTCTATGTCTGGTCTACAAACAACATCCTGCAAAGATGCTGTGGCCTTGAAAGTGAAACAGACTGAGTGATAACTTTCATAGTGAGTAAATAGGATAAATTAATATATGATATAAGAAATCTAAATTTTACGACAACAGTCCACCCTTTCGATTATAAAAGGATATTATCCTTGTGTAATCGATAATTAAAAAAGGAAAATTCATGAATATATGTAAAGAAAACTAAAAACAAGAAACTAAATTTGTAAATATATGTAAAGAAAAGTAAAAACTAGGAAACTAAAATTTTGAATATATGTAAAGAAAACTAAAAACTAAGAAACTAAAATTGTGAATTCAGGTAAAAAAAAACTAAAAACTAAGAAAACAAAATAAAAAAATTATGAAAAATTAATATATATCAAAAATGCACACCTGCAACAAGCCAGTGGACAATGTTATATGATTATAATGGATGGAAAAATCATGGAAAAGATTATGATAGCTAAAATATGTTGCCAATAAATATAGCCCTGGAATCACATCCTAGTTGGCAAAAACATTGAACTGTTTTCCCCATGATGGTACTTTTCATGGTAAAAGATCTTTTTGCTGAAAATTTAAATTTTTAGTTTTTATCCTTATCAGTTACCCTTTTTTGTTTCCCTGGAAAAAAGAAAAGGTAAAATCAGTCAAAAAAATAGACTCCTTTATGTCTACAAAGTATAAGTCAAATTATGAACCTGAGCTTCTATATGCAATGAACCTGATCTTAAAGCTACAGTGTGTAATTTTCAGCGACATCTAACGTCCAGACTGCAGACCGCAGCAACATGAACATCTCCCCCCCACCGCTTTTCCCCCCCAACAGTACGGCAAGCGTTACGGGACAAAATGTCTTCCACGACGTCCGCATCACCTACCTTCTCAAGTGATGAGGTTTGTTTACATAGATAATTTTACAGATAGTATTTCATTAGTCTGTGTAGGGTATAGATTTCATGTAGACTTAAGATAATAAATATACCCGTTATTTTTTCTACATCGTTGTGACGTTTTGGTGAGCTGCTTTGCATGGTGATATAAACAGACAAAGTAATTGTAGTCATTAGTTTAACAGCGAGATTGTCTTCGCTGGAAGAATATATATTCCCCGTTTACAGAGTCCAAGTCTTGTTTGTGGCACGGGGGTTACAAGGCGAGGAAGAGGGAGAGGAAGAGGGCGAGGAAGAGGGCAGAGAGGCCGGGGTGGGCGTGCAGCCAGGGCCAGGCGAGGGAGAGGTGCCAGCGGGGTGACTAGAGCAGAGGAGGAAAGGCTTGAAGATCTCCAAAGGAGCCGGAGAGAAGTAACCGAGGTATATATCCAGAAAATTATTTTACAGAAAATTACTGAATCATTACCTGTGAAACGCCAGGGACGTTGCTGAATAAGTATACTGGAGAGTAACAGCATCATCACGCAGCATGTTATTGTAATGGGCGATCTCGCAATCGCTAGTTTGTTGGCTCTGCGCTGCCGTAGCGCAAAGATGTCTGCCTCCATGGCTGCGAGACCCGCTCCTATGTAATTATAAATAACGAATTCTAAGGCAACGCAGATATTAAGGTTAAGAGGCTGAGCTCGTAGATGATGATAAATAACATAGTTATGTATAATATATTACATTTCTGACTGTATATCCCTGTAATTATTACACACTGTAGCTTTAAGAAAATGTTTCCCTGTTTGACAGTCTGATTTGATTTAAATGCTAAAAACATCCCTTTTATGTCGACTGTTCTCAGCCACGCCTTTAAAAAAGCTTGTTATCAAACCATTGTTAAAAAAGAGCAGCCTTGACAAATTAGTTATGCAGAAGTACAGGCCCAACCAAACCTCCTCTTCATTAATGAAATGGTTGCAAAAGTTGTGTTTCAGCAGTTAAATGTCTTCTTAACAAGGACCAGCTGCTGTGATGTCTTCAGTCATTTTTCGGTGCCAACCACATTACAGAGTCTGCCCAGATTAAGGTATTCAATGACGTCCATATAAATACAGAGTCTTTAAGAACAACAGTTCTGGTATTACTGGACTTCTATGCAGTATTTGACACTGTTGATCAGTTGATTTTTATTAAGCTTAAATGCAGTTACTAAGTCAGCCTTTTATTGCCTCAAGAAGATTTCCTGGATTACAGGACAAATCTCCAAGTAGGACATACAGAAAAACTCATTGCATTTTTGCAAATGTTGCTCTTTTTTTTTTACAAAGGACTTTTTAAAGAATATTTTCAGTTCAACTTCTGTCAACTTCCAGGTAAACTGATGCTTTTGGACTTTTTCTTTTGGTTGAACAAATTTCACAAAATGTTCTGCTTTTAAGATGAGTCTGTTTCTGCCATTGTTCTGCCAAATGAGTCTACCCTACAAAATCTAGTAGTAAACTTCCTATTACATTTTCGTATGTTCTTCAGCTAATTTATTTTATTTGGGGACCCAAATGAAGAGAAGAGGAGGTAGATATGATTTCTTGCAGATTTAATTTAGGTATAGATGGTAAGAGAAGCACAAATCCAGGGATAATAAACAGGCAACCAAAACGGCAGGAGAAACATACAGGAGTGAAGTAAAGAAGAGAAACTAGCAATGATGAACTGCACAGGGCGTGTATATATGGGAGACAGAACAAAGAATTGGCTAATTAGCTGATAGGGAAAAGATGTGGATAGAAGTAACTAGAAGGAAGCTAGAGCAAAGGAGAGTGGTACAAGGGGGGAACAGAGAGTAACTTAAAAAATACAACACTGCTTAAATATGCCTCTTAAATCTATCTGCAGTCTAAAATTGTAAATTTTACCTGTTTATTTAAACTTCTGTAACACCAATATAACCATTTGTTGGAATGGGAGCAGCATATTTTAAATTTCCTGCTTATCATTTTAAAATTAAATGCAGCAGCTTTAAAGATGAAACCTGTTGACAACTGTCTACCAATCAGTGATATAGCTAAAGCTGAACTCATGATCTCAGCTGACTGATATAACTGTTTTTGTTTACCTGAACTGGACTGATGCTCTTACCCCGAAATCCCACATACTCAGTCAGCGCTCCGCCCCGCTGCACTCCAGACCGTCTGCGCAAACCAAAGCCTACAGCCTCCGCTGTGGCTCCCGTCCGCTCCGCTCTGAGTTCCTTGGAGATTGTAGAGAGCATGCGCGAGATGATTAAATTCAAAGCAGCAAAACATGCGGAAATGATCCAGGGTTTCCGCAGATTATTAAAAATAATTAAAATTCATTCTTTTTTTTTTACATCAAGGCCTTAATTGGCAATAAAATTTATTAAACATGTTTATCATGGCATTTATAATTCTTTAATAAAAAATGTTTATAAAAACAATTCCGTCAAATATATTATATCGCGATTAATTTGCGTGGAACTGATCATAAAGACGTATGTTCGTAAAGGAAGCTCGAGGCGGAGAAAAAGCTAGAGAATATATATATAAGTATATATGTGTGTGTGTGTGTGTGTGTGTGTGTTGCTCCTTCATATTTCATGTACACTAATAACTTGTGTACATGGTACTTGTTGATGGCATTAAAATAATTTCTAATAGCATTAAGATATCATTAAATTAGAGTCACTCATTCCTGTATGAACCCTGTGAGCGCTTAATTTAATATGGCATATTAAAAAAAATCCCACCAACATTCAGCATATGTTCAGTTTCTGCCCAAATATTTTTTTGGTTGTAGATTTTTGTAACGGGGATAACTAGGATAATTTTAGAACTGCTTTTTTTTTTTTTTTATTAACTATGTTTGTTCTCTACTCCAAAAGTCAGCATCTCTTCATCAAAACCTGCAATAAGAAGTTTCTTTTGAATGGATTTGATTAAACTTTAAGTTCCTCGGTATAAAATAAATATTTTGATGGAGATGAGAAATCTGCTTCCTGGTTGGTGAATAACCAATAGTTTGCATCCAATCATTTAAATAAACGGTGTTAGTTTTTTTGGAATATATAAGAATTATGCTATAATTTCTAGTTACCGATATGTTGCTACTATATTTTAATTTGATGAACCGGAATTTCTGGATGTTCTTTTTCCTTTTTGGTGCGATTGCAATTGCGGGTCTTGACCTGGCCGGACCGAAGCGGAGCAAAAAATAGCTCGGCTCCATATTTTGTCGGTGACGGACGGAGAAGACGTACGTGGACGGAGACGTGCGGAGGAGCAGCGGTGGATGTGGAACAGCTCTTATTGATTTACATTAAAGGAATAGTACACCCAAAACATGATTAGCCTTCATTTTCTACTCACCCCCCATGCTGAACAACACTCTGGAGTACTTTTTTGATATCTCAAATGCATCTGGAGATCTGGGAGGCTTCTTGCTGTCTGCTGACATTCAAATAATGGAGGTCTATGGTGCCCGAGGCAGAAAGGTCCATAAAAGTCCACAAAAAACGTGTCAATATTCCTCCATCCTGCTCGTCCAATGTATTCCAAGTGTCCTGAGTTGGTAGCGTCCATAATTTAGTCGAAACAAAGTAATTTAGAATGTTTTTAGAGCATAAACAGTAGTGTATAGGATTTCCTAAAAGCGCGTGCCTGCGAGTTCACGAGCCTACGGAAACCGCGGCAGACCAAACCAGATGAAAGTGCGCATTCAGCGTCTGCTCTTGATAATGCAAGCGTAGAAGAAGAAATTTGCTGTTTACCTGTGCAAAGAAAGAAACAACGAAAGAAAAATGTCTGAGGACTTCAGTGTTGAGGAAGAGCATGAGTTCTTTGCCGAGCTGAATGCGCACTTTCATCTGGTTTGGTCTGCCGCGGTTTTCGTGGCTCGTGAACTCGCAGGCGCACGCTTTTAGGAAATCCTATACACTACTCTTTATGCTCTAAAAACATTCTAAATGACTTCGTTTCGAGTAAATTATGGACGCTACCCACTCAGGACACTTGGAATACATTGGACGATCAGTATGGAGGAATATTGACACATTTTTTGTGGACTTTTATGGACCTTTCTGTCTCGGGCACCATAGACCTCCATTATTTGAATGTCAGCAGACAGTAAGAAGCCTCCCAGATCTCCAGATGCCTTTGAGATATCAAAAAAGTACTCCAGAGTGTTGTTCAGCATGGGGGGTGAGTAGAAAATGAAGGCTAATCATGTTTTGGGTGTACTATTCCTTTAAAGACAAGTACTCTGCACGATGTATGTCAGCTGGGCGGAGCGGAGCGCTGACGGAGTATGTGGAATCTGGGGGTTACTATGTCTGATCCTTTTTTTTAATAGTTATAAAGTCACTGATGCTTTCTTAGTGTGTAATCCCACTTCAGTTTTCCTATAAAACAAATTAGAAAAGCAAAGATATGGTGATGAGAAAAGTATATGGTGAGAGGGAAAAGTGACTCAAAATATCTGAAGTATTAAGTGGGGCAACTGAAGAGATGACATTCCTTTCCTGAAAAAGGCTTCTTCTTTTGTATGGTGAAGATGACAACTTTTTTTTTTTTAATTCATTTGAAAAATTGAAAACTCTTCCTTAAAATAACCATTGTTTTTTACTCCCCACTCTTTAAATGTGTACTCCTTGAATGAAGCCACTGTGCAGAATTCAGACCTGGAGGAGTTATCCCCCCTCCTATGAGCCGGAGAAAGGCAGCCTGCTTCAAGCACTCATCTCCCCCCAACGCATACACACAAGAACTGCGATGGAAATGATGAGTTAAAATATGGGGAAAATAAGACAAAAGGGAGGATCTTCTTCTGCACTGAACCCCTGACCCTAATAACTAACGTGAGCTGAAACATGCTCCCCAATTTGTGTGTGTGTGCAAGAACCATGAGGATAGAGACACTGGGGAATTTGATTATGTGGGGAAACAAAGAGGAGGTGCACCACACATAAGGCTTTCCTTCTCTCTGGTGCTAAATACATTTTTAATTATTAATTATTTGTTTTGTTTGAGAAGTCGCTAACCTGTTTGGACTGAGGTGGGGAAGCTCCAGGACTGAAACTGCCTGGAGGAAGCAGTCAGTAAAGGGTAAAGTGATCGACTAAATATCTTATTTTATTTTCCTTTTCCATAGACTTCGAACTATGCAAGAAAGCTTGATAACGCTCTTATTAGATTAATTTCTGCATCTTGTAATTAAAAAAATGCTTGCTGACAGACTGACTTTCTTGACATGACTTTTATCTATGGGAACATTTTTAAAGAGGGTGATAATGTACGGCCTGGTTGGCTTTCATTAAAATATTATTGTTTTAGAGTCAGTTTAATCATTTCTGATCAAATTAGAACCAACCTTAAATATCTAAACCGAAAATTTTCTTTCTAAAAAAAAACTTAGCAGCAACTACCTTTTTCTATGTTGGCTTCAGGACTGGGAAAACAAAACGTTTATTATCAGGCCTGTGGTTGTTTAAAAACAGGACGGGTCTCGTTTTGTTCATTTCCTGCTGTCACCAAGTTCCATAATGTTATGGACGGACCTGGAGATAAAACTTAGGCAAATCCAGAGAGAGAAAAGGGTCCAAACATGGTCTGACACAGTAGTAGTAAAATGTGCACAGGTTTTAGTCAAACCAAATTCTCTATTTCCACAGCAGCCACTCAAGGAGATTAGCTTTTTCTCTTCATGATTTTGTGGTATGTTGATTTATCCCTGTGCCATGAATGTCTGAGGTTCTGACTAAGACAGAGTAAAGGTGATGGTTGTTCTGACTAAAAAAATGTTAACAAAATAGCATATTATAGAAGAAAAGAATTAATTATATAATCAAATAGAATAAAAGCTAAAGTCATGTGTCATTTTTATCTGAATTAGATTTCACTAAATGAAAAACTAAGAGAATTTGATTTTTCTGTCCTCCAAAAATATGAATATACATGTATATCACTTAAAACTTACGAACAATGAAATTAGTGATTTTCATCCCTTAAGTGTTAAAAATAAATCTTACCCTACGGATTACCAAATATTTGGGGTGTAGTTTAAGAAAATGAGAATGAAACCTAAACCTACTTAATGGAGGGGGGGGGGGGGTACTTCAAAGTTTAACTTTGAGGGACGGCAGCAGAATACGCCATAAGATGTTCTGATTCTTAGATCAGTGGTGATGAGGTCTTCAGAGAGATCTCCCTATTATCCCAGGTTGGCTTACAGCATAATAGTAACTGGTTTACTGTTTATTGACTAGAGTTAAATTACCAGCGGATAAATAGACTGAAAAGCAGCGATTTTACCGTTGATCCAGTTACAGGAGGTTCGGACAGGCTAAGTGTTCCAGGAATTTTCCAGATTTCTGAATTAGAGAATGAACTCTGATGATCGGGTCATCTCAGCTACCATTGGGGAAGAGGAGCGCTGAGATTAAATCCTCCAACTTTTCACTGTGTGCTTTGACTGACCCTGAATCTGAAGAGCTGAACTTGTCATCTGTGTGAAACATCTTTGTGTTATGATTTTAACATTTTGTATTGAGATTTTTTTTTTTTTTTTCTTAAAGCTACAGTGTGTAATAATTACAGGGATATACAGTCAGAAATGTAATATATTATACATAACTATGTTATTTATCATCATCTACGAGCTCAGCCTCCTAACCTTAATATTTGCGTTGCCTTAGAATTCGTTATTTATAATTACATAGGAGCGGGTCTCGCAGCCATGGAGGCAGACATCTTTGCGCTACGGCAGCGCAGAGCCAACAAACTAGCGATTGCGAGATCGCCCATTACAATAACATGCTGCGTGATGATGCTGTTACTCTCCAGTATACTTATTCAGCAACGTCCCTGACGTTTCACAGGTAATGATTCAGTAATTTTCTGTAAAATAATTTTCTGGATATATACCTCGGTTACTTCTCTCCGGCTCCTTTGGAGATCTTCAAGCCTTTCCTCCTCTGCTCTAGTCACCCCGCTGGCACCTCTCCCTCGCCTGGCCCTGGCTGCACGCCCACCCCGGCCTCTCTGCCCTCTTCCTCGCCCTCTCCCTCTTCCTCGCCTTGTAACCCCCGTGCCACAAACAAGACTTGGACTCTGTAAACGGGGAATATATATTCTTCCAGCGAACACAATCTCGCTGTTAAACTAATGACTACAATTACTTCGTCTGTTTATATCACCATGCAAAGCAGCTCACCAAAACGTCACAACGATGTAGAAAAAATAACGGGTATATTTATTATCTTAAGTCTACATGAAATCTATACCCTACACAGACTAATGAAATACTATCTGTAAAATTATCTATGTAAACAAACCTCATCACTTGAGAAGGTAGGTGATGCGGACGTCGTGGAAGACATTTTGTCCCGTAACGCTCGCCGTACTGTTGGGGGGGAGAAGCGGTGGGGGGGAGATGTTCATGTTGCTGCGGTCTGCAGTCTGGACGTTAGATGTCGCTGAAAATTACACACTGTAGCTTTAACAAAAACTGTAGGTAAAGACAGCAGGAAGAGGAACTTAGCTGCTGAACAATTTATTCTAAAGTTTTGCAATTTATTTGGCAGAATTTGGGCATTTTAACAGTTTATTCTAACTGGAGACTATGTTGGTACTAAAGTTCACATTCATTTCATAACGGCCCTTTATTTCCACTCAAGTGAAGCACTTGACCTACTGCAAAAAACAGATTTGCCTTCACAAAGCCTCAGAATGTTTAAAAGTGTTTCAAAAGATATTTTTTGTTGTTGGCATTCATATAAATATACTGGTGTGATAACTGACATTCAATTGGTCTTTGGTATATGTCTATTTTGAATTTATAGCCAAACTCCACCAGCCAGTAGAAAAACTCCACCAGCTGCTACTGTCGCCTGTTATTTTCAATCTTTACAGATTAGGCGCAAAGTGAAGAGCAGGGGTCTCCACATTCAGTTTTGTAGCTATGTAGGTTTCAGATGAATTATTTGCTCCGAATCTATAGTTGTACTGATTCACCAGCTGAAAAATGTATAAATCGAAACACCTGATGTTGGAATATATGGAAAACTCATAAACCCAATGTTTGAGTAGCCACTGGTTCTAGAATTCATACTTTGTTGAATAAATCTTGATTGCTGTTCGAAGGTATTGTGGAGGATTTTTCGGATATTTTTTAAAAGACCCGAACTCCCCACTTTAAAAAAAATGCACCAGCTTCACCCTGTACCTGCTCCCGAGTGTGAACACCTATTATTATTGAAGACCAGAATTCCCCACTGCGGGACAATAAAGGGATTTTCCATTCTATTCTTTTGAAATACGTGCAAGAGCATGCACAAGCCCATTTCTCCTTGTGCACGCTCTCTTTAAAAGTTGCCGTTCTCAGAGCTCATACAGGCTTATGCTACGTTAAGACCGCATGCAGCAGAAGCAGCAAAACTGCTCATTTGATTCACATTAACATTAGATGTCCAGTAAAGTGTGTCCAGAAGCATGTGATGCTTTGGCTGCTCCTGTGTTCAGTGGCAGAGAACAGCTTCGCTATATTTGCTGTTAGAAGTGGGTAAAAAGTAGTTTTAATAGGTTTTTAAGTGAGAAAGTCCACCTGAAAACTTAATCTGTGCAGTCAGTTCATCCAGATTACCGCTCAGAACCCCGTACACCGCTGGTGCTCTGTCACTAGGAATCCCGACACCAGCCTCTGGCCCGGTCTCCCTTTGTGGTTTTCCGCTAATATTTGCAGAGATTGGAATACGTTTTTACATACATAACCGAAACTGCAGGCACCGGAGTAATGAAATGGAACATATTTTCAAAATAGAACATATTTTGCCATCAGGTTTCGACATTTTAAGTTAATTTAGGCATTAATAAACGGTTTCAGGGAAGTGATAATGGCGATCTGCAGCAGCAGCACTGTGCTTGTCTCCCTGCCAGCTCAAAGATCAGCTTCTCTGATTGGTTGTTGTGGCATTGAGCAGCAAAAGTTAAATTTTTCCAACTCTAGCAGCTGCTGCTTCTGAGGCGCATCATGCGTGTCCGATGCTCAGAAGCTTGTGAGGCGCTACTTCCACTGCTCAGACGTGCTGCTCCTGCTGCTCAAAACCTTTTAGGACCTTTTAATGCACCTTGATGTGTGTCAACCATGGATTTTGCAGGTAAACTAGCAGCTTTTGTGGGGTCTGAATGTAGCATTACGAGACTTGAACATCCGCCCACCCACTAAATCCCTCAATCACTATATAGAGCGGGGACTATGTAGTGGACTACATGTAGCTAACTCAGTTAACTACCATTCTTGCAGGTGATCACTGCTTTTTGCTCCCCGTTGGCCACGTAACTCCTCCTCCAATGTGCGGTGCCTGCGGCATCTTTGGTACGACAGCAGGGCGCTGTGACATCAAATCCCATAAGGAGCTAGTCTATCCTTTCTTTGCCTTGCAGCTATATTTGCTGTGATCAGTGGGAATAAAGTAGTTTTATTATGATTTTAAGTGGGAAAATCCACCTGAAAACTTAATCAGTGCAGTCAGTTCATCCTGCCTTCCAATATTTCTGTGGGAGCCGCTCAGACCCCCACATACCAGCGGTGCGCTGTCAATAGGATCCCATTCAACGGGCTTGTTTGTCAGACATGGTAATTTTTCTAAAGGAAAACTGCTAAGTAAAAAAGGTCCTCACAATGTAACAGTGAATATTAGACACTGAAATTTTTTTTTTTATGTAAGAGGAAAAATGTAAATGGAAAAAATCAGAGCTTAAAATAAAACTCAAGATTTGTACTTTTTTATGTTGTGTAATTTTCTTTTTCTTCGAATTGATATTATAAAACTGGTATCAAAAAAAGTATCGTTCAGGAACCGGTATCGAAGTGAAGGTATCGGTATTGGTACCGGAACCGAAAATTTTTGAACAATACCCAGCCCTATACACATGATATAATGATGTGAAAGTTAACTACACTCTAAGTGGTTTTTAAAGACAGAGAACAATTTTCTTTATCATGAATGAAGCACAAGGCAGTCCAGATGAGGATGCTGATAAAAGTCATAGTTTGTTGAAGAGGATTTCTGTGTCTTCTGTTGTCATGAAGGACAGCAGTCAGTCCTCTAGTGTTCAACTCTCAGGACTATAAATTCTCCCAGAGCGCTGGAGCATGGAGATGCTGATGCAAAGTGGCTCTACGGGAATGTTCTAAGTCCAAAAGGATCTGAAATCAGTGACACAGTGACAATAAAGTCTTCTTTTTTTTTTATATAATGATTTCTTTATATGAATTTATTGTAAATATTCAGATTTTTGTTTTGTTTTGACTATTGCTCCCAAAAATTGCAAATGCAGATTTGCCAAATTTTCTAAAAACTAAAAACATAGGGGACCTTTAGGCCTGGTCTCTACTGCTGCTGGTGGACCTCCGATTGCATGTGCCAGGATGTGCCAGAGGGGAGCAGCTTTAACTAATCCTGCCTAATACCCAACACATTATCCTTGTGTATCATTTCATGGGCATTATGCTGCCATGCGTTATGCAATAGTTAGGGTTTCTTTGGACGTAAGTTCTGGACTTTTTATGATTATGCTGTGTATATGACCAAAATAGAAAAAAATGCATAGAAATTTCAGCTGGCTAAATCAGGAAGGTGTGACAGGGCCCTTAGTTTGATCCCCAGCTCAGCCTCTTTGGAGTATGCATGGTCTCCCTGTGCATGGGTGGGTTCTCTTAGGCTACTCCAGCTTCCTCCTACAGTCAAAAACATGATTGTTAGGACAATCGGTGACTCCAAATAAGTGGGAATGTGTGTTAATGGTTGTAGGCTATGTCTCTCTGTTTCCCTGCAATGGATTGGCTACCTGTTCAGGGTGTACCCCACCGTTTGCACATATTTTTCTAGAGATAGTAGCCACCCCCGCATGAGACTGTAGACAAATGATGGAAGATGGATGGAAGTTTAAGTGTTATAAATCAAAATTATATGCTCATATGTCAGACCATTAGTGTGTTGTGCAACTTTAATATATTTATTGCCCAACCCAGTGGGGATGGTAAATATGTTATTAACAGATAATATTCATATTGTCACTCTACACACAATCTACTGGCTTTTTTTTAGAACAACAAATGAAAGTGGGATTTGAGCTTAAATCATGGTCAACTGATAACTGCACATATATTGAATAAATTCATTACAACTTCCATTCAAAAAAAAAGTTATTAACAAAATTATTCAGCTCCAAGTCAAACATATTTCAGTGAAATACTCTTGAATAAACTAGTAGAACTCAACTCAACTAAGCTGTTGATTTGACAGTGTCGTTGATATTATTGAAAAAAATGTGTACCGTCTTAAATTCTGTTGTAATCCAGAATAAGAATTGTGTTCAGAGTCAGAGAGCCATGTTTCTCCACAGTCAGTGGTTTTAATAAGTTACCTTAATTAGTTTGTATCATGGTATTGGACTTATGATGGAGAAAACTGACTGAATATTGGAAGAAGTTTTTTACAATTTGATATGTATAACTTTGAGATTTGATTTAGCCACAGAGAATCTGACAACACTAGAAGAGACAAAACATTTGGTCCTGGCATTTTCAGCAACAGACTTTTGGTCAGCCATTTCCTTCCCAAATCCCTTCTCCTCAGTGACTTTCAGAGTGACGACTGGACCAGTTGCCTTTATATCCTTCTGGTCGTGAAACCAGGTAAAGGTGGCCGCGGGGCTGAAGGAGGCTGAACATGTTAGTTGGAAGGCATGTACTGCGCAGTTGAAGAGGGAGTTATGATGACATCTTCGGGCCCATCTATGGAACACATACACATCATTAAATATTTTGGTTGGATGGGTTTATTTTTTGCAATAAAATATGATGGTCTCATATACTTCTAAATATCTTCACGATTAGTCTCATTGTTTTTGTGTTTGTTGTTGTTGTTCAACAATAAATGGATTAGTGTTACTTAAAAGCTAATCCGCACAACCAACTTGTTTGTATTCAATGGATCTTACCTCATAAAAGGGTAACGGCAGGCTATGACCCTTATGAAAATGGTTATATTTAAAGGGGAACACCGTTTTTTTTTTTTTTACATTGGGCCCTTGACGTTATTTACGTTATTACGTCATGTTCTACTCACCCATATGAGTTTTGTGTCATTTGGAGCTGTTCTGAAGATATTCTGCTAGGTTATATCCAAGTAACGTCTGTTGGGATCTGGAGATGTACCACCTTCCACCAGCAGAGTGCGCTGTGGGTCTCCTGGGCTGGAGCCCTCCTGCACACCTGAGATGCATCTACTCATCAGGAGACCTGCCCTTCATAAGCAGCTGCCAGACCTTTCTTCGACGCCGCAGTGTTGACCTTAGTTTGGTTAGCAACCTGAGCCTCTGTTACCTGAAGAATCTAAGTTGTCTCTAAGTGAGAAAACTGGTTCTAACCTTCCTCTGTCTTTGCTCACAGGAAACCTGTCTCAAGCCTGAAGCTCTGGGTGAGCTTAACCTGCCTTCCAGCCCTGGTGAGCCAAACCTGAAGATTCCTATTTTGGATTTCCCCTGTTGCTCTCTGTGAAGAGCTGGAAACTCTGATCAAGGTCTGCCATTCAAAGTCAGAAGCTAGACGCTGCAGCTGCTTGAGCACTCTGCTGAACCAACAGTCTCTGGACCCAACGGTTCCCTCTCTCACAATAGAAGCCTGGACCCCGTCAAGGTAGAATCAGAATTATCTAAAAGGACTCTTTAATCATCTGCCTGCCCAGCTAATCAAACTATCATCTTTGCAGACTTCAGTGAACCCAACCCCGGACCTGTTCCAGATCCAGTTCATGTCTTTTGTGTCAAACATCTTTAATAAACTCTGTTAAACTTTTACCCAGCCTCCTTTGTGTTCTGCATGTGGGTTTGATATTAAACCGATCATGACAACGTCTTCCTATGGGCAACGACTTGAAGGCACAAACTAAACTGTTCATAATTTATTCTTTTTGGTACGCCAGCATTCATAACATGTAGGTGAATCACTGTCCCCCAGACATCCACGGATATATTTTTTATAATTATATATTTTTTAAACAAAGCAGAGTGTGTATGATGTCATCAGCGCGCCGTACTGGGGTTGTAACAGGCAGCCCGGGCCAGTATTTCACCTACATGTTATGAATGCTGGCGTACCATACAGAATAAATTATGAACAGTTTAGTTTGTGCCTGCAACTTGTTTGCCCATAGGAAGACGTTATTTGGATAAAACCTAACCAAATATCTTCAGTACAGGTCCAAATGACACAAAACTCATATGAGTGAGTAGAACTGATTTAATAACGTAAAATCAAGGGCCAAATGTAAAAAGAATTGCGTTTTCCTTTAAGAAAGTGCAATGAGTAAGAAAAGGTGAAAGAAAAAGAACCCCCTTCCAAGCTTCCTGTACCCATCAGTGATTAACAGCCATACCGTGCCAACGTGCTCTTGAGCTGTGCATATATTTCATTTATCACCATGATCTGTTCTATATACTTTTATCAAGTGTCACATGCTTTAAATCAACCTGTTGTGCATCTAATAAAGCCAAGGAGTGATCTTCTGATCCCTGAACAACTGACCATTAATACAATGCTTCTGTAGCTCTGACGCCTTCACTGATATATTTCTTCCTGATTGGGAATAAGACTCGCCTACGATCTAATATTTCCTTTGGATACTGGTCATTAACACTGAAATCTGTTCCTCTCAGCTCTCTGCCCTGACTCCTGACTTGTTCTTTTTGTTTGTAATGCTCAAACTTAGCTATGATTGGTCTAGGACGGGTTTTATCAGGCTTCTTACCCCCGAGCCGGTGAACGCAATGGAAGGTGATGTTTTTTACCTGGTCCGCTGGGATTTTTAGCTTCTGCTGAAGGAAGTCATGGATTGTAATCTCAGGATCCTCTTCCTGCCGCTCTGCGATTCCTGAGAAGACGAGACTGTCTCTCCTGCTCTGCGACCGAATGTCCAGAATGGATTCCTTAATCTTCTTATTTTCGCCGGACAGCTGAATCATCCCCTCAGTGAGTTTGATGACCTCCCCCCTTAGTGCTTAATTCTCGGCGGTAACGGAGGCTAGCTGCGCTTGGCTGTATTCCAGCGACTCTCTCAGAGCTTGAAACTCCTTATGCAGGACTTCTACCAAGGCGAGGAGGGCGTCCAGGCTGGTAAGCTTTTTGTCGATGGATTTCAGGACGTCACTGTAGCTCCTGTCTGGAGACAAAGTAGAAGTAGAAGCAGCACTGGTTGAATTAGATCGACCTCGTTTAGTAGAAGGCGTTGACGAGGATGTGGTGTTCCTTGGCTTCCCCATTACGATGTTGTCAAAACACTCGTCCAGGTAGCTTTACAGGCTCATCAAGGTCTCATCTTCCAGTTTGTTCCCTTGGAAATATGGGACAATTGTTAAAGTTTAAACCTGACTTTGTTTAATTTACAATTATTGGCTTGTACTTACCTGAGTGGATTTGTTTGACCTGTATGTCGCCATTTTACTTACGCACACAGCTCTAGCTTTTTTAAGTCTCTTCCAGATCTAAATGAAGCTGTTAAAAAGAAATATCTGACCAGTTCAAATGTAATGATAAACCAACTAACCAAAAATGTGTATCTCTAGTATTTCCTTCTCAGAGCTCCATATCAGGACTAAGGACTATTTCACTAAGTTTTGCGCAACATCTCTCTGTAATCCTTTTAATTATCCCTGAGAGTTTCAGTTTTAGCTTTTAGGGCCTAAAAACTTTTAATGTACTCAAATAAAATCTATTGATAGAATTTCTGCTCTGTGACAATTTTTGTGTGGAAAATCTGGATTTTTTTTTTTATCAATGCTTATCGTGGGCTTCCATACCCTAGAGTGACATCAGTTTATTATCTTTTGTTCTTAGATATGGACCCATAACTGATAAACTAGCTGAATGTGTTTGATACCACTACCTGCAAACATTTAGTGCAGGGGTCCCCAAACTTTTTCCTGTGAGGGCCACATAACTTTTCCCGGGGTCAGCTTATAACAGAAAAATTGTGACGATTGCAAGACTGCCTACATTTATGACGGGAGTCATAGTTTCTCCGCAGGTTATATTCTTTGAATACCGCCACCGCCTCTTGACAGACGAGACAGACTTTACATTGAACAAAAAAAATTATTGTTTGTCCAATTCAGGTTTAATGCCCTGCATTCTGAATCAATCTTTCTCTTACCTTTTCGCCATTATTCCGTTCACTCTTTACGGAAGAGGATTAGGGCCATTCAAAAGAAAATAAAAAACTATTCAATTCTGACTTTTTTCTTAAAGTCAAAATTCTGACTTTTTCCTCAGAATTCTGAGAAAAAAGTCAGAATTGAATAGACTATTATTTTTATTTTTTTGAATGGCCCTAATCCTCTTCTGTGTCTCTTGAGAAGGGTGGGTTTAAGATTTTATGCTGGGGGTTGCCAGATAGGGGCACAGACCCCAAAAGGGTGGAACATTTTCACGTTATGTGTATAAAATAGTTACTAATAGTTAATTATGAAAAAACGTAATAATTAAGGAACATTTTATTGCAAATGTCCAACTTTAATATAAAAAAAAAAAAAAAAAATGTGAAAATATATGAAAATACTCTCTGGTATTGTTCAGGGGGCCGGACCAAGTGTGGAGGTGGGCCGGATCTGGCCCGCTGTCATGATTTGGTTTTAGGTTAAACCCACATGCAGAACACAAACGGAGGCTGAGTAAAGGTTTAACAGAGTTTATTGAAATGAGTTTGACACAAAGACATGAACTGGATCTGGTACTGGTCCGGGTTGGGTTCACTGATGTCTGCAGAGATGACAGTTTGATTAGCCAGGCAGTCAGATGATTAATTGAGTCTTAGGATAGTTCTGAGTCTACCTTGAAGGAGGCCAGGCTTTACTTGTGAGAGAGGGAACCGTTGGGTCCAGAGACTGTTGGTTCAGCAGAGTGCACAAGCAGCAGCGTCTAGCTTCTGACTTTGAATGGCAGACCTTGATCAGAGTTTCCAGCTCTTCTCTGAGAGCAGCAGGAGAAATCCAGACTGGAATCTTCAGGTTTGGCTCACCAGGGCAGGAAGGCAGGTTAAGCTCACCCAGAGCTTCAGGCTTGAGACAGGTTTCCTGTGAGCAAAGACAGAGGCAGATTAGAATCAGTTTTCTCTCTTGAGATGACTAAGATTCTTTCTGGTAACAGAGGCTCAGGTTTGCTAACCAAACTAAGGTCAACACTGCGGCGTTGTAGGAAGGTCTGGCAGCTGCTTATGTAGGGAAGGTTCCTGATGAGCAGACGAGCTCCAGGTGTGCAGGAGGGCTCCAGCCCAGGAGACCCACGGCGCACTCTGCTGGAGAAAGGTGGTACATCCCCAGATCCCAACAGTAACCCAGTCCCTAAAAGAAAATAAAAAACAGAAGAGGATCCTCGGCGCCCTCTGGTGGGCAAGCCTCAGGATCCCAACAGAGCCCCCCCCTCAAGGGCGGATTCCAGACACCCTCAGAACAGTCCATAAAGAAAAAAAGCAAACAAGAAACAACCCACCCAGGGCGAAGCAGCTTCCCAGGAGGACGACGCCCCAATTTCAGTAGGTAGCCCCATGGGGTACCCTGACCCCTCCTCAGCGGCTCTGGAACAGGCTCAGGGGTGACCGCAGACTGCGGCTCTGAAACAGGCTCTGTGGAGACCGCAGACTGCGGCTCCTGGACTGGAACAAAGGAGCCCGCCGATTGCGGCTCCGGGTCAGGAACAGGGGAGCCCGCCGATTGCGGCTCCGGGTCAGGAACAGGGGAGCCCGCCGATTGCGGCTCCGGGTCAGGAACAGGGGAGCCCGCCGATTGCGGCTCCGGGTCAGGAACAGGGGAGCCCGCCGATTGCGGCTCCGGGTCAGGAACAGGGGAGCCCGCCGATTGCGGCTCCGGGTCAGGAACAGGGGAGCCCGCCGATTGCGGCTCCGGGTCAGGAACAGGGGAGCCCGCCGATTGCGGCTCCGGGTCAGGAACAGGGGAACCCGCCGACTGCGGCTCCGGGTCAGGAACTGAGGAGACCACCGACTGCGGCTCCACATCCGGAACTGAGGAGACCACCGACTGCGGCTCCACATCAGGAACTGAGGAGACCACCGACTGCGGCTCCACATCAGGAACTGAGGAGACCACCGACTGCGGCTCCACATCAGGAACTGAGGAGACCACCGACTGTGTCTCCACATCAGGAACAGGGGGGACCACCGATTGTGGCTCCCAATCCAGCATGGGGAAAACCGCCCATGGCAGCAAAGGTTCAGTCTCTGAAGTGGCTTGTGATGCTTGTAGAGGGCTCCTTGCGGTCAGTGGCGCCTGTAGAGAGGTCCTAGGAGGGGTAAAACCACATTCTTCGAATTCTGAAATCTCTTTAAAGTTCTGCTCAGGGGTCTCTGGACGGCACAGAGCTAACTCAGGGGTCTCTAGACGGCACAGAACTAACTCAGGGGTCTCTAGACGGCTAAGAATCGGCTCGGGAGTCTCTAGACTGCTTGGAGCAGGTTAAGGGGTCTCTAAACGGCACGGAGTTGGCTTACGGCGCCGCCGTCTCTTACGTCGGGGTTCATTAGAAGCTGGGCTAACGGGTTCACAGGCTGACTGTGGCAAAAGGCTAACTGGTGTGTAAGTGGGTTCAGGTGCAGGTTTAGCTGAATTGCTAACGGGCTCAGGAGTAGGGCTAATTGGTTCATGATAAGGTGACAAGAAGGGGAACAGATCATCTCTATCCCCGTAATAGAAGTTCCAGAGATCTGACTCCTGGATTACGGGGGCTCTGACTGCTTGGGTTGTGAGTGGTGGTTTGATTTTTAACGGATGGTGCTAACTGGCGGTCATGTAGGTGATGGCTGAACTGGACTAAACTGTGCGGAAGCGGACTGAACAGGGCTGTACAGAGTTGTACTGGGCTGGACTGAGCTGGACTGGACAGGACTGGACAGATCTGAACTGTACCGGGCTGAGCTGGTTTTCAAGACCTGGGCTTGACTCTTGCTTGTAGTCTGTAATCCAAATAGGTTGCTATGCAAATAAGCTCTTCCAGGGTTGTAGGTTGATCTATCGTTGCTAGTTCTTTTCTAATCTCTTTATTTAATGCGTTCAGGTAGATGTTTCTTAGCATAGCGTCACTCCAGCCGGAAGCAGAGGCTCTGACGGAAGTCTTCAGAATATTCTTCGACGGATCCATTTCCTTGTTTAATGTTTGACAACCCATGAGACTCGACAGATTTACTAGAAAAAACTAGAGTGAATTCGTTAAAAAATTCTTCGAATGTTCAGGTGATAGTTGATTCAGAAGGAAAACGGGTCCTTTTCCATTTACAGGCTCTACCGGATAAAAGTGAGACAACAAAAAATATTTTTCTCTCGTCATCGGGAAAACTGGACGGATTGAGCTCGAAAAACAATTTACACTGCCAAAGAAAACTTTTACATTCACTAGATTCGCCAGAAAATAGTGAAGGAGCAGATTCTGACCTTAGAAGCGAATCTGAAACCGGAAGTGACGAACGGAATTCCGGAAGTGACGAAACGGGCTCCGGAACCGGAAGTTGAACTGGCGCCATCTTGTGATTCCCACGAAGCCTGTGGGATCTTGAAATGTATGTTTTCTTTAAATCAAACTGGGATTTTAACTCACGGAGGGTTTGTGTCTGTCCTTGGATCAGGTGGCTTGTTCTTAAAGCTTCCTCTGGAGGTGATCTGCTGGGTCTTGTTAATGGCCGCAGTGTTCTGTCATGATTTGGTTTTAGGTTAAACCCACATGCAGAACACAAACGGAGGCTGAGTAAAGGTTTAACAGAGTTTATTGAAATGAGTTTGACACAAAGACATTAACTGGATCTGGTACTGGTCCGGGTTGGGTTCACTGATGTCTGCAGAGATGACAGTTTGATTAGCCAGGCAGTCAGATAATTGAGTCTTAGGATAGTTCTGAGTCTACCTTGAAGGAGTCCAGGCTTTACTTGTGAGAGAGGGAACCGTTGGGTCCAGAGACTGTTGATTCAGCAGAGTGCACAAGCAGCAGCAGCGTCTAGCTTCTGACTTTGAATGGCAGACCTTGATCAGAGTTTCCAGCTCTTCTCTGAGAGCAGCAGGAGAAATCCAGACTGGAATCTTCAGGTTTGGCTCACCAGGGCAGGAAGGCAGGTTAAGCTCACCCAGAGCTTCAGATTTGAGACAGGTTTCCTGTGAGCAAAGACAGAGGCAGATTAGAATCAGTTTTCTCTCTTGAGATGACTAAGATTCTTTCTGGTAACAGAGGCTCAGGTTTGCTAACCAAACTAAGGTCAACACTGCGGCGTTGAAGGAAGGTCTGGCAGCTGCTTATGTAGGGAAGGTTCCTGATGAGCAGACGAGCTCCAGGTGTGCAGGAGGGCTCCAGCCCAGGAGACCCACGGCGCACTCTGCTGGAGAAAGGTGGTACATCCCCAGATCCCAACAGTAACCCAGTCCCTAAAAGAAAATAAAAAACAGAAGAGGATCCTCGGCGCCCTCTGGTAGGCAAGCCTCAGGATCCTCAGGATCCTAACACCCGCGGGCCGTAGTTTGGGGACCACTGTATTAGTGTGTTATATTTTCATTTTTGTTTTGTTATTTTACAGCATGTTTCAGGGCTTACATTTCATTGCCATTTAAATTAAGGTCACCTCCCAGAGGGGATGATTGAGATTGTTTTGGAAATCAATATATGGTATTGGTTGGTTATATTATGAAAAAGTATAAAAAATATATTTATTAATTGGATTTTGTAGGGAAAAACTGACATTAGATTTTAAAGCCATTTCCCCCAGCCCCACTGTGAAGTGTAGACATTAATAATTAACCTACAGTTGAGGTTGAAAGGGGCGCTGTCCTGTTTTTCCAGTGTGTTGGCTGATCTGCAGACGATTTGGCTAAGGTCATTCCTGAGGACATCTCTGATGGTCAGCTTACTGGATAATCCGTCCTGTTTAACAAACAAAAGAGAAAATAACAAGAAAATAATTGTTATTTGTTACTCACTTGGTATAAGCTCTAAACAAGATGTTGACAGTAATTAGCTTCATGCTCTACTCTCGTTTAATTAGCTTCATCTCTACGTTCTTATTTTCGTTGTCGTTATTTTGTTTTGTCTCCAAAGCAAAGTTACCATATGGACAACAATAAAATAATTTTAAATATTTTGTGAATACCTTAACTGGGAAAACTGAAGAACTTCATTTTCCAAGCTTTCAATCATTTTAATAAAACTCATTATGTTTAGATATAGAGATGTAACAAATTTAGATTTTTATTGTTGGAATTTCAATTTCTTGAAAATAAAATTAATTAAATTGAAATCCATTAAAAAAAGAAAGAACCTGAGAATCTTCCTTGGTTATCCGGTCGCCATCAATAACAATAGGCTTGGTTTTATTTAGCCAGGTGAAGGTAAGGTGAGATCCTTTAGAAGAGCAGGTTAGAACCACTGTTCCCCAAAATGACATCCACAGGACCCTCAGGCAGAATATCTTCTACTACACAGAACCCTGTGGGTAAACAAAAACAGAGATTTCAGAAATAAACTTGTTTTAACATTCATATTGTCAATTAACTTCAGGGAAATCGTGAAAACAAGGCATAATAAACAGCTGTTAAAACATAAGTCTTAAGGTAAATACAACAAAGTTTCCTTAATATAAAAATGATTTAGCCTCACCGGCAAAAAGGAAGAGAAAAAGAAGAGAAAAGGTCTGATGCATCCTGGACGGTTCAAGTTTTCCAGCAGAGGAACAGTAGAGAAAGTGCGGAGGTACCTGCTGCTTTTAGAGGGACACACCTAAGAAGGTGTAGGCGATGTTAAACCACTAGCAGAGACACACTCCTCCTACTTTATGGGCGACACTCCTGCACTATAACTCACACGTCACTCCCAGCAAGAGATCTATCTATCTATCTATCTATCTATCTATCTATCTATCTATCTATCTATCTATCTATCTATCTATCTATCTATCTATCTATCTATCTATCTATCTATCTATCTATCTATCTATCTATCTATCTATCTATCTATCTATCTATCTATCTATCTATCTATCTATCTATCTATCTATCTATCTATCTATCATACGTCACACCAAGGAATATAAGGTTGTGGATGAAAGTTGACATCAATTAAAGAAAATCAGAAATTCACACTACTAGTTGAAATAACACAAAACTAAAAAGGTACTAATCAATAAAACTATAAATTAAATTATGATTTAGTGAAACAAATTTGATTTAATTTTTTTTTAAACGTGTCTCAGACAAATTGAGGCAACAATAACATACCACAACAGGTGCAGAAGTCCGACTGAACATTTCCTGAACAATACAGAACACCTGATTTTGTTGCTCCACAACATTTTAATTCAGGAGTTCCAACAGGCTTCTTTCCTTGCTTTATTTTTTTATATATATTGTATATAGATTTGTACATATATATTCAAAATCAATGTAATTAATTTCAAATTTTTTTATTATATCGTTTTATTTAGAGCCACTTGAATATATGCAAATCAATTCACAATGCAAATCAAATAGGAAAGTAAAACATTAGCTGGTAAATAATATTTTATCACAGGATTTGTTTTATCAGAATATAACAACCTTTTGTTAATAGATTCTTAGTGTTCTTTGATATGGTAGTTAGAAGACACAAAGGAACTTCTCTTTAATAGCTCCTTGGTCATAATTTTGAAATCCAAATAGGATGAACTGAGGAAGCATCACAGTGGTGGCCACTAACAGTATAACAAAACGGGACTTAAAGTCATTCATGTTATTACTGTCTAAACCCTTAGTAAATCCCTGTCAGAATGAATATGTTAAATTTCAGAATGGAAATTGGTACTCAATGTCCAAAATTAATATCATGGCTTATGGCACAACATTGCAAGGAAAAATAACTATACTAAAGAGTACACCTTAAATCTTCAGTATTTTTAAGCAAAACTGGGACCATCCTTCACTGGAGAGTTTCTTTAACCGCTTGACATGTTGTACAGACTAGAAATATGACAAAAACAGAGCAATTCACTTGGAAATTTTGTGTTACATCCATAGTTTCTAATCTACCTGATGAGGCTGTCCAACATTTGAAATCAAGCTCCACCAGCTCTTTAGCAGGCTGATATGCCATGTATGCCTAGTATCAGTCTAGCTGGTCAGGCTTGGTCATTATGCAAACTGGGATCTTTGCTAAAATCTATTGTCTTTCAGAATTTTTTCCGACTTAAATAAATTGATTAAAATCTTAAATGTTGATATTATTTTATTTGAAAACATTACTGTTGTTTTTTTAAAGACATTTAAAAAGAGAAAATCATTTATTTAAACATCTACATATAATTTTATTTTTTAAGGAAATGTCAATAGTTTCAGGTCACTAGAGGGCACTGTTGCTGTGTTCAATTACAGTAAGAATTTGATGACCTTTTAAGATGCCCATTGTCTTGCAGATGTTTTACCTCCTATCCTGGAATTGTTGTTCTTATAACATATTCCATATAATTTAAAAATGTTACATCAAGACTGAATTACAATTATATGTCCTATTTGCAAATTGTGCATGAATGATGGAATATAATGTTATGCTCTGTCTGTGCAACTCAAAAGCAACGTTTGAGTTGCTTTTTTTCCACCTTCAATATAACATGCAATATACCGTAATATGCAATATATACATGACTTTTTCAAATGAGAAATACAACAAAACACTGAATTACTTTCTCACAATGAATTACTTTTTATTTTCTCTTCTTCGTTTTTTGTAACGTTAGACACAATGTTAATAACTAACTCGGTCAATGTCTTTGATTCGGTCCGAGATAGCCAGACTAATGTAATATTATATACTATGTATGGATTTTTTTGTTTAATACTTCCACTGACTGTGAAATTATCTGGGAAACCTCTTCCCACAGCTGGCAAACTGCTAGTTTTTGCAGTCAAGTGCTACACAAGTAGGCATTTTTACTACAAGTAGGCATTTTTACTGTGCATCTCCGTGGGAGTGGGGAGTACCAACATGCCGACCGGTGCTTCGCTTTTTTGGGGCATTTAGCAATCCATTGAATAAATAGAGATCGTGATACACACCCGTTCCATTTTATTGCCTCCTAGGGGCATTTAGTGAGTTGCAGACACAGAGAGAAGGATGTGAGTAATGTGTGATAATAGGATTGCAGATAATTCAGTTGCTGTGCTTATCTCGGATATATTACCATGATAATATTGTTTTTATGTTGTTTTTTTATTTCATTTTTCAGAAAGTTCAATAACAACTCTAATTTTTAAATAAATAGCATTTTCTGACACTTGTTTAATGTTCTAGGCTTTAAATGGTTAAAAACTACAGAAGATGTTTTCATATCTGAAAGATAATAATTTAAAAAATCTTACGTACACCTTCATAACAGTCATAAATGGCCATGTATTAAAAGGTTCTTGATTTCACTTGTTACCAGAGGCAAAGCTAAAAGACGGGCAGTGTGGCCATGAACACTGCTATCCAATCACTGGCCACCCTTGTGGCCACCCCTACTAGGTGATTTATTGTCCCCATGTGGATGAAATTGAACAAACAGTTCTCTTCTCAACCAGATGGTTGCAACCATGATACCATAAAGAGGAATGTATTCTATGACAATTTAAAAGTAATTATTCACAACAATATACTACAAATAAAGAGGACTAATACAGTTTTCATGCTCTTTTAAGCATCTTATTTTATTTTTTATTTGGGGGAGTGTTACAGTTCTGGTTCTGTTATGTTTTCTTTTGAGTATTCATTTTTACTTTGCTTTATGTTTTCTAGTTCAAGTGTTTTAATTCTTATTTTGTTGTGTTTTCTGGTCATTTTCAGTTTTCCAGGCTTTTTTATTCGTTGCCCTCTTCTGCCCTCTTGTGTTCTCCTGTTTACCTGGCTCCTTCCCTGTTCTGCTCTGTTTCACACCTGCTCCCAATCTGCTCGTTAGCCCTTTCTTTGTATCAGTCTCCAATAAATACTCTCTGTGTGCAGTTCTTCAGTGCTAGTTCCTCGTCAAACTTCCTCCAACTCCGTCTCTCTGAGTCCTCCTCCTCGTGATAGTCTTCCCCTTGATGTCTCCATGGTTCTGGTTTGTTTGACTTTGTTTTCATGTTTAGATTTTTGGATTTCCGGCCTCTGTGTTCAGTTGTTTGTTTATTCATCATTAAATTATCAAGAAACTCACCTCTGCCTCCCTGCCTCAGCATTTGGGTCCACAAACCTCAACCAAATCCTGACAGGGAGTTTGTCTTTGCTCTAAACAATGAGGCTTATAAGTTATTAAAAATACCTTAGAAGTGTTTTATGTTAATAAACTTTCCTACTGACTGTCTCAACTTGAATACTGGGTCCATCTGCCCTGTTTTATGACAGAAAGCTGACTAACAGACGAAACAGAAAACAAACAATTAAAACAAAATAATGATCTGACCTATATAGCTGGGTTGGGCAGAATATAAAGCCTCGAACGCAGTTGGATGAGATGAGAGGTAATTGGACAGCCGGGCGGGAACAGCAGGTGAATGATATTAGCAATTAAGGCCAGCTATCATCGGATAATGACACAATGACTTACAGTGACCAAATCTAACAAAAACCATGTGGGATGAATAGGATGCTTCGAAGGGAACATGGGAGGCAAATGTGGCTTTTTCAGCGTGGGTTTCTTTTGGTAAGGAATTTTACAGCATTACCCTACATTGCAATTTCCTTGTATCGACTTTAATAATAAATTCAACAAACTTAACAAAAAGCTCTGAGTTTTTTAAGGAGCCACTTGCCTCACCCAGTTATAATCTGCTTTGCAGTCTTTTTTGGCTGTTTTTTCCTTTAAACACGGTTCCCACCATATTTGCTTGTTCAGTTTTAAGAGCACCATGCAGCTTGGTCATCACATGGGTCACTGGCACAACTTTGTGACAAGGACTGCAGCTCTGCTTTCTTAGTATTTAGGAAAATCCACCCTAAATATACTTAAATGTTTTAAAATAATGACCTACTTAAATACAGGACTGGTTAGTGGGACAGGAGTGAAAAATGCTGGACTGTCCCTCACAAATGGGGACATCTGGTCGCTCTATGCTCAACCAATATAAATCAATTTTAACAGCACAGATGTATAAATGTTAAAGTAGCTTTAATAGCAAGGCTATCATGAAAGTTTGTTTTTTCTTTTGGGATTTATTTTGAAAAAAGGTACAAAGGCTGGAAGGTCTGTTATTTTTGTTGCCTCAAATTTTCTTGCTCAATGTTAAATATTTGCTTGTGTGCGTGGGATTATGCCATAGACCTCAGTTCTGAGGGTAAACTTCAAAATATGTCATTTTAGAGGGCAAACATGTTATAGAATAATTTGGGTCAACACTGGTCTTTAGCTTTTAGCCTTTCTATTATTTCATTTCATCTTCATTGGAAATGGAGAAAAATCACTGGGGTGAAAGCTCACTGGGGATGGTAGATGAAGGTAATGTCATGCCACTCGAATGTCTGATGAAGCCCTGAACAAAATGTTCACATTGTAGATTTCTTTTAGATAATAAAAAAATGCAAAACAAGATGCTTTAAAACATTTAAGTGGAAGATTAAAAACAAAATAAAGTAAATTTTATATCAGCATACATGCTTACTTTTGGATAGCTTTTTGATTTTAAGATAGATATTTATAATAACTGTTGATTAAAAATAATTTAAGTAATTATTTCAGCAAGGACATTTATGTTAGTCTTATGGTATTTATTAAAGCTCTCCAGTAAAGACGGCATAAACAGGGGGCACACCTTAATTTCCCCATCTTCACTCTTCCCCCTCGTCTTCCTGCTTGCCTTCATAAATCTGACCCCCAGATGCTTCAGCTTAGCTTTACACACTTTTGTTATTTGGAAATCCTTATACTCCCTCATTGACATGTAAGTTAATTAGACCTTCAGTATTTATTGGGCCCAATATTTTTTTTTATGCCTGCACATTTGTTTTCCACTCATCACGGTCTCATTTAAGGGACAATGTGTAACTAGTTTGGCTTTTCATCAATAATCTAGTATTGCATTTATTCATGTATATTTTTCAGAGTCTAATGATAATAACCTAAACGATGAAAACATTCAAACAGTTTAAAATAAGTTGCTTATATATATTATGTTTTATAAATCCTATAAAACTGATCCTTCTTCCCAGCAGCTGTAAGACTTTACAACCATCACTGTGCCCACCAATATCAATAAGTTGTTGAATTTGTGCTTATTTATGCAGTTTCTCTCCCACTCACTTAAATAGCATACTGCTGTTGTTTTGCACATTTCTGGTGTCGCTGCTATTTTCTCGTATCCACCACTGTAAAAATGTTCTCAGCTGTATATTGGTTATTTATTCTTCTGGTGAGAGCAAAGTATTTAAATTTGTAGGTATGCATTACAGTTTTTGGTTAATTTCAAACTCTGTCACATATTCTGTAATTGTTTTACACTTTTAAAGTCCACATTTGCCTGACCACTTTTTTCTGTATTTTTCACAGATTCATACCAGTTTGCAACTGTACTCATCCTTTAGTCATATATTTACTGTTTATTTCAACTGATTTGTTAAGGGTGATCTTTGCTGTTTTCCCTCTAGTCACATATAAATGGCTAAAATAATACCAGTTTCTTATTGAGCCGCAAGAATTCCAACACAAACAAATATAAAACAGGATAATGTATCGTACTGCACCTCATCACCTGATGCAACTATTGAACCCTGTGTAGCATCATGACATTGTCATATTTATGACACTCCGTAGCTTCTTCTGGGCATGCATATTATTTTACTCTGTCTCCACCCTTTTACTGAATTACAGGCTCCCGACCAGGAGATGGTGCTTCTCTTTTGAACTTAATGTCGACAAATCATTGCAGAAATAATATTTTAATTGTAGGGGACCAGCCAAGGACCAGCTAAGGGCCCATTAAGGAAAGTGGGGAAATGTTGAATGGATACTACTGTTTTATGTTAGAATGTCTGGTAGGAAAAACATGTAAAACAAGTGAATTACTTAAAAAATGTCACAGTGTTGCAAAAAATAATTTTCATCTCTGATAATTTATTTAGTTATTCTAAAACTACAAAATGTTACTCCTCATAGACCAGTGGAGGAACCAGGTAACCCGTGAGGCCACCAAGTGTGAAACTTTTATTTTTAGCCATGAAACCTGTCTGTTGGCATGGTTCATTAGTGATGCATGTCGGTTTCCGTGATCACAACCTTTTAAGACAGAAGTGAAACTGCATATTAAATAGGCACCTTCTGTGGGGCCAGTTTGACTTTTGTCAGAAATTTGTTTAGGCTATTACAAAAAAAAAAAAATCTTTATTCATTTATTTATGCTCCAAACCTAAAGGCCAACACTTTTATTGGAAAAGCATTCAATGAAGTGAAATGATAACATATATCTATGCTATTTGGGATGTAATGATAAGCTCTTAAAATGTTTCTTAAAATGCTTTATTTTGGGAGATTATTTTATGTTTTCTTTATCAATATTCTTTTTTTTTTTTATATATATCCGTGATTTATTCTGGAATAATCCTAACTCCTCTTTTATACATATAGGTCCTAATCTTCAGAAGGTCTGTGTGTGTTAAAACAGCTGCAAATGTGTTTGTAGTTGCAGAGCAGAGCTTCAGACAAGGGGCAAAGTAATTTGCATTGGCAGATCAGCAGACTGTGTGCAAACTTTTTTGTGTGTGTTTGCCACCATCAAAATGCAGATCATTTTCTTATGACCAAAATGGGCAAAATAATGAGTGGAGGACACATCCAAATGTAAACATTGCCTTTATTTAAAGTAATTTTTCACATTGGAAACTCAACTGCGGCATCAGTTTTTGCTGCTATTTTAGTACTTCTAAAAGTCAGGTGCAAACTGACAAGCAGAACTATCTTCAGTCATTGGTAACAGAAGATGTAAACTATGAGAGACGAAAAAGGACAAAACAAAAAGTAATTGAATAAATACACATATACATAAAGAAATATACATTTGATTGTATAAGTGAATAAATAAATGTAAAAATAGATAAATACATATATTGACTCTTGTGGCAGGAAAGTTACCTCCGGCCCCCAGGTCTTCACTTGGAGAATGGAATGCTGCTTGAAGACAGCTCCAGTTTGTAAATCTTCAGTTGTAGTACATTGTAGCATACTCTTAAGATTTTACTGATTTACACTTGTTTGAATGTGATCTGAATGCATTCATTTTGTAGCTTTTCCTTGCAATGTGCAAGCCAACAGTATAGTAACAATATAGGCATCTGATAAAGTGAGCACCGTTTCAGGACAGATAACAGTATATGAAAAAAATGCACCGGTATGTGAGAATCTAGAATTCACTGGGACAATAGCAAGACCAGGCAATTATTTATATAGCACAATTCAGTACAAGGATGATCCAAAGTTCAATAGAAGAAAATTAAGAGCAGAATAAAAGCAAACAAAGATAGAAACATGATAAAAGGAGGCAGTAAAACAAATGAAACAGTTAGACACCGACATCAAATCTGTTATATATTTTGGCGCTAATCCTTTCAGTAATTTGTATACTAACAAGAGGATTTTAAAGTACATTCTTGAAAGTATGAGGTCTGATGAATCTGCCCTTTGTGGACTTCTTGGTTCTGTCTAAGCTTCTTTTTGAGCGTTCAGTTTTACTTTGATGTATGTTGTTCTGTTTTTTCTTGGTCATTGGTTTTAAATCCATTTTGTGTTGCATTTAAGCAGTGTGGTATTTTTTGAGTTGCTCTCTGCTTCCCCCTTGTGCCAGTCTCCTTTTTCCCTAGCTCCCTTCTAGTGGCTTCTATCCACACCTGCTCCCTATCAGCTGATTAACTGCTTATTTGTTCTGTTCCCATATATATATATATATATATATATATATATATGTGCTGTCAATCGATTAAATTTTTTTAATCGCGATTAATCGCATCAATGCCTGAGTTAACTCGCGATTAATCGCATTTTTTTTCTGATTGAAAATCATTTAAATACTCTCGATGACATACAAAAAATACATACAGGCTAGATTTGGGCCAATGTTCTTTTTTTAAAATGAAAACAGGTCACAGATACTGATTTATGCCATAGAAACATATGGCAAGAAGAAGGGGAGGCATGTAGCAAAAAATAACAAATATGTAGCCAAGAAAAAGGCCCTGAAAACAGGCTGATGTAAAAGACAGTCTTTACAGTCAATACAGTCTTTTGAACAAAGACAAGCATTTTACCCTACTGCTATTAAATGCAGTAGAGTTAACATTAGATGTTAATTAACCAAGATAATAATGAACAATTTTCAATCAATACATCAAAATCAATAGACCGACATCACTAGATGGAGGTAGTCTATGCTCTAGAAAGTTACTTTTCAGCCTCTTAACAAAAATGAGAACACACACACACACACACACACACACAATACTGACCTGTGGCGTACACAGACAGCAAGAGTGCCGTAGCAGATTCCATTTCACCTCAGTAATCTGTTTTCTCAGCGTATTTCAGGTTGCTACTAGGCACCAGACACTCAACTTGTTTGTTGGTGGTGGGGCTTAAAGAAAAGGCACTAGCGCTACCCAGTGTATGAGCGTCTTTTTCCCTTAAGGGGCTCCGCTCTCGAAGCCTATGAGAAATGCATAGACTGGGGGAAAATAGCCCCGCCTTCTCGCAGGCTGCAGCGGGATGTACTTGGAAAATTGTACCATAAAACCACATAGCGTTAATCTCACGTTAAAAAAATTATCGCCGTTAAAATGGCCTCGCGTTAACGCGATAACGCGATAATTTTGACAGCACTAATATATAGTATACCACCTGTGCGGTTCCCGGTGGCTTGATTCTCTTCATTGCGTTGCTCGTCATGTGTGTTTCTTGCTTATTGTTCCTGGATTTGTGCTTTTGTTACAATCTAAATTAAGTCTGCAAGAACTCATCTCTGCCCCCTTATCTCTGCATTTAGGTCCTCAACTAACTTCCACCAAACTGACATAGGAGGCTGATGTGCTCTACTTTCTTAGTTTTAGTGAGAACACAGGCAGTCTTGTATAAGCTGCAACAGTCTGACTGACTTTTCAGGCAAACCTAAGACACTGTTGCAGTAATCAAATCTACTTAATATAAATGCATGAATGAATAGTCTATATCCTACTTGGAGGTTTGTCCTTTAATCCAGGAAATGTTCTTAAGGTGATAAAAGGCTGACTTGGTAACTGCATTTAGGTTTAATAAAAATCTACTCATCAACAGTGTCAAATACTGCATTGAAGTCCAGTAATACCGGTAACAGAATTGTTGTTCTTAAAATCAGCTAACTCTAAAGCAGGGAAAAAATCGTCTTAATAAAACCTGTGGGTTAAGACAGCAGGAAGAGGAACTTAGCTGCTGAAGAATTTATTCTAAACTGTTGCAATTTATTTGGCAGAATTGGGGCATTTTAACAGTTTATTCTAATTGGAGAAAATGTTAAGACTAAAGTACATATTCTATTTGACAGCGCCCCTTTTTTCCACTCAAGTGAAGCACTTGACCAACTGCAAAATACAGATTTGACTTCACAAAGCCTCAGAAGCATTAAAAGTGTTTCTAGTGTTTAGTTTTCGGTATACATCTATTTTGAATTTATAGCCCCCCCCGCTGGAGAAAACTCCCCTGCCGCCTGTTATTTTGAATCTTAACTGATCAGGTCCAAAGTAAAGAGCAGGGGTCTCCACATTGAGTTTTGTAGCTCTGTAGGTTTCAGATCAATTATTTGCTCAGAATCTCCGAAATATATTAATAACTTTTTCAGAGTTTTTCAGAGTTTGAGTTGTAATGAGGCATGAATAAATGTAAGTGTGTTTGTGACCTATGTGTGCTAAGTGAACAGTATATCTGTATCGGTCTCTGCAGTAGATCCCAGCTGCACAACAAAGTTTAGTTTCTGTTCAGTCAGACTGAGGGAGGTTTTTGTATGATGAGTTTTCACTGTGCATACACATGCTGATTGTTGACATAATGAAGACTCTGACAGTAATAAACTCCTTCATCTTCAGCCTGGACTCCATTGATGGTCAGAGTGAAGTCTATTCTATTTCCTGTTCCACTGCCAGTGAATCTGGAGGAAATTCTTGAAAATCTCTCAAATGCTCTGTAGATAAGAGCTTTAGGTGTTTCTCCACTTTTCTGAAAGTACCAGGAAATGTAGTACTTTGACCCAGGGTATTGAACTACCTGTTCGTTTGCCTTACAGTCAATAGTGACAGTCTGCCTGAGCTTGACTGATTTTGCTGCTGGCTGAGTTATGACAACACTTTGTCCATTGCAGCCTGAGGAGAGAGAAGAAACAATATGCATGAGATAATGACGTGAAAGTGAACTACACTCTAAGTGGTTTTTAAAGACAGAAAATATTTTTTCTTCACCATGAATGAAGCACAAGGCAGTCCAGATGAGGATGCTGATAAAAGTCATAGTTTGTTGAAGAGGATTTCTGTGTCTTATGTTGTCATGAAGGAAAGCAGTCAGTCCTCCAGTGTTCAACTCTCAGAACTATATACTCTCCCAGAGCACTGGAGCATGAAGCTGCTGGTGCAAAGTGGCTCTATGGAAATGTTCTAAGTCCAAACGGAACTGAAATAAGGTCTCAATTAGGTTTTTTTTTATACTGATTACTTTATAAGAATTTATTGGAAATATTCAGAATTTTTTATTTTTATTTTGGTAGACTATTGCTCCCAACAAATGCAAACACAGCTTTTCCATATTTTCCAAAAATGTAGGGGACCTCCAAGCCTTGTCTCTACTATTGCTGGTGGACCTCCAATTGCATGTCAAGTACACTAGTACATGTTCAAACATGTAAAATTTTTAATATGAAACAGACTTTCATAGGGATTAGAAAATGAAAAACTTCAGTAATGCTTAGCTCAAAAGTAATTGAGGCCGTTTGGGGACCAATGATCGCTTTCAATAATTTTTTTCAAGGTTTTACCACAAATATACGGTATCAGTATAAAGCAAACATTTTAATCTGTTTAATTGAAGGACTGCGTGTTTGTATAGTCTGTAGCACTGTTGCTTTGCAGCAAGGAGCTCATAAAGCCCCTGTCACATCTTGACAATTTAGACCAGCGTATACCTGCCCTAAGGAAAATCTGTCAAAAACGCTGGCATACTTTGGATAAGTTATGGGTATGTTTTGTATAAGTTATGAGCTCGCTGAAGCACGCTGAAACACGGCGCACACGTCTATATACAACGAGTATGTATGCCAGCTTATGTAATTATCTGATAATTGACATATGTGAAGTGTAAGTTACTCATAAGTCGTGGCGCTTAGCTTATCCAAAACCTATGAGTAACTTCTCCTCCAGATTTCATCTTCATAGGGTGAGAGTGATGGATCTTCCCTGCCTTCACACCCATGGCCATCACCAACAAACTTCCTAGCAGACATGACACTGAATCTGCTGCGACTGCAGACCTTTTTTTAATTATTTTTCTTTTTATTTCTTCTTTTTTTTTTTTTTTGGATGGGCGGTATCATCGTTGCTCCTTTCACAATGCGCCTGAGGGGAACAGCTTTAACTGATGAGTAATGCCCATGAAATTATCCTTGTGCATGATGGCACGGGAAGGGGGGTGCTGCGGGGGCTGCAGCCTCCCTCGTCATAGCATCAGCCCCCCATGGTGGGGGGCTGTGGAGTAACATAATATTGTACTTAAAAACATGAAATTATTTATGTATTTATTTCTTAAAAGACTGTGTTTGATATGGGATTAAAATAATGGGCTGTATATAAGATATAAACTAATGATTCATTATTTTAATATTTCATAAAAAACTAGGCTACTCCCCCAGAAGCTTCCGCCACCTCACATTCGTTTAGGCATGGCTAGCAATAGGCAGCAGAAACGTATTTCTGACTATTTCGAGGTAAGAAATGGTTTTAATTCCCCTATACTGCCGCATTTAGCGTTATTTATGTGCCTATTCGTCTTAGTCCTGTGGCTGAAGAAGTCAGCCACAGCCCTCAACATAATGATGTCACGTGTTTTCCAACCCAGCCATCAGCCCCCCTCGCTTGAAACAGCTTCCAGCGCGCCTGTGTGCATCATTTCATGGGCATTATGCTGCCATGCGTTATGCATAAGTTAGGTGTCATTGGACATAAGTTCTGTACTCGAGTATGGTATGCATAAGCCCAAAATAAAAAAATAAAAAACATAGAAAGTTCAGGGTATGCCTGCGTTTTATGAGATTTTGGGACAATCGGCAAGCTGTGACAGGTCCCTTAGTTTGATCCCCACTCAGCCTCTTTCTGCTTGGAGTATGGATCCTGTCCCTGTGCATGGGTGGGTTCTCTTAGGCTACTCCAGCTTCCTCCTACAGTCAAAAACATGATTGTTAGGTTAATCGGTGACTCCAAATAAGTAGGAATGTGTTTTAATGGTTGTATGTCTCTTTGTTTCCCTTCATGGATTGGCGACCTGTTCAGTGTGTACCCCACCTTTTGCCCATATATATTGCTTGGCATAGTAGCCAGCCCAGCATGAGACTATAGACCAGGGATATCAAAGTAAAATACAAAAAAAAAAAATTGCTGCAAGCAAGGGCCAGACTGGTTAAATGTCTATTAAAACATATAGAAATGAACATAGCCTATGAACCAAGACCTGTTTTTAATATCAATATTAAAAACAGGTCTAGGTTAAAAATATTACTATCAATTTTATTATTAACCTTTTATTATATCAATAAACTTAAGATAAATACATAAATGAAATTGCATGGATTAGACACTGAAAATGCATTACTGTGCTGCTCTATGATCCTACTGATCACTGCTTTCAAATAGTAAAATAAGAAAAGAAAAAAATCAAATTTGTATTCTCTCTCTTGGCTCTTATCTGCATTTACCCTGAGTCCATTCAACTGAAAAATATGAATAAATAAAATAAAATACAAAAATCTATTCAGCGGATCCAGAAATCAGCCAGAGGTTCTTAAGGAAAGGAATTTATTAAACAAAAACCAGAGCAATACCAAAAAGGACTCAAGAATCAGAAAGACTACAGACTGCAGGTGTCAAAAGAGGCTGATTGAAGCCAAATTAAAATGAGCCGAGATGGAAGGAGAGGGGAGCTGATCCTGCAGGTTTTCGAGCCGGACACGCTGCCGAGTGAGGGGCAGGTGAGATCCGCATGATACTCTGATCGAGTATCATGCGGATCCCGCCTGCCCCTCGCTCGGCAGCATGCCAGTCTGCTGCAGGATCAGCTCCACTGCTCCCTCCATCCAGGCTCCTTTTATTTTGGTTTCAATCAGCCTCCGATGACACCTGCATACATCAGTTCCGGAGCGCTGTTAGTGTACTCTGCCTCCTTAGAAAACCAACTTCAGCCCAGCTTGGATTGTTAATGGGGTGAAAAGCAATAACCAAAACAATCCAAACATGCAAAGCACATAAAAAAAAAAAAACAGATAAAAGAAAAGAAAAATCTTGTTTTCCACTGGGAATGGAGTGTTGGTGTGTGCAACACAACCCGATTCGGCCCGTGGGCCTTGACTTTGACATATGTGCTGGAGACCAACGATGGAAGATGATTGGAACTTTGTGTTATTAATCAAAATTAAATGCTCATATGTCAGACCATTAGTGTGTTGTGCAACTTCAATGTATTTATTGTCCATGTTACACTCCCTATACAGAAAGGTCTCCGTCTCCGCTTCTGAGAACTTTATTTGCCCCAGGCTGCACGTCAAGACCAGGTTAGTGACTCACGCGTTTGTGATCATCCTCCGTCAGATTTACGTGGCCACTAACCTGAGTTTTCCTTCTGTAGTTTCCTTCTTTAGACACTCTAGCTGCTAACTGCAGATTCTACATTTTTTAATAAACTCTTTTGAGAAATTTGCCAGTCTGTTTGCCTTGAATTCTGGGTCTTCTGTTCTGAGCCTTGAGAGTGTCCCTTTTTTAATTTCACAGAATTGTCAATCCTATGTGTCAGGCAAAACATCTTATGATAGAATTTAAAAGGTAACACTACATGTGTTATTTATAGATAATCAAAAGCTTTCTCAGTGTTTATTTCCTTTTACTAGTGCCTGTTTCTAAAAAGATGTAACAAAATTTCCATTCTGGGTTCATTGTAGCACTGTAAAATAAAGTTTTTAAGCTATTTAAATAGTAAAAAAATAAATAGAAAAAATCTAAATGACTTAAACTCAAATACATAAAAAAAAGAACTGAATTAGTAGGACAATGTTTACCAGACTAAATTTGTTCAAGTTGAGTTTGTTGTGTCAGAGTCAGAGAGCCGTGTCTCTCTACAGTCAGAGGTTTTTGTACGACGACTCAATCAGTTTGTATCACTGTGGTACACGTTCGGTGGAGGAACCAGACTGGAGTTTGGAAGTAAGTGCAACATTTCAGTATTCAATATTTTATTTATCATTACAGGTAGTATACATTACTATAAATCTGTTTTGTAAACCTAATTTATATTGAGATGTCAATAATGAAGGTTTTTACTGCTTTTTTCACAAAAAAACTTTTGTTTTGGTTAAAATCTAGAATCATCAGTGTATTTTTTATTTTTTTTGTCTCTGTATTTCAAAGGTGTTAAGTATGATATTAGTGGAAAAGATGCGTAAGGTCTTAATTTCTGTTGTAATCCAGACTAAGAATTGTATTCAGAGTCAGAGAGCCGTGTGTCTCCACAGTGAGTGGTTTTAATAAGTTACCTTAATTAGTTTGTATCATAATATTGGGCTTATGGTGGAGAAAACAGACTCAATATTGAAAGAAGGTTTTTAAAATTTGATATTTATGCAATATTTATGTAAAATGAATCATAAGAGTGACCAGATGTTGGAAGTAAGTGGAATATTAACATTTCATGACATGAGCGTGTTCATTAAAAAAGATATTCATTTGTGTTTCAATTAAAGATTTGGTTAGTCAAAACGACCAGCTTTTATAACTTTGTTTTAGTTAATATACAAATGTTATTAGGAAGAAATATTAAATATTAGCAAAAATCTTCAATTTAATTTTTGGTTTAAATGGGAAAAAACACATTATAAATGTTTGGTGTTATCAACCAGAGTCATATTCAAAAACAGTTGCAGTTTTGTTAGCTTTAATCTAAGTATTTGTTATTTTTTTTTTCAAAACTATTTTTTTATAAAAGTAATATGACTTGATTGTGAGATCTGTTTGTGTTTATAAACTTTGGACAATGTGGCCAAGACATAAACTGTAGTTTTTTAATAATGGTCTGAAATAATTTTAATTCAATAGTTGTGTAACCTATTGCTTTTTCTGCAGTAAATACGATAAAGAATTCAGGTCATATCAGGGCTCTGTGAGCTGATATGCATGAAATGATCGGTTAAGGGAAATGAAACAATGTGTGAGGGAGTGACTGATGGAGTGGAAAAAAGTCTTTTTAGTGACAAACTCTAAAGAGTGTAATTTCTCACAGCATATAGATGTTCCTGTATCTGCTGGATAGCAGCTGTCTGGTTCCTGTTCTCTAACCTGATTGGTGTCTCCTAGGTGATGCTCTTCCCACCCTGACAGTGCTGCCCCCCTCCAATGAGGAGCTGCAGCAGGGGAAGGCCACCCTCATGTGTCTGGCCAACAAGGGCTTCCCCTCAGACTGGAGTCTGTCCTGGAAGGTGGACGGCAGCAGCAGCAGCAGCAGCTGGGAGGAGAACAAGAGCCGAGGAGTGCTGCAGAAGGACGGCCTCTACAGCTGGAGCAGCACCCTGAGGCTCCCTGCAGACCAGTGGAGGAAGGTGGGCTCTGTGACCTGTGAGGCCACCCAGGGCTCCCAGTCTGCAGTCACAGAGACACTGAGGAGAGACCAGTGTTCCTAGTCCTGAGCTGATTCACTCACAGTATAGATTAAATCTGTCACTGTTTTAATTCTCTCTCTTCTTGTTATTAACTATTTCCAATGAATCATCATCTTTGTTCTTAATTTTGGCTACTATTCAAAATAAAAAAACAAACTAATGAACTTCTGGTGTTGATCAATTTTATTATTATGCTAAGAAATTAGCTGAAACTCACACATTTCTGTGTTTTGTATCATTAATCAAGCTTTTATCTGACCGGATGCTTAAATTTCATTTTCTTACTTTATGTTCAATGTTCCTGCAATTCAGAAATAAATCAATTATTTTTATATGAAACAAATCAGAGGCTTTTTGTAACTTATAGAATAAAAACTAAATGCACATAAAATGACCTAATATCTTTCTATAAACTGACAGAGTTTTTTTTTATAACAATTTATCATTTAATCAGAATAATCTAACCTATTTTTATTTCTTTCAGTAATTACATTGAGTCAGTAGCTCTGAAAGGCTTGAATAACTGCTGATCAACACTGACCTCTAGATGGCTTTTTAAAGAGTAGGTTTAAATTTTTTTTAAGTCTAGCAGAGTTTACTTTTTTATGAATTCACTGTTAAATACTTGTTGTCAGAAAAAAAGAGTTATTATATAAAGATTATCGTACTTTTTTAGCTTGTTATCTTTCGAGACACATTACTCTATCACAGTCTGATTTAATCAGAAAATCACAACACACACAAATGCATGGATCTAACACCTCTTACATGCACTTCTCAACTTAGAAGTGCATGTAAGTGCACTTCTCACCTTTATATAATCTGCAAATCTTTTGTCTGCTATTATCTGTCATTACTTATCCTGTATTGTAACCCCACAAATATATAAATAATCCATATTATAAATTTCCTGTATAATCTGTATAGAGTTTTTATATTTATTTTGTAGCCTCTTACAATTACTCTCTCTTTAGATACAGCATTTAAAGTCCATGCATACATAGTCTCTGCACATATGTGAATACATTTTTATAAACTTTTATGGCACTTCTGGATAGATGCAAACTACATTTTGTTTGCTTTTGAATTTGTGACAGTGTAATGAACTAGTTGAATTATATTTTATAATATTCTATTCTAAGAAAAAAAAAGAAAACAATTTTAAAAGGAAATTGATAAATAATTAGAAAAACATATATAATATATAGAGAATGTAACATCTGGGGAAACTGGTTGTGTTTCAGTTCAGCTGCTGAGTCGGATCAGTTCCTCTGCAGCTGACGGAGGTTTTTGTACGACGTTCTATCACTGTGTGAACCAGCTGTAACTCTGCTGACAGTAATAAACTCCTGCATCTTCGGCCTGAACTCCACTGATGGTCAGAGTGAAGTCAGAACCAGAACCACTTCCACTGAAATGATCTGGAACTCCAGATTGACGATTTGTAGCATATCGAATCAGGAGTTTAGGAGCTTCTGCAGGTTTCTGAAGGTACCAGTGGAGGTAGCTAGAAACAGTAGAACTGGTTTTACATTTGATGGAGACAGTCTGACCCTGAACAACAGACTGCGATCCAGGAGTCTGAGTCAGGATGATGTTTCCTGATGAACCTGGAAAACATGAAAAATTGCAATTGAAAGAAATAATGTTAAATTATTAATAAACTGTGAAAATATTAAAGAACGCTTTATGATCTTGTTTCAATAATTCTCCATAATGACAGAATCATCATTTTCATGAAGCTGATTTCTTCCTCAAACCAAGTTCTGAGCAGAGAGTCTCACCCTGAACCAGGAGCTCCAGGATGGTCAGCAGTAGAGTCAGTAACATCATCATTGTGCTGCTGGTGGTTCAGTGGCTCTGAAAGGCCTGGACAGCCTCTGATCAACACTGACCTCTTAACAGCTGGGAGCAGAGAGGGAGGACACATATGCAAACACACAGAGTGAGTCACATGGAGCTGAACTGGCAGCATGTTTCCTCCTGAAACACATCAACATTATCAGAAAGCTGAATGGAGGAAAATTGAAAATGTTCCTGTTGATCTTTTTTATCTTTTATCTTTTTATCTTTTAGACATTGATGTAGCAACTAAGTGCATAATAAATAAAAGAAGGGAGAGAAACAACAGACAACAAACCTTTAGGAGCTAGATTGAATTGAATGTTCTAGGCAAAAGCTTATTTTGCTGTGATTCATTAACTTAACGTTCCCAAAGATCTAAAAGGGCTAAATCTACATTTAAAAAAAAAATCTAAAGACTAAAACATCTCTAAATGTAAGCTGGGATTCTTTTAAAGCAACATTTAACTGTAAAAGAAACCAACTTCTCTCTAAACAACATTGTTCCAGCTCAAAGCTCATAATGTCAAGTCTCTTCTGATAACTGTGTGAAAATAATTCACACCTTTATCTCATCCAGACTAATCTAATCTCCAAGTCTCTATGAACTAATTATTCTGTCCTTTCTTTGTTCAATTTAACTTTCAAGCTTTATAACAAATGAAACAAACCAAAATCAGATTAATTGAACTAAAAGTTTCTTTATATGTTTTGCTGAGTTTTATGCAGATTACATTTGTCAAATTATTGAATTCATTAACTTAAAATGAAAGACATATACTCAAAGTTTTGAACTTGTGGAATTTGATTTATATCCTTGTTTTTGTAAAGATGGTCTGTTAAATATCTGTTAAATGTTTAACAGTGACTAAAGTAGCTTTGCTGACATTACTGATTGCTTCGTTTTTATTTTTATCTTTATAAAAACATGTAAAATATGTTTTGTTGAGTTTCTGTATTCAGAGTTTAATCAGACTTCTTTAATCTTGAAAAATAAAAGATAACTTCCCCCTTATCATTGTTCATGGGCTCATAAGGCTCCATCATGTTAAGTAGGCCGTTTCTGCCACATTATCGCTACAACATTAAAGAAACTTCTAGAAGTGAGGTGCAAGATGGGAAAATATATTGGTTATTGAATGTAAATGTTTGGTTTCATAAACATTTTTATTAGAATTTAAATAAATTGAAGAGTCTAAATATGTTTTATTGTTTATCCTGATTGTTTAATTTTAGCTAATTTAGTTGCTATTAATGGAATGACTGGAGGTATTTATATATTTTTAACTTCAATAATTTAGAGGTCTACCATCCTAATGTGAATCTTAAGAAAAATACACATTTTGTCTTGATAAGGCTTAATGAAATATAATGCCGTGTTCTGTCAACTGTATCAGTCTCTGCAGTAGTTTCCAGCTGCAGAACAAAGTTCAGTTTCTGTTCAGTCAGACTGAGGGAGGTTTTTGTACGACGAGTTTTCACTGTGTGAACACAGGCTGACTGTTGAGGTAATGATAACTCTGACAGTAATAAACTCCTGCATCTTCAGCCTGGACTCCACTGATGGTCAGAGTGAAGTCTATTCCATTTCCTGCTCCACTTCCAGTGAATCTGGAGGAGATTCCTGAAAATCTATCCGATGTCAGATAGATCAGAGCTTTAGGAGCTTCTCCTGGTTTCTGTTGATACCAGGACAGGCAGACCTGTGAGCTGTAGCCGCACTGAGATGTTGAAAGTGCCTGACTGGCCTTACAGTTAATAGTGACAGTCTGACCAAGCTGCACTGATTTGGCTGCTGGCTGAGTCACAACAATATTTTGTCCATCAGACCCTGAGAGGAGAGAAGAAAGACTGGAGATTAGATGATGAAGTTGAACTCATCTACACTATAAATTTCATTTCACAAAACAGAAAATGTTTTCCTCACCCTGGGTGAAGCAGAGTAGAGTCCAGATTAGGATGCTGATCAAAATCATGTTTTCTGTGTTTTCTGTTGTCATGAAGGCCAGTTGTCAGTCAACTCTCACGTCTATAAACTCTCCCAGATCACTGGAGCATGGAGCTGCTGATGCAAAGTGGCTCTATGGAAATTTTCTGACAGATTAAAAAGAACTGGGATCAGTGAGATGTTTTCTATGAATTATTCAGGTTATGTAGGAATTTGGCAATGTGAATGTTTTTTTTTTTGTACTTTCTCTTTTTACTTTTAATCTTTTGCTCTCATTTTTTTTTTTTTTCAAATATAGATGTTTTATAATAGTAAACTCACAAGTATTTAATGTGACTTAGGAGATTTACTACTAGAAGTTTGGGAAAAACAACAAAACCAATTTATCTAGATTAATTTTCAAAAATATTTGATAAATTAATAAGTAATGTCAAACAGTTGGATTTTACAGTACCTGACTATATTTTCTTTGTCAGACACTTTTGTACGGTCTCTATATATTTATTATATATTTGAACTTGAGGTTCAGAAAAGAACAAAATAAGCAATTTAAATTCTTAAAAAGATCAAGTAGTTGAAGTAGTCACTATTGTTTTTATTAATTTTTGAATAAATGGATGAATGTTTAGATGTTCGGAGACAGTTGCTGTAAATTGTCTTTAAACATCTTCCCTTTCTAATGGAGATTGATGTTTCCCACCAAAGCCAACTGATTTCTCATCTACTTGAGATCATGTTGGACAATTTAACACATCAGTTTCCCCCATGTTGCAGAATTAGTTAAACTGTATTTTAGTCGATTTGATTCCCGGTGTTCTTGGTATTTATGATAAATATGTCTATGGTTTATTTTCTTTTTAAATGACCCATCTCTCCTGACCTTCCTAGACCGGAAGGGCATCCAGGTTTGTAGCCCAGGTCCCTCACATTAGAATCATTGCCTTTAATCACTTCAAAATGGGGACATCTCTTTCTCTCAGACGCTGTTTCTTAAAATTATTTTTTTTCCTCATTGCACAGTTATATATTATCTGACATGTTAGATATATTTAGCTGCGTGTACCTATAAATTGCAAAATATGCACCAACTAACTAATAGACACTTCACCCAAGACTGTATTACCAACCCTGAACCTTTATGGATGCAGATATTATATATTATAGAGGGACATAACCAGGCCAAGCAGAATGGCTAGAGCTCCACAGATAACTTCAAAGACTTTGCAAACAAAGTCAAACATTTAAAGCATTGATATCACATTTTTTTTTAACTCACACCACAATGGAACACAAATGTTTAGTCATCAGAACCTTACAACATCCCCCTGAGCATATCCCTACAAAAACAGAAGGGAAGCACATCAAATATACTCTTCAAGCCTGTGGATACCCAAACTGGGCATTTGTCAAATCAGCAAGGAAATCCCAAAAAAGCGCAGCCGAAGATAACGGTGAGAAGATTAAACAAAAAAATACTGCCATCTCATACTGTATGTTGCTGGAGTCTCTGAAAAACTCAAGAGGATTTTCTCAAAAAACACAAAATCCCAGTAAATTTTAAACCAATTAAAACCCTTAGACAGAGATTAGTGCATCCAGTGCAGTTCACTGCAGTGAGGAATGCTCTGATCTTTACATTGGAGTAACCAAACAACCTCTCCACAGACACATGGCCCAACACAGAATAGCGACCTCCTCGGCACAAGCCTCTGTCGTACATCTACACTTTATGGACAAAGGACATTCTGTTGAGGACCAGAATGTTAAAATTTTGGACAAAGAAAATACAAACAGAGGGGGTGGACTCAGGTTTCAGCTTTAAAAAACCTACAATGCAGCAATTGAGTTAATCCCTTCCCGCTATATTTGCAGCCCCTGTACAGGAGAGTGCAGGATCTGGCCTTTTCAGCCAGGCCAACAATTCCCTTTAACGACCCCTTTCAGACACTTACGATGGGTATGGGGCATTGCAGGCTAACAAAAGACGTCAAACGACCCCCATTCCAAAGGGTTGGAACCTTTCGTCCGTTTCAATTTGCATGTTTCCAAAACAAAAACTACGCTATTCCTGACATTTTGAATTTAAAAAAGTTCCTGAATGGCAAGAGAAACATTTCCAAACTTGGAAACAAAGTCCAGTGGATTGTTTTTAATTTTCTTTTTCTGGTTTGACATAATATGGATGACTGAGAATCTTCACCAGCATAGATCCTTTCATGTGTTCACGGGCAGAAAGCAGTTATTCTGAATCAAATAATTTAGCTCTGTGATGTTTTCAGAATAGATGATATCAATAAGGTAAACTCACTCAGAGTTTATGGTGAACCAGATCTTAATAAGAAGCTCTGATTAATGGAAAGTAAAGAAAACGATCAACCATGGAGAATGGAAGGAAATATGAGGCCTCAAAGTGAACAATTCTATCCAACTTTATCAACTTAATTAGACAGATTATTTGGCTTAAGTCTACAACAGCAGTTTACAATATAAAAAAGGTTAAACATTATGATTGAAATTGAAAAAGAGCAGAAATGCAGCTTAAATTAATATTGTTCTCCAGTTAAAGCTACCTGTCAAGAAACTGAACTACATGTTTAATTGAAAATGAATACCTTAAAAGCATTGGGCAGAGAAAAAAAGGTATCCTATATTCATTAAAACAGCAATAACATGATGCCACCGTTTTTGACTCCTGTTACTGTACTGGCTTGGTTTCCACCAATTATGATTTGGACCTATAAAGCCTGGTTATTTTAAAATAAGAAGTCTGCATCTGTCCCACATCTGACCCAAATGAAGTAACTACCGTAGGTAGAACCTGTGGCCCAGATCCATTCCTATCCCAGATTCATAGAAGCAATTTAAAACATGTGTCATCTCAAGGCACTTTACAGAGATCATTCAATCAGATTAAACGTTCCTATTGGTTCAAAGTTTTCTATCTCAGGAAAAGTAGCTGGTCGTATCGACTCAATGATTCCACATCAATCCCTCATAGTACGTTGAGCATGCATGCAGCAACAGTGGAGAGGAAACTCTCCTTGAACAGGAAGAAACCTCTGGCAGAACCAGACTCAGTGTGACCGGCCATCTGACAACTGAGAGCTAAAGGAGAGAGAAGCAGACATACAAAAAGAAAAATAGAAACAGTGAATTAGAAAGAGTTTCCATATGAAAAAAGTTACAGTAAACTGGTGGAAACAGCTGAACAGACGAGCTCTGAGCCAGTTTTTATGTTGAAGGGAGGAAAGAGAGCACATACAGTTAGTCACAGTAAATGCTGGGCCTATTGTTATGTCTAGAAGAGAAACAGGACAAAGCCCTTAAAAACAGATGAGTTAATGCCAGCAGCCCAGCTGAAATTTCTCTCCATCAGGGTCTCACAGCCAAATAGAAACAGACCAGATGAAGCTTTATGTCGGGAAAGAAGAGCGAACAAAATTTAGGGGTTAAACTAACAATACTGCAGATTCTTTAAGCCTTTTTAGAAAAAGACTTTGTTGGGTTTACACGTCTGTGCCGGATTCTCTCCTATATTTGGCTTGAGATGGCCCAGTTATACTTTTTTTTTTATTTCTTTTTTCTTTTCTAATAAATTGGTATTATGTTTTCTCTAAACTTTATTCCTTTTTATTCTAAAAATATGTTCAAAAAGTGTTTTCTTTTTAAGTACGTTTCAACAGGATCCCATTTAATGAAAGACTTTTGTTCCTTATAATGCGGAGGAAAAGTGTAAAAAATAATAAAATAATTCAAATATTGTAATAATAATAAACGGGGTTAACTGTTTTTACCACACTAAAACTGTTCATGTAGAGTTTGTTGTGGTCAAAGTTAGAGAGCCGTGTCTTTCTACAGTAAAAGATTTTTGTACTCAGGGACTGAATAACAAGCTCAAACTCACTGGTTCACTGGTTCAGACAGGCAGAGTTGCACAGGTGACGGACATGGCAAGGCGTGGCATAACATGGCTAAGGCAATGGCAGCGGCACATGGCTAAACATGGCTTGGGAACACATGGCTTGGGAACACAAGGCTTGGGAACACAAGGCTTGGGAACACAAGGCTTGAGAGCTATGGCTACGATCCGGCTCAGAGGGAAGCTCTCCCTCAGCTTAAATAGGGAGAGCTTAATCAGCAGAGCTGATGGGGGTCAGGTGTGAATGCTGAACAGCAGCTCCCAGGGAAGGATCCACATCGCCCTCTGGAGGGCAAACCCCTGGATCCAAACAGAAACAGAAGCCCACAGAATGGGATCCACACTGCCCTCTGGAGGGCAAACCTTGGATCCCAACAATTTTTAAAGAAAGAGAGGAAGCAAATACCTTCAAATGATAATGAAAATGATGAAAACCTAAAATTAGTTTGTTTCTAATTATGTCAAATACTTAAGTAATATATTTCTGATTTTGTCTTATTAATTTATTTAACAATAAAATGGTTCATTGTATTAACATTGTATTAACTATGAATGTGTCTGAACAAATACCTTAGCTAATCAGCAATGTTCTGAAATAACTCAAAAGGTTTGATTTGGTAACAGTTCAGTTATTTGGTGAGAGATTATTAGTTTTACAGTAAAAATTGTGAATGGATGAGGTTATATAACTTTTGCGAGAGTGAAAAATAGAGAATAAATGAAATATACTGTTATGTTGAGCTATCATTTTATGCTCTATCAGAGATATATTGCAGCTTAGAGTTTAGTTTCAATTTCTGTTATACTGGTCATATCAGGGCTCTGTGTGCTGATATGCATGAAAGGTTCCTTTAATGGAAGTGAAACAGTCTGTGAGGGAGTGACTGATGGACTGGAAAAAAAATTTAACTGAAGAAACTTACAGAAAGTAATTTTTTTTCTTTCTGAGTAATGGTGTTGCTGTACCTTCTGTTTGCCTAACGGCTGTCTGGCTCCTGCTCTCTAACCTGATTGGTGTCTCCTAGGTGACACCCGTCCCACCCTGACAGTGCTGCCCCCCTCCAGTGAGGAGCTGCAGCAGGGGAAGGCCACCCTCATGTGTCTGGCCAACAAGGGCTTCCCCTCAGACTGGAGTCTGTCCTGGAAGGTGGAGGGCAGCATTAACACCTTCACCTGGGAGGAGAACAACAAGAGCCGAGGAGTGCTGCAGAAGGACGGCCTCTACAGCTGGAGCAGCTTCCTGAGGCTCCCTGCAGACCAGCGGCAGCCGGCCCATAGGGGGAGCTGGGGCACCGCCCTCCCTGATAAGAAGAGAGAAACGTAAAATATATTTTTAGAAATTAACTCATAAATGTCAGTTTTACTCTCTAGAGTGTGTACCTATAAGCAAAACAAATTATATAAACTACATTTTCCTATCTACTGTCATTCATTTGTGGATTTCCACAGACAGACTCCTACCGTCTCTGTCTTGGGGCTGTGATTAGACTGCGCCACATTTGCAGAGAATCTGCCAATCATGTACTATTGCTAGGTGAATTTAATAATTTAATGGCCAATCAGTGTCTCAGAACTTTATGGTCTTGGGGCTCTGAAAATACTGCCTTTTAACAGGCTTCTGCACCCAATGTGCAGGTGCAGACAATTAGAGGGATGATGGCGAACGTAACGAGCGAGATGCAGCTTCCACCAAATTCAGTGAGATCCTTATTTATCTACCCGTTTGCCAGAAGAACATCCCTGTTGTAGGGTATGAAAATTTCATGTCATTGTTATTGTGACTGTGACGAATCCACCTCGTCACTTAAAACAACGTCTAACTTCACGTGCCACACACACATTCCTGTTATACTGTGCTTGTGAGGACCAATACACTTGCGCTGAGCCCAGTAGCTCCATTAACTTAAAACACACAAGCTGTCCTGGTTACCTGCTGGCGTATTGAGGGTGCACACTTAATATTTCAGTGGGGTTAGCCGTGTGTGTGTGTGTGTGTGTGTGTGTGTGGGTGTGTGTGTGTGTGTGTGTGTGTGTGTGTATGTACGTGTTTATGCTACGGGGACTTGTCATCTTCAGTCTGGCGGCATCTTTGCTGGGTTCAAACCCAGTTTTGTGTAATTGAATAAGTCAATGAATCTGTGTAAAGGAATTAAGTTGTAAAAATTATTTGTTTTTGTATATCAATTGTTATCGGAGGTAATATATGGGCATTTATGATAAGAAATCAGAAATAAGAGAGCCTGAGGTGAGGGGCTTAAACTATTTAATGAGGGCTGTGGGAAGAAGAGCAGCCATTTTTGTTTTCTGTTTCTTTGTTACATTGCTGGTAACTGGAGGGAGGCTGAGGCCCAGAGTATCTTGTATATGTTTAGTCTCTTTTTCACCCTGTTTTGAGTTTTTGAGCACAATAAATCACCAACACCGGTAACCCGACTGAGCCTGGATTCTTGGAGGCCAAAGAACCCCGTCACAGTGACCAAAATCATCACTGTTACTGTTATTATATAGTAAATTAAATCATTACTGTTAAATTGTATTTCATTTCCAATTGTTTATTTGAATTCTTATTCCGGATTAGTTGGAGACATACACTAGGCTATCACCCCCACCAAAAATATTTTTCACCAGCCGCCACTGCTGCAGACCAGGTGAGGAAGGTGGGCTCTGTGACCTGTGAGGCCACCCAGGGCTCCCAGTCTGCAGTCAGAGAGACACTGAGGAGAGACCAGTGTTCCAAGTCCTGACCTGATTCACTCAAACAATAATAATGGATTGAATCTGTCACTGCTCTCATTTCTTCTCTTCTGTTTATTTTTCCAATTCTGAAGGAATCATAATTGTTTTTTCATTATTGTCACTATAAAAAAAATAATAATTCTATCAGCCTACTTTATTATTAAGCTAACAATGTCTTTAATCTTTTTTTTTTTCTGACCAGATGCTTATATCTAGTTGTCTTTCTTTATGTTCAATGTTCTTGCAATTCAGAGATAATTATCAAAAAGAGCCTGAAGAGCTGCTGATCATCTCTGGTCTCTGAGCAGCTTTTAAAGCATAGGTTTGACATTTAAACGTCAAGCAGAGTGATTTTATTAGTACTAAGTAATAAAAGAAAATGGGTAAAAATGTATGAAAATTGAAGTGTTTCAGTTCAGCTGCTGAGTGAGATCAGTTCCTCTGCAGCTGAGGGAGGTTTTTGTACGGCGTTCTATCACTGTGTGAACGGGTAGTTGTAAACCTGCTGACAGTAGTAAACTCCAGCATCTTCAGCCTGAACTCCACTGATGGTCAGAGTGAAGTCAGAACCAGAACCACTTCCACTGAAACGATCTGGAACTCCAGGCTGACGAGTTGTAGCTGCATAAATCAGGAATTTAGGAGCTTCTGCAGGTTTCTGAAGGTACCAGTGGAGGCTGCTAGAAACATAAGAACTGGTTTTACATTTGATGGAGACAGTCTGACCCTGAACAACAGACTGAGATCCAGGACTCTGAGTAAGGATGATGTCTCCTGATGAACCTGGAAAACAGGAAAAAATTTGCGATTGAGACAAATTAGTTTTGATTAAAGATTATTTAAAAGCTGTGAAAAGATTAAATAAACATTTATGATCTTGTTTCAATAATTCTCCATAATGACAGAATCATATTTTCATGAAAATGATTTCTTCCTCAAACCAAGTTCTGAGCAGAGAGTCTCACCCTGAACCAGGAGCTCCAGGATGGTCAGCAGTAGAGTCAGTAACATCATCATTGTGCTGCTGTTGGTTCAGTGGCTCTGAAAGGCCTGGACAGCCTCTGATCAACACTGACCTCTTAACAGCTGGGAGCAGAGAGGGAGGACACATATGCAAACACACAGAGTCAGTCACATGGAGCTGAACTGGCAGCATGTTTGTATGGAAGCAAATCGATACCATGTTTAAAATGAAAAAGCATTTCCAGAAATGCTTTTTCATTTTAAGAATTTATTTTTTATTCCTTTATTTAACCAGGAAAAGTCCCATTGAGATTAAGAATCTCTTTTTCAAGGGAGTCCTGGCCAAGACAGCGGCAAAAGAATGTGGCTGCATTGTTTGACTCATAAATGAAATTAGCAATCAATCATCCTATTTGCATTTGAATTTTCTTCTTCAACACTGCTCATCCTTTTACTTAATTAAAATTAAATAGAAAAAGACATTAGAGATTTATTTTTCAAAATGTTCCCCAGTAAATGCATACCAAAATTCAATTTGAAATGTTAAATTTAACTAGAAAATTTCTAAAGAAATTTTGAGGGGGGCCACCTACTGCCCGTCTGGGTAACTGGGCCAATACGGCCCTGGCAAGTGACGTTGGGGCTCCCCAGACCAACTGCTTACGCCTTTGAGGGCTGTTGAGGGAAGGAAAGAGGGCTAGGTCATGGGCAAAGAGAGCTGTGTGTTGTGTTGTGCTGAAATCTGGGAAATAGACGTGCACAGCATATGATGCACAAGGGTAATATGGGTTGTCCATATTGAACCGCAGTGGGTAAAGCGCAGTTGGCGGGCTCTGCCCGCCTGCTAGGAGCCCTTGCAGCGATGAAAAAAATCACCAATGGCGGGCTCTGCCCGCCTGCTAAGAGCCATTGCAGTGATGAAATCACCATTGGCGGGCTTCGCCCGCCTTCTAAGAGCCATTGCAGTGATGAAGTCACCAATGGCGGGCTATGCCCGCATGCTCAGAGCCATTGCAGTGATGAAATTACAAATGGCTATGAGCAATATGCCAGAATGTATGAGTGTGTATAAGGAATAGGCTTTTATTCTGTAGAGTCCCAGTAGTCTTATTTTGAAAGTCTATCATGGATGTGCATCAAAAGATGGGTCATGCCCAGCAGTGATATAGAATCCATTTCCAAATGTTAAATCACTGGTTTTCCATGTTATTAGGTGAATAGCTGCTGTATTACAGAGTAAATGGGAGACTTTTATTGTGAAATTTGCTCTGGGGTGTGTTTTGAAAAGGTCACTAGAGTCTAATAAAAACAACCTGGAAATGTTTGGGTCATAATGTTGAGCCATTTGCATCAATTACTGCATTAGTATAATCTAGAGGCTTTTATTTTGTAGGGTCCCTGGAGTCTTATTTTGAAAGTCCAACAGAGTTGTGTTTAGAGAAAATGTTCAGACCCAGCAATGATAGTTGATGACTTTCCAATCGTTAAATCACTCTTTTTTCCATGTTATTAGGGCAGTAGATGAAGATGAAATGGGAGGCTTTTATTTTGAAATTTGCCATAGGGTGTGTTTTAAACAGTCTCCTAGAGTCTATTCTCTAAAATGGGGTTGAGTTTGGGTCATAATGTTGAGCCATATAGGGCAATAAATATATGTAAAAAATATAGAGGCTTTTATTTTGTAGGGTCCCTGGAGTCTTATTTTGAAAGTCTATCAGTGTTGAGTGGCAAGGGAAGTGTCATGGACAGCAGTCATATAGTATCCATTTCCCAATGTTAAATCAGTGCTTTCACCCTCCATTAGATTAATATGTGCTGTTTAAAACAGCAGAGGTAAAATCTCTTTGAAGCCTGGTTACCTTGACAACGCTTAACGAGCCTGTCAGTGACAGAGAGAAAAGCGCAGCACTATCGTTCCTTAGCTCTCAGGCTTTTTTGAATGGGAGGAACAGCTGCTGAACAAACGACTGCTGAGCAAAAACCGTAATAGGTATTAGAAAAATTCTTTCAGTGAAAGAAACATCTATCCTTTGTCTCAGACTGGGGTAACCTTCATGTCTGTAGCTCTTTCACAACCCAAAACGAAGCACAAACAAAATGGCTGATCCCACCTGCTCCTCCCTTTGTTTAAACTGCAGCACCACACTCTGTCACCTTTAAGCTGCTATAGCACCCCTCCGAACAAACAACTGCTGAGTAAAAACCGTAAAAGGTATCTGAAAAATTATTTTTATCTAAGCTAAAGCTATATCTTGTCTTCAATTGGAGTAACTTTCATGGCTGTAGGTCATCTACAACCTGAATGGGAAGAGAAAGAATAAGAAAAAACGGGTCCTCAGTCCTTAGCTTCTAACTGAGCTAGCTGCAGCAACACACTCTCACTCACCTTTAAGCTGCTAAAGCCCCCCTCCGAACAAAGGACTGCTGAGTAAAAACCATAAATGATATCTGAAAAATTATTTTTATCTAAGCTACAGCTATATCTTTACTTCAATTAGAGTAACCTTCATGTCTGTAGGTCTTTCACAACCCAAAACGAAGCACAAACAAAATGGCTGATCCCACCTGCTCCTCCCTTTGTTTAAACTGCAGCACCACACTCTGTCACCTTTAAGCTGCTATAGCACCCCTCCGAACAAACGACTGCTGAGCAAAAACCGTAAAAGGTATTAGAAAAATTCTTTCAGTGAAAGAAACATCTATCCTTTGTCTCAGACTGGGGTAACCTTCATGTCTGTAGGTCTTTCACAACCCAAAACGAAGCACAAACAAAATGGCTGATCCCACCTGCTCCTCCCTTTGTTTAAACTGCAGCACCACACTCTGTCATCTTTAAGCTGCTATAGCACCCCTCCGAACAAACGACTGCTGAGTAAAAACCGTAAAAGGTATCTGAAAAATTATTTTTATCTAAGCTAAAGCTATATCTTGTCTTCAATTGGAGTAACTTTCATGGCTGTAGGTCATCTACAACCTGAATGGGAAGAGAAAGAATAAGAAAAACGGGTCCTCAGTCCTTAGCTTCTAACTGAGCTAGCTGCAGCAACACACTTTCACTCACCTTTAAGCTGCTAAAGCCCCCCTCCGAACAAATGACTGCTGAGTAAAAACCATAAATGATATCTGAAAAATTATTTTTATCTAAGCTACAGCTATATCTTTACTTCAATTAGAGTAACTTTCATGGCTGTAGGTCATCTACAACCTGAATGGGAAGAGAAAGAAAAAAAAAAACGTTTCCTCACACCTGAGCTTCTAATTGAGCTAGCTGCAGCAGGACACTGTCACCCAGCTTTCTGGTGCTTAAAATGTCCTCCGAACAAACGACTGCTGAGCAAAAACCGTATGAGTTATTCAAAAAATTCTTTCACCGTGAGCGTCAGCCATCCTTCGACTCCAACTATGCCAACTTTGGTGTATGTGTGTCTTTCAGAACAATATTTATGACGAGTTTAAAACACATAATGTCATTCGTTTTTCTCCCCTCTGCTGTTCCAAAACCAATGAAAAACGGCTCTGATTTTCATCGACTTGAGGTCGGTCTGGAGGGTTTTTAAGGAAAAGTATTAATCCTACCGTAATTCCGAAGACATTGTGTGGGTCCAGAGATTTCAGTCTACAAACTGACCAAAAATGGTGAC